>NC_058132.1:82799728-82960142 GCF_016433145.1 Gracilinanus agilis | reverse complement strand
GGGAGGGGGCGTCCCCGGAGAGGCGCGAGGGGAGGAGGAGGAGGGGCTGGTTAGCCCCCCCCGCCCCCCTCCCTCCCCGAGCGTCTGCTTGGGAGGCAAGGAGGGGGTCCCCACATGGCGGATGCTGTCTTGAGGTAGGGGCCTTAGAAAGGGGGGCGTGAGTCGAGGAGTCCCAGGCAAGGGAAAGGTGGAGGGGAGACTCGGTCCAGGATGGGGTGGAGAAAGTGGCTCTTAGGCAGGTGGGACAAAGATCTGCCGGGGGAGGGGGTAGTTGGTCTCAACTCTTGCACTGTTGTGGAGTGGTGGTGGTAATGATGGTGTTGATTACCCCCGGGTTGTGTATGTCTGTACGTGTGTGGTTGGGGGGTGGGGTGGAGTGGAGGTGGCGGGTTCGAGGAGGAGTTGACAAATTTGTATTTTCCATTTGTAGAAAATCAGTGCCTTTGAATATCCTGTGGGGCCTGAGTTGTTGGAAGAAAGGAGGAGCTTGGAGGCTTTCTAGTCAAGAGTTAATTGTAGAACCGTGTTGCCAGAAAAACATTAATTCATTGTTTGTCCGTCCTGCCCCTCTTTTAAACCCCTCCCCCTTTTATTGGAATAGTGGGGACGGGGTGTTGTTGTTACCTGCTAAGAGGTAGAGGATGTCAGGTTATTTGAAGGGGACTAATAAAAAATACTGTGACTAATAAAAAATACTGAGGTTTTTTGCCTCTAGTTGAGAATCCTGAAGAGTATGATGGAAATTCTGACAATCCAAGGATGCAGTCCATCTATTCAAGAGTGAACCAATTCTGTGTCTAAGTACTTGAATGTTCTGTTAAAGTTCTCAGAACTTTAATTTGATTCTCAGTTTTCCCTTTAAATTGAGAACAATATTACAGTGCATGACACTCAGCAGATTTTTTTTTAAACTGTTACTTTGCTCTTTATACCTGGGAGAGAACTCAGTACCAATTAAGTCTCTCCTTGTGAACAACAGTTCATAAAAGGAAGAGAGGAGAGTTGTATCTTCTGGGCGAAAAGATTAACACTTTTTCTAGAATGTCCTTCAATTCAAAACAAAATCGCATAGCTGTATTCATTTTCCATGTGCATTCTGTGATTATGTTAAATGTTCTCTGTTCTTGTTTGTTATCTCTACACATCTCTACATGTGTATACTATTAACTTGTAAATGTCTACAGCTGTTAGTTACAACTTTTGTGCCACCCGGATCAGTTCATAAGTAGACAGCAAGTTGAGGTTCTTATAGTTATAGGTCTTTTTTCTATAAGGTGGAGAGAGTAATGATTCTGTGATAAGAGGTTTGTTAAACTTTATTATACTGTCTCAAATAGTTCATACATACATAGAATGCAATAGGCATGCATTTTTGAGTATTGATTAGTTATTTTTCAAGATATGAATGAATTTAAACTTGGATCTTCATTTTATAGGAATGGTGGTATTAAGGTAGCTGGGGGGATTATAATACTTTTCCCGAGAAGTTTTCCAAATATATTTTCAGCAACTCAGAAACTCAAGGTAAAGTACCTCTTTAGATATTAATGCTCACTAATAGGAGTTGGATTCATCAAACTGATTCATACTATTATTGTTGTGATATTTCCTATTCAGCCTTTCTGGAAAGGTTAGTAATTTAGAGTTATAATGAGCTCTTCTATGGATTATCAATGTTGCTTTATTTTAAATTGATTTTAGTACTCTTAAAAAAGATACCAGATGGGGCAGCTGGATGGCTCAGGGGATTGAGAACCAGGCCTAGAGACAGGAGGTCCTAGGTTCAAATCTGACCTCAGACACTTCCTAGCTGTGTGACCCTGGGCAAGTTACTTAACCCCCATTGCCTAGCCCTGTAACAAAAAATTATTATAGAAGGATATATATGTATATATATAAATAAAGATATTAGGGTTAAAAAAAAAAGATACCAGAACCACAGCAGTGGAAATTGAGTAAGTGTAGTCTGCTTGGATTTCCTTTGCTTAGTTTCCCTTCTTGGAGGAAGATTGCTTCTTTTTGTCAGGAAGTAGGAGTTTCAAATTCTACATTTAGTCTTTAGTTTCACATTGGAATAGCCATTTGGGGTTGGGGACAGTCATTGCTAATGTACACCTCCTCACTTATATGTACTAAACTATTAGTTAATAGGATGCTAGGACATAGAACTAGAATCTCAGAAATTAAATAATCAGACCCCCTCATTTTATAGATAAGGAAACTGAGGCTTAGAGAGGTTAGGAATTCATTTTGGATCAGTTTCATTAAAGAACTGGACAAAATGCTTACTTCTGTAGGCTTTAGTTTCATAATTTGTAAAGTGAGGGGAATTAGATGATAATTTTCTATGGATTCCTTCTAGCTTTAAATGTGTGATCTTTTGACTATACTTGCCATCAAATTGACCCTGTGTTTTCAAAGGAGTACAGGAGGATTTGGAGATCAGGTATGGGAATTGTATATTTCTGACCCTCAAGGACCAGCCTTAGTAAGCTTGAGACAATCACTGGCAGGTTGACCACCAATTTTCAAAAATTTTTTTCCACGTCCGTTTAGGAATACTATCTAATGAGGCATAGGAGAGTTGTATTCCACATTAATGGATGCTGTCAAACCTGTGTTAACTCACAGATGGTTAAAATATTCTTATGTGTGCTGTTAGGCACTAAGAAGACTGATCAATTTAATGAATTATGATTAGATAATAACAAAAAGAAACTACACTCTTAACATGAATTTGTAATTATAATATAATGTCTATAATAATAATTTGAATTGATATTTAAATGCTTCAGGACTGCTATGTGCAATAGTGTGTAGTCTCTATTAAGTGTAGAGAAAACCTGAGAGGTCCTCTAGTTCAAAACCCTCATTTTATAGATGAGAAAACAAAGACTCAGAAAAATTATTTGTACATTGCCATCTGGATTATAAGTAGCAGAGTTTTAGATTCGAAACGAAATCCCAAACTTTTGACTTTTGTTACATGTTACATTGTATTATTACTTGGTGATTGTCACTAAATTACATATATGTGTAAATACACACATACACATATTTATTTATATCGTTCCTCATAGTAACCCTATGAGGTAGGTAGTACAAATATTTTCCAAATTTTACGGATGGGGGAAACTATTGTTGAGAGTAGTTAAGTACAGGAGTCAATATTCTTGCAAGGATTGTATGAATCCCAAAATCCAGTTTATTATTCTACCATGCTGCCACTCCTATCAGATTATAAACTCTTTGAGGGCAGGAATCACATCTTATACCATTTTTGGCTTTCAGGTCTGCTTTGTATACCATATACATTCAGTAGATATTGATCAATTTTGGTTTGAAATGATTACTCAACTGTAAGAGTTAAATTAGGAGTTTGACAAAATAAGAGAGCACATTTTAATAATTTAAGTTTTAATGAGAATATAGTAGAGTTGTAAATTAATATTATCCCTTTAAGCTAGAGAAAAGAAAACTTCTAGCAGCTTTTAACAATTAACAATTTGGTTTCATTAAAATAGAGATAGTAAAATGAATATAGTAAAGGAGAGAAATATAGGAAAAAGGTAGAGAAAGAAAATTTCCTAATGTCTATGCTAGTTATCCTATAACTACCTATAATTACTACCTAAAACTGCCTTTATCTACTTATAACTAACAACCATCCCACAAAGTTCCAAGCCTAATCAAAACCAACCCAATCATTGTTTATTCCAACCCCAATTGGGTCTATCAACAAAGACTAGCCACCTTCCAAAAAGTTCAAGAAACCAAAAAAACCTAATAGCCCAAACCAAAAGCCAAAAAGCCCTCTCAGTAAGGTCAGGCCCGCATTTATATTCTAGCAACTAAACACGAACCACTAACCCAAAACCCTTAGCAGCCAACTGCTCCGCAACTGCCAGCCCTAACTGTCAGCAACTGACTTCTTTTATAACCTTTTCCTACCTCATTTCCTGTCTCTATGGTTCCTCCTTCCTGTCTGTATAGTTCCTCTTTCCTGTCACTGTGGGCTGGTTAATCCCTACACATCTCTATGGTAAGATGACCTCCAGATCCCCTGTTGAATAAAAAAATTCCTTTTTACAAAACCCAGTGATGTTGGGCATATATATAGATCCAAGTATAATGTCCTCATTTTTGGAATTTGGGTTTTCTCTTGGTTACCTAGTATCCTTTTGATTCAGTGAAGAAGGTGTAGCTAGGGTCAGCAGAGTCATACTAATAGCTTATTTTACCAACCTACTTTAGAGACTTCTCACAGTCTCCAGGTATGAATTTCAGGACACCTTGAACTGCTCTGTTACCCTGTTTTGTGGACCCTTGGGATCCTGCATCCCATTTTACAGTTGAGATAACACCTTACTACTAATGGCTAGTATTTATGCATTTGATTAGAGCATGGTACTAGTAAAGTTTATATTATAAATTTGATCCCTGTAAGGATCATAAATTTTATATTATGGACTATACCCTTAATTTGCCATTTAGCGTAAATGCATACTTTTGATCATAGTATTTGCAGTGATAAAACATTGTATAGCTGTACAAATTCATCACCACTTCAGGATTTTCAAACTCTGAAGGAATTATTTATGTAGTTAATTTTACTGGGATAATTTATATATGATAAATGAAAAACATGGAAGTTATTTTATTTACCAAAAATAGATAAAAGCATATAGTTCCTCTCTAATGTCAGAAGTATTTCATTAAACAAGTTAATCTATATTTGAGAGATACTTTTGCAGTTAGGAGGATGTCATCAAAAACAAAATGTTTATATTTTCTTTACCTTAAAAAAGTATTTTGAAATTACATTTTAAAACTATATATGTATATATGTTTTAAACTTTTACTTTTTTAAAAAACAACTTTTACATCTTTACATTTTGAAAATTTTAATTTAAAAAATAGATTTTTGGTAAGATCAGCATTATAATTTAATATGTTTTATGTAGTTGGTTCACTAATCTGGAAAAGAAATGTAAATTTTCCTTCTTTTTCATTTCCTAAACCTAATAGGTTGAATAAATTAATAGAAAAGAAATACTATTTTGATTCCTACAAAAAGAAGCTGTTGTCAAAATTGAGATGATTCATCAAACATTAAGTAACTCCTCTATTCAAAGTGCTGGGCTTGGTGCTGAAAGTGAAACAGATAATCAAAACTTAATTTCTGCCCTCATGTAACATACACAAATATTTAATACTTATATTAATTAGGCTGTGAATTAGAAATAAATAATAACACAACAATGCAATAACTATAATCCAGCATATGGTAAGAACTAAGAGAAAGACAGTGCTTTTATGATTGAATAAGTAAATACCTTTGGGAAAATTGTGGTTAGGTGAAGTAACATTTTAGTTGTACCTTTAGTAGATTTGAAATGCTGGACTAGGGAGAGCCAGAGTGAAGGGCTTTTCTAGGGATGAGGAATAAGGCAAGGTAAGTAGTTGTCTTATTTCATAAAGACTTTAAAAAAAAAATTTTTTTTTTAAACCCTTACCTTTCATTTTGGAGTCAGTACTGTGTATTGGCTCCAAGGCAGAAGAGTGGTAAGGGTAGGCATTGGTGGTCAAGTGACTTGCCCAGGTTCACACAGCTGGAAAGTGTCTGAGGCCAAATTTGAACCTAGGACCTCCCCTCTCTAGGCCAGGCTCTCAATCCACTGAGCTACCCAGCTGCCCCCTTATTTCATTAAGACTTTGATGTCTAAAGTAACAAGGTGAGGATAAAATGAGATATTTGTAAAGTATTTGCAAACTTTAAAGTACTATATAAATGCTAATTAACATAACATTATTAATTATGTATTACATTATAAATATATTATGTATTACATTATAAATATATCAGCATACTGAGATAACATTGATATATCAGTATTATATTTTTACATACGGCATTATTTGTTGTGCTGTTATTTTTAACAAGTATACTAGGTATCAAATTCCAACTTAAACTTGACTGCAATTATACCATTACCTTAGAACCTTAGAGAATTACCTTGAGTGCTAAGAAGACTGAGTGATTTGCCTAAGGTCACATAGCCTTAGAGTTGGGACTTGAACCAGGTCCTGCTTCTGGGGCCAGCTTGATACCTATATCTCTCATGTGTTGACAATATTTATATGATATTGGAAAATGAGGAGGAGAGCAATGCTGATCTCTTATAAGATGATGAGAGAACCATTAATGTGCCATTGGAAATCAAACGCTTTAAACATGGTATTGAAAAGATCATGTGATATTTAACAGATAATGCTCAAATATGTTTACTAGGGTCTGTCTTTTTATTTGTATTCCCAGTCATCTTGTAGCACAATGTTAAGATGAATGTTCCTGTCTACTCCTGATAATCTCTTGGAAGATCCTCTATTAAAATTCCTACACAGCCTATTGAGGATCTCATTTGCCTATTTATGAAGAACTGTCACTTTAGATAGGTCACATTTCAAGGCCAATATCTTCTGGTTTCTAGGGCCCTAGTTGGAACTAAGTTCTTAATTGTCTTTTTGGAAGTCATAGCAACACCTAATTGGTGTTTTTTAGTACTGCATTTAAATCTTATCTATTGGCTAACATAGTTTGTAGTTAACATCTAGAATACCTTTGGGCAAAGAGCCAGTTAGCTCTGTGAATTCTGTAATAGGGTCTTGATAATGGAGGAATTGGGATCTTTGATTGAGATTTTCCTTAGGCCAAATGGAATATTTGATTGGTATGAGATCAGCAGCAAAATGTAAATTATAATCTTAGTTTAGATAGACATTTTTAGTTTTTGGTTTGCCAGATTATTTATAAATAGTGTCTGGGTCTAAATGTTACTTCTACCAATTTATTATTAACAGCAAATATATATTTATTGAATTTATTATTGAAATATATATTTATTTGATATTTTGGAGGCATGATTCCTGAGTGCTCATACCAAATGACACTTTTTTCAACAGTCTTATTTTGGTCCTACTACCAAATAGTTTTAGTATGACTATCATGTCCTTTCCCCCCCCAGTCAGGTGTTTTTTGATTTACTTCCTCACTTATAATTTATTAGATCCTATTGTTGCCCACCATGTACTTCTGTATTGCCTTTTCTAAAAAAAATATTTATTTATTTATTTTTAGGCCCTTAACTTCCGTGTATTGGCTCATAGGTGGAAGGCTGGGTAATGGAGGTCAAGTGACTTGCCCAGGGTCACACATCTGTATTGCCTTTTGATTGATCTTCAGTTCAGTTTGTCAGAGACTAGTACTCTCAAGTTGCACATCTTAGTTTAGACAAAATATTTGCCTAGTTTCCTTAATGTGAAAATGTTTGAGTGTCTTGAAAAAAAGGCACACAAAATCACTGATTGTACCAGGCTATATGAAGTTTTTTAATTCTAATCAATACTTTTATTTGTGAGACTTGATTCAGTAAAGCTTCCTTTCCCTCCCATTTCGACAGTACAGATATCACTGCCTTATGTTAATTAGTTCTTTGAAAATAAAGTATTAGAAGAAATACAAGAGAATAATTTAGAAGCATAATTTTCCTGTAAGTAATTTGGCTGTAGTAAGCTAACTGAAGAAGGGTAGTTAACCTTGATGGATAATTGACTATTTGGTACCAAAACCATCATAAACTTCTGAAAAAGGATTAGTTTGAGATGAATATCTAGGACTCATTCCTTCATAATACTAAGTAAGGGTGAATTATTCAATAAATATATATTAGCTGTTAAGGTTTGATAGTCATTAACAGAGAGGTCAGTGAGAATAAAGGGTAACCAATGGATTGTACCTGTGTTCCACTGATATCTATACAATGTCAAGTTAACATGCTGGGTAGACCAACTGTAGTGAATTTATGGAAATATCTAGATAAGAATTGCACAGGAATGAATGGGATGTGATCTGTATAGCTGGAAAAGAAATCAAACTTTCATTAGATTGCTGATCAACCAAATGAATAAAATAGTAAGATTGGCCAATTTTTTGCTGACCATGTCTTGACCAAACTGACTGATTAGTTTTCATTTTGTGTAGACTCTGTTTTTTGTTTTATCTGGCTCTTCAATATCTCAGTTTCAGTCCTTCTATCAGAAAGAGATATTAATATTTGTTCCTAATTGTTTTAAGTTCACTAAGGGAAAATCAAATTTATGTTACAGAACAACTTTAGGGCTAAAAGGGACTTTAAATGTCATCTAATCCCAACCCTTTCATTTATTTATTTTACATTTTTTTAAATTTTATTGATTATGAAACATTTTCCATGGTTACATGATTCATATTCTTTTCCTCCTTTCCTTCCACCTCCACTCCCGTAGCCAATGTGCAATTCCACAGGGTTTTACATGTGTCATTGTTCAAGATCTATTTCCATATTATTGATATTTGCATTAGGGTGATCAGTTAGAGTCTATATCCCCAATCATAGCCCTATCAACCCATGTGATCAAGCAGTTGTTTTTCTTCTGTGTTTCTACTCTCATAGTTCCTTCTCTGTATGTGGATAATGTTCTTTCTCATAAGTCCCTCAGAATTGTCCTGGATCATTGCATTGCTGCTAGTAGAGAAGTGCATTACATTCAATTGTGCCACAGTGTATCAGTCTCTGTGTAGAACATTCTCCTGGTTCTGCTCCTTTCACTCTGCATCAGTTCCTGGAGGTTGTTCCAGTTCACGTGGAATTCCTCCAGTTTATTATTTCTTTTAGCACAATAGTATTCCATTACCAACAGATACACGATTTGTTTAGCCATTCCCCAATCGAGGCATCCTTTCGTTTTCCAATTTTTTGCCATCACTAAGAGTGCAGCTATAGTTTTGTTCTAATCTTTTCCCGTTATCTCTGGGGTACAAACCCAACAGTGGTAAGGTTGGATCAAAGGGTAGGTAGTCTTTTAAAGCCCTTTGGGCATAGTTCCAAATTGCCTTCCCGAATGGTTGGGTCAATTCACAACTCCACCAGCAATGCATTAATGTCCCTATTTTGCCACATCCCCTCCAACATTTATTACTTTCCTTTGCTATCATGTTAGCCAATCTGCTAGGTGTGAGGTGATCCCTCAGAGTTGTTTTGATTTGCATTTCTTTATAAGAGATTTAGAACACTATTTCCTGTGCTTATTGATAGTTTTATCTGAGAATTGCCTATTTATGTCCCTTGCCCATTTATCAATTGAGGAATGGCTTGATTTTTTTGTACAATTTGATTTAGCTCCTTATATATTTGAGTAATTAGACCTTTGTCAGAGGTTTTTGTTATAAAGATTTTTTCCCAATTTGTTGCTTCCCTTTTAATTTTGCCATCCCTTTCATTGTAAATGTGAAAACCCACAAGTTCAAAAGAAATGAAGTCATATACCAAAATAGTGGATAAGCTCATTAGAACCCAATATTTATACTAAATCTTTTAAGAAAAGATGGGGTGCTTATCATTTGGGGTTAATGGCTGAAAAAGTTGTGGCATATGATTGTGATGGAGTACTATTGTGCTATCAGAAATAATGAGGGGAATGGTTTCAGAAAAACATCGTAAGAACTATATGAACTGATGGCAAAGTGAAGTGAGAAGAATTGAGATTATTGTGCACATTACAGCAATGTCATAATGATGATTAACTGTGAAAGACTTGACTAATTTTATAAATGCTGTGATTCAAGACAGTTCCAAAGGACTCATGTCGAAAAATGTTATCCACCTCAAGAGGGAGAAGAGATAAGCTTTGAGTGCAAATTAAAGTGTAAATATCTCATTTTGTTTATTTTTCTTTAATTAAAAATATGGTTAATATGGAAGTACATTTTACATGATTTCATATTATAATTGATATTCTGTTACTTGGTTTCCCATTGGATGGTTGTGGGAGGGGGATGGGAAGTAGGGAGAGAATTTGGAACTCAAAATTTAAAAAGAAAAGAATGCTAAAAAAATTTTTTTTTTAATTTAAAAAAGGAAAGATTTAGAAGTCTTAAAGTTTTTTTAAATTACAAGATATATATAAATATATATACCTATTAAAATAGTGGAAAATGATTATTTTGCTGAAATTTTAATTTTTTAAAACTCCTATATCATTTTTTATTTACATTATCATGAAGTGAGAATCCCTGAAAATGATTGAAGTCTACTAGTATGTTTACCCCCCATGATTTCTAAAAGCTAAACATCCCTAGTTCCTTCCAATGATCTTTGACTACTATTTCCTGTAGTACTCTTATTCATGCTGGTCATATGGATATATTTCAGCTTGTACCATGTTTGATTTAAAACGTGATACCCATAACTCAATGAAAAAGCATTTATTAAATACTATATTCAAGGAACTATACTTAGTACTAAGGATACTAAGAAAGACAAAAAATATGACCCTTGCCTACTCTAAAGCTACCCAACTCTTCCACTGTGCTCTCTAATTGTCTGTGCCATAGGTAACCAACTGGGATTCATTGTAAACTTTTTGCATTCTAACTCCATCTTCTTGCTCTAAGATTTGGTGCCCTACTGTTGATAGTTTTCTTAAGAAGTCTTCTTTTTGTACCACTCATTGTACTTCCACTCACATTATAATGGTGGAGGAGTAGGGTTATACTTTGTCCCATTGCTCAGTAACCTCTTTTTTTTTTTTTTTTTTTTAAACCCTTAACTTCTGTGTATTGGCTCTTAGGTGGAAGAGTGGTAAGGGTGGGCAATGGAGGTCAAGTGACTTGCCCATGGTCACACAGCTGGGAAGTGTCTGAGGCCAGATTTGAACCTAGGACCTCCTGTCTCTAGGTCTGACTCAATCCTCCTCTCCCCTCCCCTCTTTAGTTTTTACGGGATTGGAACTTTTTTTCCATGATTTTTAACAATTTGGATTTCTTTCTCTGAAAACTGCATAGTCATATCTTTTATTATCAATTAGAGAGTGACTCTTAATCTTACATATTTGAATTAGTTTCTTATGTATCTTAGAAGAGAGACTTTGATCAGAAAAACAAACTACACTTTTTTTCTCATTTACCTGCTTCTTTTTTAGCTGAATTGGTTCTGTTTGTGCAAAAAATTTTAAACTTGACGTAATTAGATTGTCCACTTTACTTTCGGTGTAATTTCTAAATTAATCCTCTTGTTTGTATATGGTATTACCTAAGTAATGTCATATACCTAAGTCATGTAACTCATTTGGAGTTTGTCTTGGTGTATGATGTGAGATGTTGTTTTCTATTTAATTATTGCCAGACTACTTTCTAGCTCTCCCAGCAGTTTTTGTTGTATATTGAATTTTCGCCCTAATAGTTGGGATCTTTGGGTTTATCAAATACTAGGCAACTTTGTTTCCATATGTTTTGTACTTATTTTGTTGCACTGACCAATAATGAATATAGCTTTATAGTAGAGTTTAAGGTCTGTTAACTGTTAGGCTTCCTTCCTTGCCCACTTCTCCCACTCATTAATTTTCTTGATGTTTTTGATCTTTTGTTCCTTCAGATGAAATCTGTAATTTTTTTTAGCTTTATAAAGTAGGCTGATTGCTGTGGGCCTGAATAAGTAAATTAATTCAGGAAGTATTGTCATTTTAATTACATACTTGTCCTCCCATAAGCAATTAATATTTGGATTAAAAACTAGAACCCAACAATGTATTGTTTATAGGAAACATTTAAAAATGAGAGACACATATAGCATAAAAATGGAGAGGTGGAGTAGAATATATTATGTTTCAGCTGACAAAAAAAAAAAAAAGCAGTCATGGTATTAATGATCTCAGACAAGGTTAAAGTTGAAATAGATATAATTAAAAGAGATCAACAGAGACACTACATTATGTTAAAAGATACCATAGATAATGAAACATTATCAATGCTAAACATATTTGCTTAAAATGTCATAGTATCCAAATTTTTTTAAAGGAAAAGCTAAAAGAATTACTAGTGAAAATAGATGAAAAATTATAATAGTGGGGAATTTAAACCTTCCCTTCTTAGAACTGGATAAATCTAACAAAAGGAAGAAATTAAGGAGATAAAATCTCAGATAAATTAGATATGATAAATTTCTGGAGAGAATTGTACAGAATTAGGAGGAGGATATACTTTTTTCTCTTTGGCATATAGTATGTTTACAGAAATTAACCACATATTAAGACATGAAAATTTCATAACTAAATGTATCCTTTTTGAGATCATAATACAATAAAAATTATATTTAATAAAGGACTATGGGATCGCAGAATAAAAATTCATTTGAAATTAAATAACCTTAATCTGAAAGAATAGGTTAAAGAACAAGTCATAGAAACAATAAATAAAATGATGAGACAACATACTAAAACTTATGGGATACAGCAACAGCAGTATTAGGGGAAAATTTATATCTAAATGTTTATATCAGTAAAATAGAGAAAGAACAGATCAATTGAGTGATACAATTTTAAAAAATTAGGAAAAGAAGAAACTAAAAGTCCCCAAGAGTTGGTTTTATGAAAAAAACATTGGTTAATATGATAATGAAGAAAACCAAATCACTAGCATCATAAATGAAAAGAATGAATTTACCACTAATGAAGATGAAATCAAAGTGATTATTAGGCATTATTTTTCCTAGTTATGTGACAACCAGTTTGATAATTTAAACAAAAAATATAAATTGTCTAGAATAACAGAGGAGGAAATAGAATAATTAAATAAACCTTAAAGAAATTGAACAGGTTATAAAATAACTTCATAAGGTGAAAGCATAACAGCCAGATGGATTTACAAGTGAATTTTACCAAACATTTTTTCCCTTTTAAAAACATCTTATTTTCACAGTTACATACAATAGCATTTTTCTATGTAAATTTTCTGAACTTTTAAGATCCATATTGTCCTCCCCCTTCCTTTTCTACCCTCTCTTAGAGATGGTAAGCAATTTTATATGGGTTATATATGTATAATCATACAAAATATATTTCCATGTTAATTTTACTCATATAAAACCCAAATCCTTAAATAAAAACAAAATGAAAAATAGTATGCTTTGATCTGCATTCTGACTCCAACAGTTCATTCTCTGGAGGTAGATAGTATTTTTTTGTCCCAAGCCCTTCAGAATTGTCCTGGATCATTGTATTGCTGAGAATAGCTAATTCTTTCACAGTTTGATCATTGATTGTACAATATTCTGTAACTGTATACCATTAATGTTCTCCTGGTTTTGCTTATTTCACTCTGCATCAGTTCATTAGCTTTTTCTGAAACCATCTTACTTTTAGTTCTTAAAGCACAAGTATTCTTCACAATTATATAACATAATTTGTTCTGCTATTCTCCAATTCATGGGCATCCTCTCAATTTCTAACTTTCTGCCACCACAAAAAGAGCCGCTCTAAATATTTTTGCACAAGTAGATCCTTTCCCTTTTTTGGGATCTCTTTGGGATACAGAACTAGTAGTGGTGCTACTAGATCAAAGAGAATGCCCAGTTTTTATAGTCCTTTGGATATCGTTCTGACTTGCCCTCCAAAATAGTTGGATCAGTTCACAACAATGCTTGTATTGTCCCAATTTTGCCATTTATCCTCCATCATTTATCATTTTCCTTTACTGTCACATTAGACATTCTGATAGGTGTAAAATGGTACTTCAGAGTTGTTATAATTTGAATTTCTTCTCTAATCAACAGTTATTTAGAACATTTTTTCCATATAATTATTGATAGCTTTTATTTCTTCATCTCAAAAACTCTTGTTCATATCCTTTGACCAATAATTGGGGAATGACTTATGTTCTTATAAATTTGACCTGGTTCTCTATATACTTGAAAAATGAGGCCTTTATCATAAATTTACTATAAACATTTTTTCCTAGTTTGTTGTTTCCCTTCTAATCTTGATGACATTGATTTTGTTTATAGAAAAGCTTTTTAACTTAATATGATTAAAAATTATTCATTTTATATCTTGTAATGTTCTCTATCGCTTGTTTGGTCATAACTTCTTCCCTTCTTCATAAATCTGGCAAGTAAAGTATTACATGCTCCCTTAATTTGCTTATGGTATTTTTAATTTTTTCAAAACCCTTACCTTCCATCTTAGAATCAATACTATGTATTGGTTCCAAGACAGAAGGGCATTAAGGGCTAGGCAATGGGGGATAATTGACTTGCCCAGGGCCACAGAGCTAGGAAGCGCTTGAGGTCAGATTTGAACCTAGGACCTTTCTCTCTTAGGCATGGCTCTTAATCCATTGAACCACCTAGTTTCCTCCAGTATTATCTTTTATATCTAAATCATGTACCCGTTTTGACTGTATCTTGGTAGGATATGAAATATTGGTCTATATCTGTGATGGTGAACCTATTGGAGATGGAGTGCTGGGCCCTACCCCAACTAAGTGCTGGGTGTACCACCCCTGCCCCTTACCCTACACAAGAGAGGGTGAAAGCGCTCCCATTAGGCTGCTGGGTGGAGAGATGGATGAAGTGAGGAATGTCCTTAGTAACTATAGACAGGGGAAGGGTAGTGGCCTGAGCACTCCGCTCTCCTCCAGCTCTGCTGCCTTACCCACTGTGTGTTCCCATTGGACTGCTGGGCAAGAGGGGGTAGGTGATGTGAAAAAATGTCCTCAGGTGTGGTGGAGAGGGGGCAGGGAGCAGCTCTGCCTGAGTCTCTCTGCCTTTCTAGTAACAAACTCTGGGTGGGGGGAGGGCAGCTGCATGCCCACAGATGGCACTCTATGTGCCATCGGTTTGCCATCACTGGTCTATACTTTGTTTCTATCATGCTGTTTTCCAGTTTTCTTAGTAGTTTTTTCAAATAGTTCTGATCCCAAAAGCTGGGATCTTTGGATTTATCAAACACATTAGATTGATGTCCCCATTTACCTCCCGTTGATTCCTCATTCTATTTATTTTCCAGTACCAGATTGTTTTTTTTTTTTTTTAAATAAAAAGCACTATTTTAATTACTTTGGTAATTCTGTGTTTTTTTCAGGTTGACAATAGACAGATTGACAGATATATGCAGACATGTAGAGGTTACATGATAAGGTTACCTCAATGAATATGTAGAAGTAGATAGTAGGACACACTCTTTTTTATTTTATTTTATTTTTTAAACCCTTAACTTCGGTGTATTGGCTCATAGGTGGAAGAGGGTAAGGGTAGGCAATGAGGGTCAAGTGACTTGCCCAGGGTCACACAGCCAGGAAGTGTCTGAGACCAGATTTGAACCTAGGACCTCCTGTCTCTAGGCCTGGCTCTCAATCCACTGAGCTACCCAGCTGCCCCCCAGTACCAGATTGTTTTGATGATTATTGCTTTATAGTACAGTTTGAGATCTGGTACTACTAGGCGGCTTTCCTTCAAAATTTTTTTCATTAATTCTCAATATTATTGATCTTTTGTCCTTCCAAGTGAATATTGTTATATTTTCTAGTTCTAGAAAATAATTTTTTGGTAGTTTGATTGGAATGGCACTGAATAGGCAAATTAATTTAAGATAGAATTGTTGTTTTTACTTTATTAGCTTGGTCTACCCATGAGCAATTA
This sequence comes from Gracilinanus agilis, assembly GCF_016433145.1. Lineage (NCBI taxonomy): Eukaryota > Metazoa > Chordata > Mammalia > Didelphimorphia > Didelphidae > Gracilinanus > Gracilinanus agilis. The sequence goes on along the minus strand of NC_058132.1, from coordinate 82,944,630 downwards.
ATATTTTTCCAGTTGTTTAGATATGACTTTAATTGTGTGAAAAGTTTTTGTAATTGCATTCATATGATTCCTGCTTGCCTTGGCAAGTAGACTCCTAGGCATTTTATATTGTCTAGAATTATTTAAAATAGAATTTCTCTTTCTATCTTTTGCTACTAATCTTTGTTGGTAATAGATAGAAATGTTGACTTATGGAATTTTACAAAACATTTAAAGATCATCTAATTCTAATATTAAGTAAATTATTTAGAGCAATTGTTATTAATGAAGGAATCCTATCAAACTCGTTTAACGAAACAAAATATGGCGTTGATACCTAAACCAGAAAGAGAAAAACCAAAGAAAATTATAGGCAAATTTAATTAATGAATATAGATGCAGAAATTCTAAATAAGATATTAGCCAGGAGACTACAGCAATATATCTCAAAGATTATACATTATGACCAAACAGGATTTATACCAGATTTGCAGAGATAGTTTAAAATAAGGAAAACTACTAACACAATTGATTATATCAATAAAAAGTAAGAAAATTATATGATGATATCAATAGATACAGAAAAGACTTGACAAATTATAACACTTATTCATATTAAAAACACTTGAAAACATAGATAGAATGGATTTGCCCATAGATGAATAAGAAGTATATATTTAAAACCATCAGCAAATATTATATATAAAGGGGGATAAGTTAGAAACCTTCCCTATAAGATCAGGAGTAAAACAAGAATGCCCCTTACCACCAATATTATTTAAATTTGTATTAGAAATGCTAGCAGTAGCGGTAAGAGAAGAAAAAGGAATCAAAGATATTAGAATAGACAGAGGGGTAATAAAATGATCTCTTTTCTCAGTTGATAACTATGTCAACTGAGAAAAGAGTTATATATAAATCTTAAAGATTCAACTAAATATTCAACTAAAATATTAATTGAAACTATCAATTTTAGCAAAGTAGCTGGATATAAATTAAACCCGCATAAACCAAGAGCATTTTTATATATCTCTAGCAGTGTCCTGCAAGAAGAGATAGAGATAACCCATTTAAGTTAACCACAGATAAAATAAAATATCTATTAGTACAAATCCAGGAACAATATGAATATAATTATAAAACTTTTAATATAAATTCAGATTTAAATAATTGGAGAAATATATTATTTGTGAACAAAAATAATTAAAATGACAGCCCTACATAAGCTATTTATGCAGTGCCATCCCAGTTAAATTACTAAGAGATCATTTTATTGAACTAGAAAAAATATTAACAAAATTTAGAAAAACATAAGGTCAAAAGCAACAAAGCAAATAATGAAAAAAATGTTAAAGAAGGAGGTCTAGCAGTACCAGATTTCAACTTGTGTTCTAAATTGCAGTTAACAAAAACTATCTGGTACCGGCTAAAAAATAGAAAAGTAGATTGGAGAACAGAATAGACATAGAACAATAGTAATAAAAGATTATGGTAATCTTGTGTTTGACAAAGGTAAAATTCCAAGTTTTTGGAATAAGAATTCACTATTCGGTAAAAATTGTTGAGAGAACTAGAAAGCAGTTTGGTGGAAATTAGATATAGAGCAATGTCTAAATCTCACCATTTACCAAGATAGGATCAAAATGGATACATGACTCAGGTATAAAGGGAGATAATATAAGCACATTAGAAGAACAAGGAACATATTTCCTATCAGATTTATTTATAGGAGAAGAATTTATGAATAAACATAGAAAGCATTGTGAAATAGAAAATGTATAATTTTGAATACATAAAATTGAAGGGTTTTTGTACAAATTAATATATCCACGATTAGAAGGAAAACACTTAAGTTGTGAAAATAATTTTTATGGGTAAGTTCTTGTAAGAGGTTTCATATCTAAAATATATAGAGAACTTTGTCAAATGTATGAGTGCAAGCCATTCCTCGATTGATAAATGGTCAAAAGATATGAAGTTTTAGGATGAAGAAAGCAAAGCTATGTCTAACTATAAAAACTTGCTCTAAATCATTATTTTTTTTTTTTTAAACCCTTAACTTCTGTGCATTGGCTCTTAGGTGGAAGAGTGGTAAGGGTGGGCAATGGGGTTCAAGTGACTTGCCCATGGTCACACAGCTGGGAAGTGTCTGAGGCCAGATTTGAACCTTGAACCTCCCATCTCTAGGCCTGACTCAATCCATTAGGCGACCCAGCTGCCCCTCTAAGTCATTATTGTTGAGAGAAATGCAAATCAAAATAACTCTTGAAGTGTCATCTCACACCTATTGGATTTGCTAAATTGATAAAAGGGCAAAATAATATATTGGAGGGGTGGTAGAGACCTAGCTTTCCAAAACCTTATCTTCTTGGGAAGACCTTTTGATTATCCCCAGTACAGATAATGCTGGCTCTTGGTTTTGTATACTACTTAACATTAAGCAAAGCTCTATTTATTCTTATGCTTTCTAGTGTTGTTTTTTTTTAAAAAGGAATGGTTGCCAAAAAAGCTTTTCCTACATTCATAGTTTTATTGTTAATTCCATTTTGCTAATCTATGAGTTTCAAATTTTCTCTTTGAGACATTTTAATTTGTTGATTTATTAGGATTTTTTAAAAAAGTTGTATACCCATTTATAGTGATCTATGTTTTCTCTTTTATTGATGGAAGAATTTAGAGATATAACATTTCTCCTAATTATTACTTTTACTGCATCCCCAAAATGGTATGTAGTCTGTTTTCATTATCTTTAACGAATTTATTTTGTTTCTGTGATTTATTCTTTGATTCACTCATTCTTTAGAAAGTTATTTGGTCTCCAATTCTTAATCTTTACTTTAGGGATTTTTTATTGAATATAATTTTTATTATATTGTGATCTGTAAAAGATGTGTTTAATATTTCTTCTTTTTTTGTGAGGATTTTATGCCCTAATACTTTAGTTTTTGTGAAGGTTTCAATGCATATCCGAGGAATATGTATACTCCTTTTCTATTCCTGTTTAATAATATCCAGAGATCCATCATATCTAACTTTTCTAAAATTCTATTTAGTCATTTGTTTCTTTTTTGTTTAGATTTATCTAGATCCAAGAGGGATAAATTGAGGTCTCTTGCTATTAATAGTTTTATCCTCCATTTCTGAGAATAGCTCATTCCTTTTTTACTTGAAGAATTTAGATGCTTTGCCATTGGTACATAAATGTTTGGTATTGATTTTCATTGTCCGCTGCAATGATGTTAAACCGAAATAGAAGAAATCCTTGTAGGCAACTTTTTGGTTAGAAAAGCCTAAATTAACATTAAGTTGTATTAAATTTTTATTATTAAAACATTCCCACTTACATTTTAATACAGTTTTTGTGACACTGGGGAATTTTACCTACTGTGAATTTGATACCTGATCTATGACACATTTTAGCAAAATGTAATTTCCTATTTATCTTTTAATTTAGGTCTTTTTGGTTTCTTTAATTAGGTTTTTGTTTTTGTTTGACATGTTTATTACTTCTGCCTTTTTGGACTTCAGCTGAAACATGATAAATTTTGCTCCAGTACTTTATTTTAACTCGTATATCTTTTTGTATATGTGTTTCTTATAAGCATATTGTTGGATTCTGCTTTCTTACTCATTCTGCTAGGTTTTTGTATTTTATATGTTCATCTCCTTCACATTTATAGTTATGGTTATTAATTGTATATTTCTCTCCATGGTATTTTCTTATACTTTTAGCTTTTGTTTCCCATTGCCTCCTTAAAAGTTTTTTCTTCAGTTTAATACTTCTTCCTTTAATTTGCCCTCTTTCTTATTTCCCTTAAACCTTTTAAATAAACTATTTCTGTATCCAAGTTGAGTATGTGTATATTCACTCTTTCCTCTTTGATCAGTTTAGATGAGAGTAAAGTTAAAGTGTTGCTCCTTTCCCCTCCCAGCCTTGTTTTACTTATGCTTACAAACCCCAGTTACATTAGAGCAGTGATTGTGAACTTTTTAGAGACAGAGTGCCAGGCCTTGTCCCCATTCTCAGACTGAGTGCTGTGCCCACCCCCACCAGAGACCCAGTGCCATGCTTATCCCCCCCATCAAGTGCTGGATGCACCCCACCACATCGTATCCCCTAACCCCATATAGGGGAGGGAGAAAGCACTCCCATTGGGCTACTGGGTGGAGGGGTGAGTGAAGTGAGGAATGTCCTCAGTGAGTGTAGACAGGGGGAGGGGAGTAGCCCAAGCATTCTGCTCCCCTCCAGCTCTTCTACCTTTGAGCCACTGATTTTTATCCCCTGTGGGCTCCCAATGGGCTGCTGGGCAGAGGGGTGGGTGATGTGAAAAAATTTCAGGCACTGTGGAGAGGCGGAGGGGAGCAGCTTTGCCTGAGTCTCTGCCTTTCTAGTAACCAACTGGGGTGGAGGGAGGCCACATGCCGACAGAGAGCATTTTGTGTGCCATCTTTGACACCTGTGCCATAGGTTCGTCATCATGTTAGATTATTTTCCTCATCTTTCCTGTATTCCCCCTCCCTCTAAGTATATTCCTCTTCTCCATTTCCATTCTTTTACGATAATAAAAATATTCCTAGCCCTTCTGTCTAATCAACTTAGATTTTATGTTCCTGATGAAGATAGAGTTCTGAAGGGATACATATTTCCTCTCTCCATATTAAATTGTAAACTTTTTCCTTTTCGTCCCTTATGATTGATCATTCATATTTTATGTTAGAAGTTGAAGGGAAAAGTAGTTCTTTATGACATTCAGAATACAGTAATATGTTAATCAATACTGATATTATACCTCATTCTTGCTCTGTGACTAGCCAACCTTCTCCATTATTGTACATTTCTAATATCTTTTATGCTGCTTTCCGTTTGCAGTTCTTTGTTGGCAATTGCTGCAGTAGACTAATGCCCACATTTAATTCAACAGGGACTAGTATTCTATAATTGAGAGCCATAAAGCATCAGCAGAATAATATTGGTGTTAGGGGGAGGTGAATTTGTTTCAAAGGGAAGCTTGAGATCATTAAAAAGTATCATTCAGTTTTCCAAATGCAGTCAAGCTGATCAAGTGTAAGCCTGGTTCATTTCTGTCTGCATTGCCTTTTCCAAAGTATGTATACTGATGGGTCTAGATCTTTGATTTGGAAGGCTTCTTGAAGTGAAGCTTTCGTGAAGTGGTTTTCTGAGGGTGCCACAGCTAATAAGTGTCTGAGGTCAGATCTGAACTCAGGCATTCCTGACTTCAGGCCAGCCTACTGCTCCATCTCTTTGCCCTTGTCTTTTTTTTGGAAAATGGCAAATTTCTTCTTCAAAACTTGTAATTTTATCTCGTTAGTCTGACATTTATTGAGCATTGATAGTGCTCAGCCCTGTGACACATGTGAATACAGTCTCAGTTCTGAAAAAGTAATGTAGAAAGGTTTTTAGACTCATCAATTGAACCTAAGTCTTAGGTTTCTTTTGGAAATAAGACTCATTAACATGATGCAGGTAAGAAAATCTTCTTTTTGAAATCCTGAACCTCCCTTTATATAAATTGACTTAAAACTAAAACAACTAATCTATATATGTATAAAAAACCTTACCTTCTGCAAAAGAGCTTTAAGGGCTAGACATTGGAGTCTTAAGTTATTTGCTTAGGGTCACACAGATAGGAAGTGAATGATTTCAGATTTGAACCCAGGGCCTCTTGTCCCCAGCTCTGACTTTTAATCCACTGAGCCATTTAGTAGCCTCCCCTCCCAACCCCCCAGTTTTTTATATATATGTATATATTTTATATATATAAATAAAAACATTTAAAAATAAGCATATAAAAATAAAAATAAACAAATATACACATTTCCTTATTTTTAACAATTTAGAGAAAGACTTAGGGATTGGGTCCCCCCCCCTTTCTTTGTATCCCCAGGGCTTAACATGATTTGTGCTTGGAAAAATGCTTGTTGATTAGAATGATTAACGACTAGAGCTGTTCAGAAGTAGAATGAACTATCTCAGGAAGTCGTGGGTTACACCTCCAAGGAGGTTTAGCTGAGGCTGGATGATTTAACTACTTGTCCAGGTATGTTGTGGAGTTGATTCTTAATTCAGTTACAGGTAGAATAAGATGGTCTTTCAAGTCTCTTTAAATTCTGAGATTTTTGTGGTTTTATTAATCATGCTAAAGGCATGATTTTATCCTTACATTTTCCTGGAGTAATATTTATTTTGATTATGTAACTTACAGGATTTGGAGACACATAAAAATAAGACTTATTTTCTAAAGAATAAATATTTCTAGACACGTGATTGGGAGTTGTTTTTTTTTTAAAGAGAATGTTCTGATATATACTGTTGTGCTGAAATTGTAAGAGTAAGTTTCTGATGTCAAAGCAAGATCAAGAATTTTGTCTTTAAAAAACATTTGTTTTTTAATTTTTGAGTTGCAAATTGTCTCCTTCTAATCCCTCCCTTACCCATTGAGAAGGCAAGCAATATGATGTCAATTATACATGTGAAATCATGCAAAAACATTTTCATATTAGCCATGTTGCATGCCCCACTCTCCCCCTCCCTGCAAGAAAAAAAATTTTTTTAAAAATGCTTCAATCTGCATTCAGAGTTCATCAGTTCTTTCTCAGGAAGAAGATAATTTTCTTTTTAAACCTATAACTTCCATCTTAGAATCAAGACTGTGTATTGATTCCAAGACAGAAGAGTAGTAAGAGCTAGGCAATGGGGGCTAAGTGACTTGCCCAGGGTCACACAGTTAGGAAGTATGTAAGGCCAGATTTGAACTTTTGTCTCCTGTCTCCAGGGCTGGCTCCTAATCCACTGAGCCACCTGTGGATAATATTTTTCATCATGAATCCTTTGGAATTATCTTGGAATCATTGTCTTGATCAAAGTAACAAAAGTCTTTTACAGTTGATCATTCTTAAAATTTTGCCATTACTCTATACAATGTTGCACACTTAACTTTTCATCTGTTAATATAGGTCTTCTCACATTTTTATTAAACCATTCCCCTCATCATTTCCTATAGCACAGTAGTATTCCAACACAATCATATATCACAATTTGTTCAACCTTTCCCCAATTGATGGAGATCCCTTCAATTTCAGTTCTTTGCCACCACAAAAGATCTGCTAAAAGTATTTTTGTACATATAGATCGTTTCCTTTTTCCTTGATCTTTTTGGAATATAGATGTAGTAGTCATACTGCTAGGTCAAAGGGTATGCACAGTTTTATAACCCTTTAGGTGTAGTTTCAAATTATTTTCCAGAATTGTAGTTCACAACCCCACCAACGATGCATTAGTGTATTTGTTTTTTCACATCTCCTCCAACATTTGTCATTTTTCTTCACTTCAATGTGATAGGTGTGAGGTGATTCATCAGAGCTGTTTTTGACTTGTTTTTCTCTTATCAGAAGTGATTTAGAGCACTTTTCCGTATGACTAGATAATTTTGATTAAAAAGAAAATTGCCTCTTTGTATCCTTTGATCATTTGTCAATTGGATATGGCTTTTATTTTTATAACTTTAACTCCATTCCCTATATATTTAGGAAATGAGGCCTTTATCAGAGAAACTTGCTGTAACTACCCCTCCCCCCTACTTTCCATATAGCTTTATCTGCATTGGTTTTGTTTGTGCAAAACCTTTTAAATTTAATTTATTCAAAATTATCCATTTTACTTCTTTTGATCTTCTCCATTTCTTGTTTGGTCATGAACTCTTTCTTTATCATAAAGATCTGAGAGGTAAAATTTTCCTTGCTCCCCTAACTTGCTGATGATATCACTCTTAATGCCTAAATCTTATACCCGTTTTAAACTTATGTTGGTATTTACAGTGTGAGATACTGGTTTATAACTAGTTTCAACTAAAATGCTTTACAATTTTCCCAGCAATTTTTGTCCAGTGGTGAGTTCTTTCACCTAAAACTTCTTTACTCACTCACCAGTACCTAATAGTTTGTATGATTATTGCATTATGGTAGAATTTAAAATCTCACAGTGCTAGTCCCCTATCCATTCCATTCTTTCTTCCCATTTTTCTTTAACATTCTTGACCTTTTGTTCTTTTAGGTGAATTTTAATTTTTTTTCTAACCCTGTAAATTAATTCTTTGCTAGCTTTATTAATATGATATTAATTAACTTAGATAATATTGCCATTTTTAATTCTGTTGGCATGTCTCAATACTCTGCCCCACGCATTCTAATTTATATAATTTTACATAAACTTTGTGTCTTCTTATTTGGGTATATATTGTGTCACCCTATATGATTTAATTAGCTACTTTATGCCAAGATTATTTTGTCTTTATCATAGTATCTACAGTGTTAAACATAGTATCAAATATTTTTTTGATCCATACTTTCAGTTTCATTAATTTAGCCATTGCAGAATATCATCTCATATAGAACTGATAGAGTTATCTTGGGCACCAAGCGATTAAATAATGGTTTATCCATGCTTATTCAGTTAGTATGTGTTAGAAGCAGGATTTGAACCCAAGTTTCTTGATTACAAGAGAGACTCCTTCATACCCTATTTCCTTGTTATCTCTTATAGTTTACACATGGTTGATACTTAATATATTTTGAATTAATTTTTTTTTTCAAATCAGTTCTAACACAAATCTTTGCATAGTGAGAAAAATTTGATTGCTGTCAGTAAGTAATTTAAAATTTGGAACACTATTAGATGCAGTACAGAGGAGCACATTGGAAAGTGCTTCATAATAATTTAATTTTCTCCCTTAAGTATATAAGACAGTATTTGGGGGAGAATTGTTTCAATTATCACATTTTTACTGTAAAGATTGTTTTTATATTTAAAATTTTCATTTTGCATTTGTAAATGACTTTGTAATTTTGCCAGCAATTGAAATTTTTTTAAACTTAATTTGATTAAAATTTATATTTTGTGCCTTAGATCATCAGTAAATGTAGTCACAGGCTGGAGACAGTTATTCTATTTCTGTTTCTTTATATTGATTTGGCACACATAGTTTAATATAATTATAGTCTTAATCTGGTATTCCTTTTCTATATAATTAAAGTTCCTAATAGTGGCCACTGTGATTAAAAGATCCCAAACAGAAATTTTAAACTTAAAATCACTTTAACCAAATATCTAAAACTGATCTTACAGTTTTCTAGCCACTGTTTTGTCCTTTCTTTAAAGTACTTATAGACTATTAAATGTTATAATAAATATTATAGTCACAGTCCTCTTAGCATTCATTGCATTGCATAACATTTTCCAGGTAATATGAAATATTTAAGGTATAGAATTAGGGAATCATGGATTTTCTTTTTAGATTACATGTAAAGCCAGAGTTGTCTAGAGCATTTATTATAACTTCCTTTAAAAGAAATTGTTAGATAATTATATTAATTTTTTCAGTTATTTTTCTCTTCCTTAAAGTGAATAAATTTTTATTTTCTGTAATAAAATGCAAAAGCTTGGCAACTTTAGGCAAGGCCTTCTCTCTTTTTCATGGAAAGAAATTGGGAATTTATTTATAGCTAGCATTTATATTTAAACTTTAAAGTTTATTCTCATTTTATCCTCACAACAATTCTTCAGGTGTTTCAATTCTATGTGACTCTTTGTGACCCTGTTTAGGGTGGTCTTGGCAAAAATACTGCCATTTCCTTCTCCAGATCATTTTACACATGAGGAAACTGAGGCGAACAGGGTTAAATGACTTGCCCCGGGTCACACAACTAGTATGTCTTTGAGGCCAGATTTGAATTTAGATGAATGAGTCTTCTTGACTTCAGGCTTGGCACTTTATCCAGTGGAACACTCAACTACCCTGGAAGGTAGTTGCTATTATTTTCCTTATTTACAGATGAGGAAATTGAGTTGTTACTTTTCTAGAGTCACAGGGCTAGTAAGTTTCTGAGACAGAGTGAAACTCAGGTCTTCCTTACTCCAGGTCTAGCACTCATATCTATACAACCCTATCTGTGTTAAAGTTTATTATAGTCTTACTTAAATTCTGTATTGCTAAATTTTATTTAAACGAGGCAACTAAGATTGATTGTGTGGTTCTGACAGTCTTTATATTGTTTTGAAAATAAATGAAAAGTGGCAAATTGTATCACATTTCCCCCTACTGTAATACTTATACAACAGTGTAAATATAATCAATCCTCAACTACTGCCCTGCAAAAATCTTTGCTTATATGAAATTAGCAGATAAAAGTCAGAGCTGCTGGGGGCTCTATAGAAAAAGACAGCTAGAATTCTATTGTGCTCCCCCCTCTACCTCTGTCTCCCCAGCTCTTAAATATGATACTCTATAATTCTCCTTCTATTGAATGCTTTTCCTGTTACAGGTATTTTGCAGACAGCCTACTTCTTTGTTGTTTCTGTCTATTAATTTACATAGATTACTTTTAAGATAGGCATAAATGCTTGAACTTTTTTTTTTTTGGTAAAAGGGATTCAATAGATAATAATGTAAGTTTGTGTTGTGAAATTTTAAATTGGGGGGGGGCATGTTGTTTGGCTGCAATAACTAATGATCCCTTCCCATGATGCCACATTCTAGTCAGGGAGCAGCAACCCAGAGATGCCCTTTTTATCTTGAAGAATTGTAAAGCAACCTTTTTTTTGTTGCAACTTTTTTACTTTGAAAATTAGTAATGAGTAGAGGGAGGAAAAAAATTGATAAGATAAAAGCTTGATTTAAAAATCTGAATTTATGATTGTAAATAAATGTAAGGACAATTGTTGCATTATTTGCTAAAAGGCTAAATTCAGGCAACCCTTGATTTAACTTAAACTAGAAAAGAGATTTGCTGACTTTTTTCTTGGATTTCCCAATTGGGATTCCATTTGCTACATTTTCAAAAAATCCTGTTAAAAATGCTTTTATTGATATCTTGCTTCTTATATCACCATTGTTTCCCTGTAGTCTTCCTCCCCCTATCATTCCTGAAGAGACACACTATATAACAATTTTTTTTTTTGAGACAAAAGAAGAGGAAAAAATCAGTATAACTAACTGATCAGTACATTTTTAAAAAGCTGTGCATGCAATCTCTGCAAAGAGGTATATTGAAAGTATCTTCTAATATCTCTACTTTTCTATAATGCTTATTCTGAGCAACTTTGCAGCATTATTTTTTTTATTTTTTTTTAAACCCTTAACTTCTGTGTATTGACTTATAGGTGGAAAGAGTGGTAAGGGTAGGCAATGGGGGTCAAGTGACTTGCCCAGGGTCACACAGCTGGGAAGTGTCTGAGGCCGGATTTGAACCTAGGACCTCCTGTCTCTAGGCCTGGCTCTCAATCCACTGAGCTACCCAGCTGCCCCAGCATTATTTTTTGATTCTTTTTTTAGCATGGCTCTTTGCATTTACATTATTGTAGTCATTGTCTTTATTTAAATATGCTATCCATTTACTTTTTTGTAGTCATTGTATTTCCCCATTGATAGGCATTTACTTTGTTTTTCAATTTTTGGGTACCACAAAAATTTGCCATTATAAATTTTCACTCTCCTTGTGATGTAAGCACAGTGATATAAGCCCTTGGAGTATAAATAATAGAATCTCTGGGTTATAGGATATGGACATTTTAGTCACTTTATTTGCATAATTCCAAATAGTTTCTAGTATTGATATATTAATTTATATCTTAAAAACATTTTTCATTGTACAAATTTATTCATTATTAATTTACAAAAAGAAAAAAGGAAACCATTAACAGCTTCTTTTTAAAACCTTTGTATATGTTATGAACAAGAAACAACTGTTGGCAAGATGGAACTATTTAAATGTTTATATCTGCAAAATGTGGTAAAATAAAATAGATCATCTTTTAATAAAATATAATCTCTTTGCATTTTTCTTATTCACATATACTTCTCTATTTACAAATATATATTGTAAATTTTTAATGGCTACTTCACTAGTCAACATCCAAAGGCACTTTGTAGCTAGTACAATAATAATAAACTAATACTTATAATAAATAATAAAAGAATAAATAATTTGTAAACCTTTCTCATCCAAAATCCCATATCATTACCTTCAGGTCTTGTCACCATTCATCTCTCACATTAGAACACTCAGTCTTCTGAGGAGAACCATCTGCATATAACAGTTCATCATCTAATGTCCTATCCTGTGATTCTCTTCCCACAACCCCTCTATTCTAGTTCATTTCTAGGTCTTGATAGAAGAATTGTGAGTGAGATCTTATCTGTACACTTTCCTGTTCCTCTGCCATCCTGGCTCTACCTTTTGGCAGATGTTTCTATTCAAAGTGGCAGTTAAGGCAGTTAGATACCTGGAGGCTTGCAAGGCCCTAGAATCTGAAAAACCTGAATTCAGGCCCTGCCTTAAACACTTATCTAATTGTATGACCTTGGCCAAATTACTTAACTTTTTTAAACTGTGGTTTTTTCTTCTCTAAAATAGGGATAATAATGATATAACAACACAGAGTTGTTAATAGTATTCAGATATTTATTTTAAATATAGTGTATTTTATAGCAAATACAGTGTGATATGAGAGATAAAAAGTGCTTTGAAAATCTCAAAGCTTCTATTAATGTTAGCTAGTATTTTATGGTGATGATTTGTTAGCAGAAAGCCTTTGTTTGGCAAAGTATTTTTTTTAATCATGCCAGTATATAAATTGTAATTGTTTAAAAATAAATGTTTGTACTGATTTTTAGTATTCATATAGGAAAGGTCTATTTAAACCAAGTTTTTATATTCTAGGTTTGTAATATATCCTTGATGACTTATAAGTCTGATGTTAAAATATTTAATGTAAAATTTATAGATAATTGCTGTATCTTCCAAGGAGTTTTAAGTAAAATATCTTCCAATGAAATTGGTGCTTTGCTTCATATTCCTTGGATTGAAAATAATTTGGTGGCTTTGTAGTATGTTAGATTATTTTGTTGTACTTCAGAGAAGTATAATATTTTAGTACTCATTTTACATAAAGTTTTTTTGCTTTGAAAATTATTTTTTACCTATTACTACTAAGAACTGCTAATGAAGCATGTTTTAATCTAGGATTTTCAGAAGCAAATTGCAGGTAGTTTACCCACTGACTTTTATTAGGAAAAATGACTATCGTAATGCTTTTCTTATTCAAATTCTAAAGTCCCTATTAAATTATAAAACATTTTCTCTCAATTTTGAGTGATAGCTGTGACTGAGTAAGTTTTCTTATTCTATTTCCCTTCTTTTCAAGAACTTTTTTAGATACTGGAAAAACTTAAAAGCAATATGGCAGAAGTTTGAAATAAACCAACGTTTCTTCACAAAATATATTCAGATAAGCTCCAATTGAATTCATGATATTCAGATTTATTTATTCATTCAATATTTATATTCAGATATAAAATGCCATATCATAAAAAATTAGAGATTTGGATAGGAAGAATTCATAATGAAACAAGAATTAGAGAAATTTACAGAAGATAACATGAACAATTCTTTAATACATAAAATTGAAAAGTTTTTCACAAGTAAACCAAAGAAGCTAAAATTAGAAAGGAAACAGGTAATTGGGAAAAATCATTTTGTAACAAATTTCTGTAAGAAAGGTTTGATAGCCAAGGTTATATAAGGAACCTAGTTACATAAATATAAAGATGATAGCCATTCTCCAGTAGGTAAATACTCTAAGGATATGAACAAGCAGTTCTCAAAAGGAAAAAAATCCCAGTAATATGAAAAAAATTCTTCAAATCACTACTAATCAAAGAAATGAAAATTAAAACAACTCTGAGATTCTATCTTACAACTATCAACTTCAAAAAAATTACAATAGTAGAGAATAACCGTTGGAGGAATTGAAGGAACCTGGGCCCACTGGGCACTGTTGGTGGAGTTATGAACTGGTCCAGCCATTTTTGAAAGCAGTCCAGCACTATGGCCCCAAAATCTCTAAACTATATACTTTTTTTTTTTTAAACCCTTGTACTTCGGTGTATTGTCTCATAGGTGGAAGATTGGTAAGGGTGGGCAATGGGGGTCAAGTGACTTGCCCAGGGTCACACAGCTGGGAAGTGGCTGAGGCCGGGTTTGAACCTAGGACCTCCTGTCTCTAGGCCCGACTCTCACTCCACTAAACTACCCAGCTGCCCTAAACTATATACTTTTTGACCACCTGATAATACATTTTTGGATATGGCCAATGTAGGAATTTATTTAACGATTATACGTATTTTTTGTTAGAGTTTTTTTTTTTAACCAGTGGTGGGAATAGGATGGAAAAGGGAAATAGTGAAAAGATGACCAAAAAACAAAAAAGAAAAGAAAGAAAAGAGGTATCTTTAAAAAGGAAGTTTCATGTAATAAAGTTGTGTATTTGTATGTACAATCCTTTTATTATATTATGTGGAATCAGGTATTTTACTTGGTTGGAAATTCACAGCAAATAAATAAATAAGTAAGCAAGCAAGTAAGCAAGCAAACAAGCAAACAAACAATAAAATAAATAAATGAATGAATAAAGTTTTGTTAGTATTTTGTATACTATATAAAAAGACAACAGTAAACTCAGGATCTAAATATTTCAAAACAAAACATAAGAAATGATGGGGTCATAAACTTGGGTTATTTATTTAGCAGTGTGAAAATGATGCCAAAGTCATGACATTCATCAATTGGTATTTGTTGTAAAAAGGAATTCTTCTTTTTTTAATTTAACAGGGGACCTGGAGGTTGTCTTACCATATAGATGTGTAGGGATTAACCAGCCCACAGTGATAGGAAGTATAAACCATAGAGACAGGAAGTGAGGTAGGAAAAGGTTATAAAAGGAGTCAGTTGGGGATGAGTTGCTGACAGGGCTGTCAATTGTGGGGCAGTTGGCTGCTGGGAGTGTGTTGGGTTGGTGATTGGTATTTAGTTGCTGGAATATAAAGATGGGTCTGAGATTACTGAGAGGGTTTTTGGGCTTTTGGTTTGGTGGTTGAACTCTTTGGAAGGTGATTGGTCTTTGGTTACAAACCTAATTGGAGTTGGTTTTGATTGGACTGGATTGGGTTGGAACTTTGTGGGGTAGTTGTTAGTTATAGGTGGATATAGGCAGTTTTAGGTAATAATTATAGGTTGTTATAGTTATAGGATAACTAGATTTGACATTAGGAAATTTTCTTTACCTCATTCCTGTATTTCTCTCCTTTACCATATTCATTTTACTATCTCTATATTAATTAAACTAAATTGTTAATTGCTAAAAGCTGCTAGAAGTTTTCTTTTTTCTGGCTTAAAAAGATAATATTAATTTAAAACTACCATTAAAACTTAAATTATTAAAAGCTTATTTTGTCAAACCCCTTATTTTAACACTTACATTTAATTGGCAAGTCAGGTAGGAGACGAACCCTCAATCTTCTGATCATTTTCCTTACTTTTTACTGAAACTATCCCTAAGTCAAGTTCCTAACAGTTAATTCTGTTACAGCTGTTGATCCTTTATGTTAAACAGCGCCATCTACTGACAGAAAGTAGAACTGTAAACAAAATTAATAATTACATTAACTATGATTCTGAGTAGTCTAATTCAAATTGTAATGCTATTTCTTGTCTATCTAAAATGGCTTATTATCCAACCGAATATTACACAGTGGCTTTACGTAGCACTGTTGAGACTTGGCATTTTGCCATTTCCTCCTCAGGAAGAAACAGTATAATAGTTTTGCTGAACTAAAAAGAAAAACTAGAAAATAACTTGAGTGTCCTTAAGAAACTGGAGGAGAGTTTGGGGTTCTCAAGGCTTACATAAAAAGCATTGAGAAAGGCTTGAAAAATCCCCAGAATATGAAGAGAGATTCATCTCTCACAACTCCCTCATTCTTAGAGCCAACTCAGTCTCTGTCCAGCCCTGCTCCACGCAATTCTGCTCATACTAAAACCACCTCAGCTGCTTCTCATCCTGTTCTAACTATCTCCAAATCCACCCAAACGCCTCCCACTCGGCCTATTTCCCTGTCTACATCCATTATCTGTTCTATGGCAACTCAAATAAAAAAAGACAAGAGGCAGAAACCAAAAATGATTCAGTTATAGGCCTATTCCCCTTAAAAGAAGTACCCACCTTTAGTAAGAGTGAAGATGTAATTTTGCTAAGGCATCATACACCATTCACCCCCCCCAAGATATTGAGAGATTCAAGCAAAATATCTCTTCTTTTGAGGATAATCTAATTGTGATTATTAAAAAGTTAGAGAGCATTTTTTGTGCATATGATCCCAAATGGATTGATATTGAAAATTTGCTCCAAGCTTTTTTTTGACAGAAAGAAAAAATAAAATTCTCTCTCTCTTGTCAATCAGGCTCAGGGAAGGAGAACAATTTATTGGCCTCCACAAGACCCAAAATGGAACCCCAACAATGAGCAAGATTACACAAGACTCTGCCAGGCTAGAGAGTCATTATTAACTACAATGAGAGCTTGCTCTGATAGACCTGGTATATGGACAAAATTTGAAAATCTTAAAACCTCAATGAAAATCCATCTCAGTTGATGGATAGATTTATTGAGCTGGGATGTAGATATATAGACCTGGATCTTGTTAGAGAAAGGAATGTCAGACAAATAAGGAAATAGTTTGTGAAATACTGTTGTAAAGTGGTCAGAGGTTATTTTAAGACCTATTGTCCGAATTGGGCTGGCATGGACTTTGAAGAGTTGAGGAGAGTAGCAGTTTATGTATTTAACGGCCATGAAAAGAAAGATGGAGAGAATAGTGATTTAATAGAGACATTGAGGAAAGAAATTAGGAAATTGAAAGAGAAAAAGTAAATTGAGCAGTGGCTATAGCCTCTTTGCAAGAATACACACATCAAACACCAGTGTGTTACTTCTGTGGAAAAAGTGGTCATGTAATGTTAAACTGTAGAAAGCAGAACCAGGTACTCAATAACATAAATTTTAGAAATAAACGGGAACTCTAGGAATAACAACTTTAGAAGTAATAACAACAATAGAAATACATTTAGAAATACTAATCCAAATGAGGCAAATGATAATTTACAGCAATATATCCGAAATGGGGCTCGTTCACGCAATACTTTAGAGTGGAAATTCTCCTCAGAGGAACCTTAGAGAAATGGCCAAAGATCTTTATGAAGGTTGGAGAGGGGAGAAAGGACTCTGGAACCAGAGAATGAAACCTTTCATTTCCTAGACACTGATATCTTAACAAAAGTTATTCCAGTCCATTCTCCCCAACATAGTAATGTATGTAACCCTGAAAGTTGGAAATACTTATTATGGTTGCCTCTTAGAAACTGGAGCTTCTAGATATTGCTGCAAAACTTGCTGTCTTAGAAGGGCCTGAATTAATTTTAACTTTTTAAGCCTTTTTCCCCTGCATACACATCATTGCTAGGGGGAGATACTTTTTTTGCTTCCTATATATGGGATTTACATATAAAATTAGGAGAACTTCAAGAATCTGGAGCACTAGTACAAGCAGGACCTATTGCTTTTCCCTTTGTGATCTAAACCCAGGAGACAAAATATGTATAAAGAACTTCCAGTGCACAGGGGCAATTCAACCAACCTGGGAAGGTCCATTTCAAGGATTGTTAACCACTCGAACAGGTATAAAAATTGGAGAAAAGACCTTGTGGATACATTGCTCCCACTAAATCAAGTACGTTCCATTGAAACTGATTGACTGTATCCTGTCACATGCATTGAAGATAAAACTACAGAGACAACTGGACACTATTTTCACTGACGTTGAACTCTGGCATTTTTACTTTTAGGATATTTGATTTTTCCTTGTGTACTTTAAGCACATGATACCAGTATTAATAATTTTTTTGATTTTTGTAACAAAATGAGTTTTTAGGCATCCATTAGCCAATTAGTAACTTTATAATTTATATTACATTATAGAATTTGTATTTTGTTTTAAATATGTGTACTGGCATATATTCTGTTTAGAACTTATTATTGTTATATTTTTACATAAGACTACAAAGAAAAGTTAAAATAAGTATATAAATTACAAAGTCTTATAAATGTTGGTCAACACCTGTTTTGGAGAGGAATTGATTGTATACTTTTTTACGTATTATCTGTTAGATTGTATACTTTTTTATGTAGTATCTGTTAGATTTAAATTGATATCTCTAGATTCTTATTTTTCATAGAGTATGATTTTCATAAATTCTAAGATGTAGGATTGTATTATTTGTAATTGTAATTTGTAATTATTTTTAATTGGGATTTGTATTTTTGTAAAATCCAAGATTTGAAATCTTTTGAGAGTAATTTTAGGATTTGTTAATTCTGTGAATCAAGAAAAATGAACTGTTTAAGACTTGCCATAAAGAAACCTACACTGCATCAGAAGATCTAAAGTGAACTGTGGGAAGTGTTCATTGAACAGAAGGGGATTGAATGCATTTAATTAATGTAAATTTCTTATGCCAAAGGGGATTGCCCCCAATTGGCTTTTTGTCAATGCGCCTACCTACCATTGGTTTTGCTTTCTTTTTCTTTTATTTCCCTTTTCTTTATTATTATATTTTTATATTAGTTAGTGTAATATTATAAGCACCTTTAACTAGAAGATTTTTAGAAGTATACAAGTTAGATATGTTTTAACTGATCCATTGGGGAGACTAGCCTCCCAAAGGATCACAGGGGGGGATTATAAAAAGGAATTTTTAAATTCTTTTTTTAAATTAATGGGGGACCTGGACGTCCTCTTACCATATAAATGGATTAACCAGCCCACAGTGACAGGAAGTATAAAACATAGAAACAAGAAGGAGGAACCCTAGAGAAAGGAAGTGAGGTAGGAAAAGGTTATAAAAGGAGTCAGTTGCTGACAGTTAGGGCTGGCAGTTGCGGAGCAGTTGGCTACTAAGTGTTTTGGGTTGGTGGTTGGTGTTTAGTTGTTGGAATATAAAAGCAGGCCTGAGATTACTGAGAGGGCTTTTTGGGTTTTGGCTTTTGGTTTGGGCTGTTAGGTTTTTTTTGGTTTCTTGAACTTTTTGGAAGGTGGCTAGTCTTTGTTGACAGACCCAATTGGGGTTGGATTAAACAGTGATTGGTTTGATTTTGATTAGGCTGGAACTTTGTGGGATGGTTGTTATTTACAGGTAAAGGCAGTTTTAGATAGTAATTATAGGTAGTTATAGGTTAACTAGCATAGACATTAGGAAATTTTCTTTCTCTACCTCTTTACTATACTATATTCATTTTACTATCTCAATTTTAATTAAACTAAATTGTTAATTGTTAAAAGCTGCTAGAAGTTTTCTCTAGCTTAAAGGGATAATATTAATTTACAACTCTACTATATTCTCATTAAAACTTAAATTATTAAAATGTGCTCTCTTATTTTGTCAAACTCCTAATTTAACCCTTACATTGTTCAGTTATGCAACAGCCGTTTCACAAAATTAACTTAGTTTAAAAACAAAGTAAAAAATATGATTAAGTCAAATACAATTTTTGTATTCTCTCAATATCAGGGAAGTATTTTAAGACCAATATTGCATTCTAGCTTAAATATTTCTTTTGTGTTGTTAATGCATTATATCAATCTAATTTTTATGGCCTGTAAACTACTAGATCCATTCCATGTTTCTACACTGGAATTTCACTAATTTAGTCTGGTCGGAGACTAATGTGAATGAAAAATTTTAAAAAAGAAATGGAGGTTTTTTTTTTTTTTGAGGTATATATATATATATAACATCTTAGAAAACTGACCTAACTTCATGGAATATCTCCTAGATTTCTTGCTTTAGTGAATATATGATTTCTGTTTTCAAAAAATTACATTGTTTTGATGTAATTTGTTTTTTACTTTACCTTTTGTTTTTTACTTTATTCTTTCCCATAATCTCACTCAGAACTATTCCATCCTGTATGACAAAAAAGTTTTGAGTAAGAAAAAAATTCTATAGCTGTTACCAACATATCAAAAATGTCTAATGTGATAGTGCAGTATACCACACTGGTGGTCTCTGTGTAATTGTCTTTTTTGAGTTTCCCTAGTTGGAAAAGATGTATGAAAACTGAGGTAATTTTTTTCCCCAACTGTATACTTTTTAGGAATTATATATTTACTTTTATTGCTACTATCATAATAAGATTTAAGTTGGATCCCTTTCTTCTAGATGCATTTGCTGACAGTTTTTTAGCTTATGGACCAATAAACAAATAAAAAGATCTGAGAGACTAAAAATATTTTTTAAAAAAGTTATTCCTGTCTTATTTTTTAGGGGAATCTTGGCCTTTTACTTTTTACTGTATTTTGTATTGATAGCAGTAAAACCATACCTTTTTTCCAAAACCCATATTAGTTTAAGTTTGTAGAGAGGCTCAACACCTGATTAGTTGCAGTGTCATGAACTTCGATTATTGTAGATGTCCAGGGATTGCTATCTGCATTGGTGGAGGGAGACTATCATGTTGATGTCACAGATGTAAATGGTTTTATTAATATAAGTAACATAAGATACTTCATGTTTCTTAAACTTTCCTAATGTTTAATGAGTTGTGAGTAAATCATGTACCACTAAAGAATAGAATAGATATTAGACTAATAAATAGTGAGTGATTTACATATCAGAATATAGTTATATTTCATGGTTTTTTTCTGTTAAAATGTATTATTTACAGTTTCATATAATGGAAAAATAAAATCACAGAAAGGTTTTAAAACTAGAGACTTTTTCCTTTTAAAAATTCATTTTATTTTTTTCAAAAGTTAGTAGGAATAGCAGCTTGTGCTTATGTAGCCTTTAAAATATTTACAAAGTGTTTTAAATACATAGTTTCATTTGATCCTCTTAAGAAATCTGAATACTCCTATTTGACACATTAGGAAACTGAGGATAAGAGAAATTAACTCATGAGGTTATTAGTTCATAGTTGAGTTAAGGACTGCACCTCAGGGCTTTGACTAGAAGTTCATTGCTCTTCACTATAGCATACTTTTTCTTAGATTCATTTGTAAAAGAGATACCTATTTATAGGCATATACTTTATATGTCTTATTAATTACATCCTTATAGTCTTTATCTCTTTATGTCCATGTATCATTTTAATGAGTTAGTTCTCGTGTATTCTTTTTATTTCTACACCCATGCTTATGTGATAGAAAATGGAATGATTTTATTTACTAAGTGTATGGAATTAATTTTTTTTCTTTCTAGCCTAGACTTTTAATATCCTAATTTTTAAACATTTTATTTTTTCTATTTTGAATTTAACAAACATCAAATAACATGAGCATTTATATAACCAAGATAGTATAAGTTAAAAGATGGTTTTACATGAAACTGTGAATCTTTATTACTTAAAGCTTGATTTTTCATTTTAAAAATATGATTAGTTTAATTTAAAACATTAATTCTGAGGAAGAAATTTTTTTTTTATTGTTTTTGTGTAGTGGTTTCAACTATCTGTATCAGAACATGTTTGATAAATCTGTAAGACCTCATAAACAAAAATCTCTGAATTAAATGTTTTTCTGTCAGTATTGAATTTTAACATAATTGCTTTATATGAAGAGTGATTTCTGGATACTTTTTTGACAGTCCTTTGTTAGCATCCCAAACTTTGTGGCATTAACTTCTGTAGAGTTTCTCAAATAGCAATCATTTTTCAGAGGATTAGAGTATAAGTTCAGCAATAAAACTATCATCAACATAATTCTGTAATGTTTTCATTGAAAAAAAACATTCAATATCACAATGCTCCATGTTATAGGGAAAATCATACAAGCTTCTTTTATAATTGTAGAGTTTGTTACATGCCTGTTAATAGAGAATCCTAGCTATTTATTGGATAACAGAATTTAGATAGTTAATCTGATTTTCTACTCCCCGAGAAAAACAAGTTGCTTTCTTGACTGCACTACAATCACTAGAGCTATAATGGGACATATTCATTCCTAAAAATCATCATGCTATGTAAAATTGAGCAATAAAAACCACACAGCATATGGGAAAAAATCAGGTTAAAGTACAACATTCAAAAACATCAACAGTGATACAGAAAAAAGAGAGGAACATAATAAAAATGGTAACATAGCCTTTTACATGTCAAATAGTTGAGAAATAAAAAACTGCAGTAAACAGTGGTGGTGTCTGCAACCTTGGGCTGCTGCTCATGCAACCCCCTGAGTCCCAAGCAGGCTGGGCTATCAAAGTCAAGAGTTACTGGAGAGACTAGGCCTCTTCTGCCTGAAACTCAAGTGGAGGAGAGAGAGAAAATGAAGGCAGAATTGGGGAGGGAGGAGGTAGGGACTAGACCTCTTCCATTCCCCGCTCCTTTGCATTAGAGGCGATAAAATGAATATGGCATTTTACCCTGAAAAAAGTAAGTGTTGGAAGAGTTGCAACTTGTGAATTTTGAAGTAATTCAGGTTTCTGTGTTCTCAAGGTCAAAATAGAGCATGAGAAAATGAGGTAAAATTTGTGTTATGTTCAAATTATCTCCTAATATTATCAATTGGATATATTGAATTAAAATATATATATTTTGAACAAATTGAATTGAACATATATATATATATCGAATATACTGAATTGGAATAGATTTTCATTTTCAAAACAAGTGTTATAGCAGAACTAACTTATATTTGTCAGTGATATGGGCATCCTTTTATATTGACCTGGACTTAAAATCTTATGCTCCTTTATCCCTTCTGTTTTCTTACTCAGTCATTCACAATGTCCCATTGCTTTTCTTTGAAATATCAACTTTAGGGGGCAGCTGGATTGAGAGCCAGACCTAGAGACGGGAGGTCCTAGGTTCAAATTTGGCCTCAGCCACTTCGCAGCTGTGTGACCCGGGGCAAGTCACTTGACCCTCATTGCCTTTGTTTTTAGAGAGAGAGAGAGAGAGAGAGAGAGAGAGAGAGAGAGAGAGAGAATATCAACTTTAAATGTATATTTTCCATTCTATTTTCACTGTCAAAATTATAACTTTGTAATCTTCCACATTTACTATGCCACCTGTTTAATCATCTCTAATACTACCCTACCATTACTTTGTTTCCTTTGCAAAAAATCTTCAATGGGTCTGGACTTCATTTTTTAACTAAAACTGCTCCACAGGGGACAGCTGGGTAGATCAGTGGATTGAGAGTCAGGCCTAGAGACGGGAGGTCCTAGGTTTAAATCCAACCTCAGACACTTCCCAGCTGTGTGACCCTGGGCAAGTCACTTGACCCCCATTGCCCACCCTTACCAGTCTTCCACCTATGAGCCAATACATAGAAGTTAAGGGTTTAAAAACAACAACAACAACAACAAAAAAAACCCAACAAAAAAACTGCTCCACAAATATCTACATATGCTTCTGGCTGTGACTTTTTCAACTATTCTTTATGCATCTGAAGGCCTTTGGATAATATTAGGGTATCCCTTGACTATGAACATACTTTTATCTGTTTTTTTTAACTTTATTTTTTCTTCAAATGATTATTAATTAAGAATATTTTTCTATGGTTACATGATTCATGTTCTTTCCCTCCCCTCCTGTTTTCCCCCTTCCTGGAGCCAACAAGCAGTTCCACTGGGCTTTACATCATGAACATACTTTGTAAATTACCATCCATCCGCCTTTGCCTCTAGCCCAGAATGCCCCCCTCTGCTCTAATCTGTATGATTATCATGCCTATATTTTGTAGCTTATTAGCTCAATTCTGTCTATCTAATATAGTAAGCAAAGCAAATGTATTAAGCAAGGCATTATGGATACAAAGAAAAATGAAATGAAAAGTAGACTTTGCCCTTGACCTTACCTTCTATTAGAGGAAACTATGAAACTACATAAAAGTAAATAAATATATATGCATGATAATTTAAGAAAGAAAACAGCACTTAACTGATAGGAAGATAGTGAATCATTTCCCATAGGAGGTAGAGTATGAGTTGAACCTTGAAGGAAGGAAAGATTCTAAGAGGTGGAATGAATTCCAGGCAATAGAGGCAACCAAAATGATAGTCCACCAAGGTTAGATGTTAAAACCTTCCCTGACTCTTCCAGTTCTCAGTGATCTCTTCAGTCATGGATTCTTATAATTCATATTATTTGTACTATTCAAATGGCACTTGTCTTTCTTGGCATTGCTTTTATATATATATATATATAGTACCATCTCCTTTCTGATAACTTGACTCTGGGATACAGTCAAGAACCAGGAAGACTGTGGAAAAGCCTCTGAACAGTCCAAAGAAATGAAGTAGGTGATCATTCATGATTATAGGAGAGACTTCATTTTGTCACCCACAGCCTATTAAATTTCATTTCAAACATAATTCTCCAAAATTGACTTATCTAGTTCCCAATCCCAAAGACACTTAGAAGCAGCAGATTATAAAGCATCTATTCAGAGAACTGTAGGCTACAGTAGTAGATTGAATGTAGTGCTCAATGGAATTCAGAAAAATGACTTTTAGTTCTACCACTACTTAGTATTACATTGGGTAAATCACCTAACATTTGGGCCTTAGGTTCCTTATCTATAAAGTTGATATGATGCTTCTAGCTTCAAAAATTCTACAACATTAGAGGAGGCTTCCAGAAACAAAAACATAACAGCAGGAAGGACCGAGAGAAAAAGTATACAACAGATAAAAGAACTCAAAAAATGCATAGCATCTTGAGGCAGTGAACCTTCTATAGGGAGACCTAAAGAATAAATCCAAGTCATTTGTAAATGTAAACACTTAAGCTGGTTTAGCAAGGGTGAGTGATTTGCCACATGGTTAGTTAGTAGCATAACTGGTTTACTAAACCCAGATCTTCTGGTACCAAAGTTTGCCATTCTTTTCATTATACTATTCCTTTTCTTAAAAAAAAAATCCTTCACTGGTTAGAAACAAAAGTTTTGGTATTTTTTTCAACAACTATTGATCACTTATGTGTGTAGTAGTATAAAATAGACATTTCTGTTCCTTGTGGTGGATAAATGGCAGGTCACCATATATACTTTGTCTGTCTGGACTGTAAACTCTTTGGGAGCAGAGTGTTTTATTCTTTTTGTTCCCCGTTTGCCTAGCATTGTACCCACATGTGTAATGGGAAAGAAATAGTGTGGTATAGTGAATATTGGACTTGGAATCAGAAGACTAAAATTTGAATTCTTGGTTTTCCATTTACTAGTTGTGTTATGATTTGGGAAGTGTCTTAATCTTTCTGAACCTCCTTTTCCTCAACTGTAAAATGTGGATGTAACTAGTTATCTCTGATTCATGAAGTACCTCTCTTTTAAGATGCATCTCAAGCATCATCTTTTTCATGAAGCCTTCCCTGATCCTCTTACTCTTTTAACAGTTGGTAACCACCCTTTCAGACAGTAACATTGTTCTCACTTCACTTTGCATCAGTTCATGTAAGTCTCAGACTTTTCTAAAAATATCCTGCGCATCATATTTTTATAGCATATCCCATAGTTTCCAATTTTTTGCCACCACAAAAAGAGCTGCTATAAATATTTTTGTACATATAGATCCTTTATGACCTAGTAGTGGTATTGCTGGGTCAAAGGTTATGTAGTTTTATAGCCCTTGGGGGAGTAGATCCAATTTGCTTTTTAGAATGGAGTTTACAAGCCTTTATTTTTCCACATCCTCGTCAATATTTGTAACTTCACTTTTCTGTCATGTTAGCTAATCTGCTAGGTGTGTGATGGTACCTTGGAGTTGTTTTGGTTTGCATTTCTCAAGTCAAAAATAATTTCAAACTTTTTTGTGTGATTATAGATAGCTTTTATTTCTTTTTTTGAAAACAGCCTGTTCACATCCTTTCACTATTTGTCAATTGGGAATGACTTGTATTCTTATAAATTTAATTCAGTTCTCTGTATACTTGAGAAATGAGACTTTTATTGGAAATACTGTAAAATTTTTTTTCCCAGTTTCCCACTTCTCTTCTGCTCTTGGTTGCTTTGGTTCTGTTTGTGCAAAAACATTGATCTGATGTAATCAAAATTATTCATTTTCCATCCTGTAATGCCCTTTATCTTATTTGGTAATAAATTCTTCTTTTATCTATAAATCTGACAGGTAAAATATTCAATGCGCCCCTAATTAGCTTATGATATTACCCTATATATCTAAATCAGATGTTCCCATTTAGATCTAATCTTGGTATGTGTTGTGAGATGTTGGTCTGTACCTGGTTTCTGCCAAACTGCTTTCCAGTTTCTCCATCAGTTTTTGCTCAAATCTTGGATCTTTGGATTTGTTGAACCCTAGGTTACTGTGGTCATTTACTACTGTGTAGTGTGTAGATAAGTTTCTTTTTTTTTTTTTTAACCCTTTCCTTCCATTTTAGAATCAATACCATATTTTGGTTCTATAGTAGAAGAATGCTAAGGGTGCAAATGGGGCAAATGGGGTTTAAAATGATTGGCTCAGGGTCACACAGCTAGGAAGTCTGATGCCAGATTTGAAGAAAGGACCTTCCAACTCTAGGTCTAGCTCTCAAACCCACTGAGCCATCTATACCACCACCACCACCCGCCCTTGTAAAGTATTTTATATGTATTTCTTGACTCAGAATGCAAGTTCCTTACAAGAAGGGATATGCTTATATTCCCATTGCCTGACCTAGTAGGTGCTTAATAATAGTTGACTTGCTTTTTCCTATTGGAATATGAACTTCTTGAGGACAGTCACTGTTTTTGCTTTTCTTGGTATCCTCAGAACCTGGTTCAGAGCAAGCCCCATTGTTAGTTGAATGATTGTTAACTGTTGTACTTTTTGTCCCCCAGGATTATAAGGATCAAAAGAAATAATGTTGGCAAAGTACTTTCTAAAGTGTGATGTAAATGTTAAACTATTTTTTGGTAGTATGCCATTAAAATACATTGGTTAATAGAGTTGAAGTGTAGTTTGAGGATGGATAGAAGCAGGGTTTGATTTTTAAATATTATAAGGCCTTTATTTTAAAAACAAAGCAAAAACAAAAAAACTGTTTAGTTTTATATGCCTTTTCTTGGAAATACTTAAAGATAGGCAGAGACTTATGACAAGTTACTCTTGATTTAACTGTCTAGCTTGCCTATAATTGCTTGTATGTTTGGGGATTTTATGACAATCAATTCAATTATATTTGAGTTAAGACATTTTCTAAATAATCTAAATTGCTGTGGCAAATTAGATATTCTCACTAGCTGTAATATGCCTTCCAAAGTGCTTAGTTTATCCTCAAGAGTATTTTGGAAACTAAGTGACTGATTAAATACATCATAAAATTTACAGTGCATTGAGGTAGAACATTCATTGACCAAAACTTGGCTTTGAATTTTGAAGTATAAAATTATATAAGGTTAAAGCTGATAAATTTTTCAGCTATGGATAGGGCTTGTTGAACTTGGACTTGAGTTTGAAGCTGTACTATTTAATATTTTACATTGAGCAAGTCACTTATCCTCTGTCTCCTCATTTGTAAAATCAGAGGGTTGATCTAAGGAGCCTTATGATTCTAAATCTGATATATAAATCTTTCTGTATAGATTTGCAGTTGAAAACACCAAAGCTGTTGTTAAGGAATGTTAGTTAGAAATATGTTGGAGGGGAGAGTTGTTTATTGTAAGAGAACTGTTCATTGACAATAATAGAATTCAAGTTACTAAATTATTTTTAATGTAGTATCAAAGCAAACAAAATGTTCTTTGCACCAAAATGGGCATAGGATAGTCTTAAAAAGTATCTTTGGCTAGTGGCTTCTATAATGAATTTGATAAGGTTAAGTAGTTTTTCACTTAATTACTAAATAATTTTAAAACATTTTAATTCTTAATTTAGTTGGCATAGTTGATTAGCTAGAAGATACTTTAGAGACCACTTAGTTTGAATCCCCTCATTTTATAGGTGTGGAAACTGAGGCTGTGAGAGAAGAGATGTGTTCAGGGTCAATTCATGAACCTCTCCCCCCCAAGTTATTATCAATATTAAGATAAAATTTCATTTAATTTCTGCAATTATTTAATTATGTTATAAATTCTAGTACATGCCAAGTTGCAGAATGCTGGTGGTAGGATTTGGTTTAGACAGTGGTGTAGTAGAAATGAAGTGTAATGTTTTCCATTTTGTTAAAATTGCACATCCTCGATAGTTATCAAATTGTTCTAAGCATGATCCATTGTGTATATTTTTCAAAGTATTATTCTGAACTTTAAAAAATATTGGCAACTTGCATATATTTATTTTTCTTTTACTTAGATGTTCCCTTTTAATTTTTTATTGCCCTTTGAAATAAATAGGCATAAATTTAAGTATCATTTAAGGATTTTAATTAATAGTTTTTCATTGAGAGGATATGTTATGTTATGTATAGGGACCTCAGTACTAGTAACATTGTTCCCTTTCAAATATTTTTTCAGCTGAAATATCCATAAATATGGATTATTGTGTATATTTATCCTTCTGGGTTGAAAAAAAACCACACCTTTGTGGGTGGATGATGCCAAAAAGACATGATAGGTAACCAGGTAACCAGATGAATGATTTTCTGTTTTCCTTTTTTTTTTCCTAACAGTTCGAACAGAAGGCTGCAGTTTTTGATGAAATTACAGATAAATGTAAGTTCTTTTAAAAAAAAAAGTAATGTCTTAGTTAAATAGTTTTTTAAGTGTCTCAGCTTACTTGATTGATAATTGTATGTAGCTAATTATTGTAATAAGAAATGTGACCAGTTATCTCCAGTTCTATTCATTATTGGATAGGTTTAGGTGATAAAATTTATAATTAATATTTATAATTGAATATAATATAGTATAATATCTATGTAATATAGTGTTTAGTTGATCAAGTTTATTTGCCAAGGGGCTGACTCTTTGAGTTCAGAATGGCTATATTTTGGGGAAGATGAGGGTAATGCCTTGTGATTTTCTAAACCTGGATAAAAGGATATTTATTACTATTTAAATATTTGTAACTAAAAGCCATAAGATAATAGGGTTATAGATTTAATTAATCAGCATTTGTAAAATGCTTTACCATGTGCCAACACTGTGCTGGATATTGGAGTACAGAGCAAAACAGTTGGAAAGGACTTTAGAGGCTATCAAATTCAATCTCATTTTACACATTAGGAAACTGAGGCTGAGAGAATTTCATTGACTTGCCCAAGATCATAAAACTAGAAACTGTTTTGAGATGGAGTTTGAACATATATCTTACTGATTCCATATCCAGCACTCTCTCTAAAACTTAGTACTAAGGAGTCTTAGTCTGTTCTTAAAATATCTCCTAATGTGTATATTCACTTTTTCAAGTAGAAACTCATGAATTGGAGCTTTTGGATTTCAATTAGACTTGAGAAAGTACAAAAGAC
This sequence comes from Gracilinanus agilis, assembly GCF_016433145.1. Taxonomy (NCBI): domain Eukaryota; kingdom Metazoa; phylum Chordata; class Mammalia; order Didelphimorphia; family Didelphidae; genus Gracilinanus; species Gracilinanus agilis. The sequence goes on along the minus strand of NC_058132.1, from coordinate 82,915,343 downwards.
AGAAGAGAGATTTATGTAATATATTATTAATCCTATTACGCTATTACTATAATATGAGGATTTTTCAAACATTTATTAATATTCATTTTTAACATGGTTACATGATTCATGCTCCTACTTTCCCCTTCACCTCCCCCCCCCCCCCCCTCTTCCCCCACCCATGGCCAACGCACATTTCCACTGGTTTTGTCATGTGTCATTGATCAAGACCTATTTCCAAATTGTTGATAGTTGCATTGGTGTGGTAGTTTTGAGTCTACATCCCCAATCATGTCCACCTCAACCCATGCATGAGGATTTTTTTTTAATGTAAGGCTAGAAATGTCTGAGATTGAGAAGGAAAAAAAGAAGTGAAAGTAGAAGCATATAAGATTGAATTGACTTTCTTGAAACTTAAAGTAGCATCTTTCCTTTGTATATTACTTGAGTTATGAATATACTGTAAATAGATTTACAGATCTATTTTATGTCTTTTTATGTTTCTAAATATTTGATAGACCCAAGCTTAATTTCCTACTGGTGATGAAAATATGTGGTCTTTTTGAAACCATAGGCAAGTATGGTTTATAAATTACAAATTCCAGTGCTAAGGACCCATTTAAATCAGTCCCTTAAATCAAAATACAGAATTGCTTCCCTGGAACTTCAGGATATTTAGTTTTCAAATACTTCTAATTGTGTCTTCTATACTTTTCTGACTTAAAACTCACAGATTATCAGCTCTTTTTTAAAAAATATTTTTATTTTTTAATTTTTTTCCAGGGTTACCTGATTCTTGTTCTCTTCAATCCCCTCTTTCTTCTTCCCTCTAAGGGTTGACAAGCAACTTCACTGGGTTATACATATATTATCACTCAAATCCTATTTCATTATTACTCATTTTTATAATAAAGTAATCTTTTAAAACCAAAACCCCAAATCATATACCCAAATAAACAAGTAATAAATCATGTTTTCTTCTGGATTTCTACTTCCACAGTTCTTTCTCTAGATGTGGATAACATTCTTTCTCATAAGTCCCCCAGAGTTGTCCTGGATCATTGCATTGCTTTTTGTAGCAAAGTCAATTACATTTGATCGACCCATAATGTTTCAGTTTCTGTGTATAAGGTTCTTCTTGTTCTGCTCATTTCACTTTGCTTCAGTTAGTTCATGAAGGTCTTTCAAGTTCTTATAGAAATCAAGCAGTTCATCATTCCTTCTAGCACTATGGTATTCTAACACCATCATATACCACATTTTGTTTAGCCATTCCCCAATTGAGGGACTTCCTCTTATTTTTCAATTTTTTTGCCACCACACCTATAAATATTTTTGTACAAGCAGATCCTTTCCCATTTTTTTTTTAATCTCTGGGATACAAACGCAATAGTGGTATTGCTGTATCAAAGGACATGCATTCTTCTAAAGCCCTTTGGGCATACAGATTGTCAGTTTTTATTCAGAATGTTGATTTTTTTTTAAAGAATACAACAAAGGACAGCTAGGTGGCTCAGTGGTTAAGAGAGCCAAACCTAAAGACCAGAGGTACTGGGTTCAAATTTGGCCTCAGACACTTCTTAGCTGTGTGATCCTTAACCCCCATTGCCTAGCCCTTACTTACACAATATTGATTCTAAGAAGGAAGGTGAGAGTTTTTGTTTTTTTTTAATCACATATAGTTTTATGTAAAAAGATCCTTTATTGGGAGTCTAAAGGAAATACCTATTTGTGAGCAATCACCAAAAAAAAAAAACCTTTTAGGATTAATGTCTTATCCTTGGTGCTTTAGATGTAACTAATTGGCAAATGCTGCTTTTTGAAAAAGAAAAAATTTAACCCTAGAGTTTTTAAAAAATGGGTAAATACTGAGACATTGTTTTGAAAATTACTTTGATCCTCATCTAAAGCTTGAAGATGAAGCATTCTCAGTGTCTTCACTCATTTTATTTTTCAAAGGAGAAAACTATTTCTACTTTCTTGTGGAAATTAATCTCTCCTTTCACCTATCAGATCTCATTTTAGCAACATTCCTGACTGATAGGATTTAATGCCTGAAAGAATTGTTTCTCCTTTCATTTTTCAGATGAGGAAACTGAGGTCTAGAGAACAGAATAGGTGGTTTCAAAGTCAAAACTCCTTTTATACATGCTAATAGCAAAACCCAGTTTAAACCATATTGTATTCAATGTATCATAATATAATTTATTTGCATGTCTGTAGGAAATGTAATCAGAATGCCAAGTATACATCTTAGTTGGGGATAGGATTAAATAATGATAGGGTCTCTAAGGAGTCAAGTGAGACTGAGAACTGTACTTCTTGTTACTCTCCTTTGGAATCTAATCATACCTTCTAAGTATTCTAGACTTGTCTTTTGTGTGCAAGAGGTTTTCCTCCAAGTCTCTTAATATTTCATGAGCAAAGTTCCTCATTGTGGCTGCTTGACTTTTGTCCCTTGCTCTTCTATATGGCAAATTCACTTTTTCAAACAATTCATATTTCCTTATACTACTACTTGTGAGAGAGTCATTGTTACTAATACACTGAATTCTATTTTCATTAATCTGTTACCTCTTTTGCACGTGGCGTCACCCCTAGTATTTGTTCTTTGGAGATGGTGGTTCAGTCACATATTATTATTATTCTTGCACCAATATTGATGTTTAAGAGAGGAGTTTTTGTTTCAAGTTGGAGATTAGGAGAATGGAAACTTTGGATATAGGTTTAAAAAAAAAAAACCCTTTACTTTCTGTCCTAAAGAAGTAATTCTAAGACAGAAGAGCAGTAAGAGCTAGGCAGTGGGGGCTAAGGGTCACACAGCTAGAAAGTGGCTGAGGTTAGATTCAAATCCAGTGCCCCCTGTCTCTAAGCTTGGTTCTCAATCCACTGAACCACCTAGCTGCCCCTCTGATTTAGTCTTAAAAAAATTTTTTTTTTAACCCTTACATTCCATATTTAGAATCAATATTGTATATTGGTTTTAAGGCAGAAGATCAATAAAGGCTAAGCAGTGGGTTTAAGTGACTTGCCCAGGGTCCCGCAGCTAGGAAGTTTTTGAGGCTAGATTTGAACCAATGACCTCCTGTCTCTAGGCCTGGCTCTAAGTTCAGCGAGCCACTCAACTGCCCCTCTGATATAGTCTTAATGTATTGTGATATAGCCACAAAATGAATTCTTCCCTGTATTCCCCTGGAGTATAACTAAGTTAAAATATATTGTCTTTAGTCTAAATAAGACCTTAAATTGGTGAACTATTAACTGATCTATAGCAGTCTAAGTCTCTCAAATAAGCAAACATTGGATTTAAGTTAAGTTTTTTTGATTTTTTTTTTTTTATACCACAGACCTTTCCTAATATGCTCCCTAGAATACTTCCTTGTAACAAAGAAAACAGTCAAGAAAAACTAATCAACAGAGTTAGGAATCTTTCAGTATTTGCAACCCTCAACATCCATAGCTTCCCCCATATTGAAAGGAGGAAGGTATGTGATATCATTTGCCCTCTGGAACCAATATTAATCATTGCATTTAGTCTTAATTTCAGCTTTCTTTTAGTGGTATCATTTGTATTATTGTAGTCACATATATTCTCTCATTTATGCTTTTTTTTGTTTTGGTATCATATCAGTTCATTCAAACATAAACAAATATTTATTTATTTATTTTTCCTTTTCTTTTCACAACAATTCTGTCCTAAAGATAATACAAGTGTTATTATTCCAGTCTTAAAGATGATAAAACAGTCACAATTTCATATTTGGGAAGTATCAGAGCCTGGAGTTCTACTCTGAATACAATCAGTTCTCTTTCCCAGATGGTCCACTTCCTAAAGCTTACTTTAAACAACTACCCTGCCTAGAAAGCAGATCCACACACCTTAGTATGTCTTACTAGGCCCTATACAATCTGGCCTCGGCTTACTTTTCTACCCATATTTCCTTTGTCCATAAATATGAACTAATCTATTTAATGTATACTAAACAAATATTTTAAAATGTTGGTATTTTAGTGTTCCTGTTTCTGTTGTCATAATCAATAAATCATTTATAGTTTTATTAAGTAGCTGATTACAAGCAATAGCTTTGTCTTTGACTCAGTGTTTTACATGTGTGCTAAAACAAAATTCTACGTTTCAGACTTACTTTTGTATGTAGAGTTGCAATGAGTTAGCATTAATCACGTTTGAGTGTCTTGCATTTCAAGCTGGTTCTTCCACTTATTCTATTTTTTCTTGTTCTCTTCTGGTATAGCTAGTTTAAATAGAAAACATCTCTGGCAAGAACTGATTTACAGATAAGATTGTGTTTGCATCTTTCTTGTGAACTAGAAAAGCTCATCTCCTATTAGTTTTGTTCCTGAGCTCAACATTATTCTTTATATTTTCTAACTGTTATTTTGACACTTGCTTTTATTCTTGACTTATGAAAATAGAAAGGAGTCTTAGTCTGTTCTTAAAATTAACTTGTCTCATATCATAATTATTTGCTAACAGTTTTATTTATTTTTTCAGTTGCATGTAGAAACAGTTTTTGACAATTTTCTGATAATAAAATTTTAGGATTTAAATTTTTCTCCCTCACTCCCTTCCCTCACCCCTCCCCAAGGTAGTAAATAGGTTATACCAGTATTTTCTTGTAATACATATTTCCATATTGCTTATGTTATGATAGAAGACACATATCGTAGATACAATAAAAAACTCATGAAAGAAAGTGGAAGATGGGATGCTTTGATCTGCATTCAGATATTTTTCATCATGTGTGGTAGCATAGTTTCAATGGCAAACACACACACACACACACAAATACACACACTCCAAATTTTTTTTTTAATAATTTTTTATTTTTAGAAAAAATTTCCATGTTTACGTGTCATGTTTTTACTTTACCCTTCACCCCCCCCCCCCCAACCCCCAACTGACTCCCTCCCCACCGTAGCTAATTCGCATTTCCACTGGTGTGGTCAGTCAAGACTTATTTACACATTATTGATAGTTACATGGGTGTGGTCTTTTCAGGTCTACATCCCCAATCCTGTCCTCATCAACCCAAGTGTCCACGAAGTTATTTTTCTTCTGTGTTTCTACTCTTGCAGTTCTTCCTCTGAATGTGGATAGTGTTCCTTTCCATAAATCCTTCAGAATTGTCTTGGGTCATTACATTGCTGCTAGTATAGATGTCCATTACATTCAATTTTACCACAGTATATCAGTCTCTGACACACTCCAAATTTTTAAAGATTTTTGCGGAAGAAACAAATCCTATGTCAGACTTTTTGAATTTGTGTTTTATGACATTTTTTCCCCCTCTCTTATAATGTGTCATCCCAATAGAGAAAAGAAGCTAGCCAGATGATTAATAATGTAATGATAGGTTGTATTGTATTTGTTATCTTTCTTTCTCTTGGAAATCCATATTTTCAGTAAGTATTTATGGGGAAAAGGGGTGAGAAAAAATATTCTATTGGAAAGGGGAGAAGGGAATAAACTAGCACTTGCTGTGTTTGAGGCACTGTGCTAATTTATAATTTTTATATTTATGTAATTTTAAATTTAGGATTATCTCATTTGTTTCTCACAACAACTCTGGAAGACAGATGCTGTTATTATTCTCATTTTACAGATAAGGAAATTGAGGTTAAATGACTTGGCCAGCATCACAGAGTTAGTAATTGTCTGAAGCTGAATTTGAACTTCCTGACTCCAGGCTCAATGTTCTATCCACTGTGCCATCTAGTTGTCAAGAATTCTGAGTAATATCTGAAAATAAATGAGTGACAGAATAAGAAGAAGTATATGTATATCTTTGCCAATTAGATTCCTTGGCTCGAGGTATATAAAGTGTCCTAATGTTGAATTGAGAAAATTAATTATGATATCATTATTATAGTTCTACTTAAATGTTGAGGTTTCTAGATAAGGAAAATTAATCTTTATAAAATTTGCCCTAAATTAAGTGGTTAATATGATTAAGTTTCTTATAATGGGATTTTATTAATGTTTAGTCTATCCTGGTAGGAAGAACAATTGTTCACAACATGCAGACAAGTATGTACAAATAAGATATAGGCAGGATATAAATTGGGGATGGTCTCAGAAGAAGGTACTGGAATTTGGAAGACTTTTTTTTTAATTAAATAATACATTTTTTATTAAAAGCTATTGAATAAGAAACACCATGGTGTTAAATATGAATTTAATTCACCAATATAAATTTACACTATTCCTTTTTTTTTTTTTCTTTTTTTTAAACCCTTACCTTCCATCTTGGAGCCAATGGCTCCAAGGCAGAAGAGTGGTAAGGGGTGGTAAGGGTTGGCAATGGGGGTCAAGTGACTTGCCCAGGCTCACACAGCTGGGAAGTGTCTGAGGCCAGAGTTGAACCTAGGACCTCCCATCTCTAGGCCTGGCTCTCAATCCACTGAGCTACCCAGCTGTCCCCTACACTATTCTTAAAGAGGTATTCATCTAAGTGAAATTGAAATGGTTTTGGTAAGATTTATCTTGTGATAAGTTCATTGTAGTAAGCTCCTCCAATTTCTTTTGTTTTTGTTTTTTTTAAATAAACCCTTACCTTCCATCTTGTAATCAATACTGAGTATTCGTTCTAAGGCAGAAGAGTGGTAAGGGCTAGGCAATGGGGGTTAAGTGACTTTTTAGGGTCACACAGCTGGGAAATGTCTGAGGCCAGGTTTGAACCCAGGACCTCCTGTCTCTATGGTTGGCTCTCAATCCACTGAGCTACCCAGCTGCCCCCTGATTTCTGTTCTTAATAGATTTCTACTTAAGCAAATATTTTATTATTTTCCAGTAGAGTGTTAGATCACTTAATAGCACTAAATATTACAATTTCTTTTTTGGTCTACAGAAAACATTTGTCTCATTTCACTGTTTAGTTTCCTGTTAAATAACACCAATGATATGTGTATATTCACTGAAATCATTTGATAGACCTTTTTGCATGCTAATTTAGTAATTTCAAAGAGGGAGAGAGTAGATGTAGAATATAGATTGGGAAATGGCTCTCAGTGATAAGTAGGCTTTGGTTACAAGGAAAGAATTCTGTGCTTGGAAAACAGCATGAAGCAAGATATGAATGTGTGAATGATGCTGATTGACATGTTTGAGCTTTGAGGACACTGTTCTGGCCAGACTAGATAGAGCATATACATGGTATATGAGAAATAATGGTAGATAAGATTGGACAAGTTGATAAGCTTGGACAATTGGATTGAGGCAATGGAGTGCAAAGCAGGAGAATTTGAATTTTATCCTAGAGGCTAGAGACAACTATAAAGGTTTTTTGCTTAATGGAATGATACTAATGAAAATAATTTTTGAAGAAGGTGTTAGATTTAAATTAATATCCAATAACTCCATGTATTATATTTTATAAGATTTATTAGTAATTACTTGAAGTAGAAGTAGTAAAAGTACAAAGGTTAAGTATAACCACGCAAGTAAAAATCTCTTGCCTGGCTCTCATCCAACCTCCCCAACAGATTCCCCAGAAGCAGAGAGAGAGGGAGGAGTTACATTCACAGCTTTATATTTCTGAGAATAAGGACGTAATGTGAGAACAAAAGTGGGAAGCTAGGAAAGAGAGTTCTGGGGAGCAAATTCTAATTACACAAAGGGTAGAGTGTAGGAGAGATTAGAAAAAGGTAGTCTAATACTTGAGTAAAAGTTCAGGAAGAATCAACAGGAGTTATTGATTTATTATGGAATGAAGAAGTATGAGTTAAAGATGATTGGTGTTTTGAGACCAATAGAACAATTGTATCATTGACTGAAATAGCAAATTTGTGAGATACATATGTTGGGTAAATGTAAAATATTTGGTTTTTAACCCAATTTAAACAGTAGTAGATTGTCCTTCCTTTCCTCTTCCCTCCAGGTTTAGCAGTTCACAAAGACCATCAAATAAATCATAGAAGGATCATGGTTATACTTTGTTGGAGGGAATATCTTACACCAGTAATAAATAATAAATAAATCTGCTTCTGGGTAGAATATAACTTAGTACTTGTTTAATACTTAAAGCATTATTGTTAAGTTGGGACTTATTTTGCTTATGTGATAATAGTGGAAAATAGTAGCCTGGCAATGAATCACTACATATAGGTTCTAGGAGAGACATCTAGATAGATAGTGGATAGAGCACTGGATCTGGAGTCAGGAAGACCTGAGTTCATATTTGGCCTTAGATTACTTACTATGTGATCCTCAGCAAGTCACTTGACCTTGGTTTTGCCAAGGAAACCCCATGGAGGCACAAATGGGGTTCAGTGGGTTGATAGCCAGGCCTGAAGATGGGAAAACCTGGGTTCAAATCTCATATCAGATATTTAGTAATTGTGTGACTCTGGGCAAGTCACTTAATCTCTATTGCCTAGCTCTTACACTTCTGCCTTAGAACTGAAACTTAGTATTGATTCTAAGATGGAAGGCTAGGTTTTAAAAAACCAAAAAACACCTCTTACTTTCTATCTTAGAATTGATACTACAATTCTAAGACAGAAGAGTGGTAAGGGTATAAGAGGGAAAAAGGAGTTTTTTGGTTGGATATATTACTATTAGGTGTTGTCACCAAGGAATTGAATAAATACCAATTCCTAAAATGATTTTAGTAATTTATTTTTAAAATATAGGTGAAAGTGGAAGTAGAGAGATGAGAAGAGGGTAGAATAAGACATCTAGTTTAAAGAACTAGACTGTGTCTAAGAAAGAGATTTAATAACAGTCTCACCAAGTCCAAGGTCCCAGCCAGAGCTTCCTCCAAGTCCAAGCCACAAACAAGAAGAGGTAAAAGGCCTCGAGCCTCAGAAATTCTCTTAATTTATCCAGGCCATTTCTTTCATCACTTCCTGTGCCTTCCTCTTAGTTTTCATATCCAATCACAACAGATGCTTTTCTTAGGACTGCCCAGGAGGCAGTCAGTAAATTTTGATTTGTCACTTACTCTAGCACACGTGGGTCACAGATCTCCCAACTTATGAGTTTTAAGTGGAGATGTTTTCACCTTTGGTGATTAAATCTAAAGATTGGCAGGGTAGATTTAATTTCATCATCACAAGAGCCAGGCAATGGGGGTTAAGTGACTTGCCAGGGTCTCATAGCTAGGAAGTATCTGAGGCTAGGTTTGAATCCAGGACCTCCCATCTTCAGGCTTAACTATCAATCCACTGAGCTATTTTGCTGATCTTGTAAGGGTTTAATTTAAATTCTTAAAAAAATACAACCATGGATAGTGTAGTTCATGGGATCATGAAGAGTTGAACTTGAGAGAACAATTGAACAACAAACCACAATGCATTCTAGTGCCACTTTACTGATGCCTAGTTTTGGAATTTGGACATGTCACTAATCTCTGAAGCTTCTGATTACTTATTTGATAATGAGGGAGCTAGATTATATAGTCTCCAAGGTTTCCTTTAGCTTTAATATCCATTGATTTAAAGAATTATGTCTTCCTAAATATATCTCCTTTACAGAACTAGAGAATAGATGTTAGATAAAATAGAGATCCTCTAACAGCATCATTCATGTATCCTTGAAGGATTGAAAATTTGACTATAATGGTGTAAATAGGGGGAAATAATAAATTGTCATTTGGAAATAAAAATAGAGCCCCGGGGAAAGATATGGTCTAGAAGTATAAATTTGAGAATTATCCACATAGAGGCTATGAGATAAGTCAGCTCTCAAAGGGAGAGTTTTTATGATTAAAACTACACTCAAACTTCTGGAACATCTGGTATATACTGTAGAGAAAAGTAAATGATTGTGAAAAATCTTAGAGAGGTCTGTATTATCTTTGATGTAATGTCCATAATATGACTACTTTTATAATTTTCCATGGTAAACATACTTAAATATGGTGACTGCTCTTGGAAACCCTTTCTAGGAACATTACCAATCCTTCATCTTATTTGTTAAAGATCCTGACACTAAAAGCCAGGAAATTTTCTTTAAGAATTTTCTGTTTCTTTACTTGATGCTAATTTCCAAATAGTTTTCTGTGATGATTTCTTCTTTAGTGCTTGGCATTTAGGGTTGTAAAAAACAAAAGCTTTCTTTACATGTTACAGATAAAGTACAAATAAAAGTTGTTATGAAATGTGAAGATCAATTAAAGGATGAAGTAGTTAATGTACTTAATATGTGAATTCCAATAGTGTGATATCCTGTTTTCATTATATAGAATAATTAAATGATTTTATATTTTAAATAGATTCTTTTCTTACTGATAAGTTATTAGGTAATCTTTTTATTGCCAATGTACTGTAAAATAAATAATTTTTGTTTTATGAGATAGCAAATATTGCATAAATCAGGATATGTTGTTGACAGCTGTAAAGACACTTTTGAGAAACATTTATATTTGTTAATTCAGGCTTTGTCCTTATTTTTATTGTCCTTATTTTTAAACTTGTTATAAAATAACTAAATATCTGTCCCAAAAGCCTTGAAGGGGCAGAATGAAATAATGGAAAAAACAATTCAAGTAGGTTCTGGGCCAATTGGTTCTCTTGGTAATCTTAGAGAAGTCACTCAGACTCTCTGTTAAGGCTTCTTTATGTGTCAAATTAGATGTTAATATATTTCATACCTACTTCAAAAGGTAGTTGTAAGAACTAAGATCGATAGTAATATGTTAAATTCTTTTCACATTAAAGTATAATTTGTTGAATCTGTTGTTAGATGAAATAACCCCTTTCTTTGAATGCCAATAAAGTCTTATAATTGATGTCTACCTAAATATCACAAAATTTGTCTAAGCAATTTTTTACTTTTTAAGGTGGTGTTATCATGGATACAGAAATATCTGAAGATATGGACCACAACTTAACTCCTACTCTTGAAAGCATGTCTTATGGAATGCCGAATCAAACAGGATCGGAAAATTCATTGCTCGATGAAGATGATTATTTTTTGAACTCTGGGGATCTTGCAGGGATTCCAGTTGTTGCTAGTGACAATGAGGATGAACGAGATTTTAGTTCAAAGGACAATCTCACATCTGCAATTCATGCTGCTGATAGTCTGGAAGTAGATCGAAGAGTAACACAGCATGAATCAGACAGTGAAAAAGAAATACATATTCAAAATAAAGTTAAAAAGGACTTTCCTAAACAGTTTGATCAGGGTTCTGTATTTAAGTCCATTCGGAAAGATTTTAGTCTAGCAAGAGAAAACAACAAAGAGACATTTTCTGGAAAGGAGAAAAGTAGAGACATACCTTATCAAGAACGTGAAAAACGGTTGGATAAACCCCATAAAGAGGTGGATTCAAGGTTGAAAAGCAGTTTTTTTGATAAAGCAGGTAATAGTGTAATATGTTGGAATAAAACTACAGGACAGAGAAAACAAGAACTAGCTGAAATGTTGGTTCAAATCACTCATTATAGTTTAATTCAGTAGCTGTTTGCCATGAACCTACTATGTATAAAAATTGTTCCAGGCACTGGTGATACACCTAGGTGAAACAAGCTATCATAGGTCCTTAACATCCAAGGATCTTAGGTCTAATGAAATAAGACAGATAGCTGGGAAATGATAGAATATGATTAAATTCAAAGAGGAAAGCACTCAGAATTTTGAGGAAGAAAGTAAGGACTTTCAGTTGTGTAGAAGGGTGGGTCTATGTTATGTCTTGAAAAAAGAGTTTCATGAGGTTTAAAAGTGGGTGAAGTCCATTTTATACAAAAGAGACACCATTAAATAAGGTATAAAAGCAAAGTGTTGTGAAATCTGGGATGGGTATAGATAGGGTCAGAGGGTTCCATGAGTAATAATATAATATATTAAAATACATTTATTGGAGGAAGACTGCAGACAACCTTAAATTCTAAGCAATTTGATATTTTTAGTATTCCACTTTTTGAGGAACCAGTGGGTTTTTAAATTAGAATAGTAATATTATCAAAGTAGTGTGTGTTATGTACATTACCTGTGCAGTACTGTTAAGGGTTCATTTTGAGAGAGAAACAAATGAAGTTTTGGGAGGAGATTACCAGTGTTAGGGTAGATTAGAGGGGACTAGTGCACTGTTTCTTAACCTTTTTTTGGATAGTGGACCTCTTTGGCTTTCTCTTCTTAGAATAATATTTTTAATGCATATGATAGAATACATAGGATTATGAAGTAATTAATTTGATTGAAAAACAGTTAACAAAATATTTTTCTTGTCGAAGATCATGGACTTCCTGAAATTTGTTCACAGCAGTCTATGGACTCCAGGTCAAGAATATCTTGGCCTACAGAAAGGCAAACTGTAAATGAGATTTTAAAGAGACTAAAGTAGCCTGAACTAAACTACCTTTTCTGAGGAATGGTTGGAAAATAAATTTGTAAAGTAAAACCCATAGGATGGGTAACTAGCAATGGAGGGATTGAGGAATCAAAGATAATTCTTAAGAGTCAAATATAACTGAAGGCAGATGCCTGGATAACTGAGAGGATGGTGTTGCTATGAATAGAAATTGGAAAGTTGAGAAAGCTGGTTTTTTGAGAAAAAGTGAGGAATTCAATGTTGGACATGATGAGTTTGAGGTTGTGTCATCCAAGTAAAGATAATCTAGCAAAAGTATATACTCAGGATAGGAATTTTGGTTAGAGAGGTTAGATTTGTAAGTAATCTCTTTAAATGACAGTTGGACTCATGGGAATGAATGAGATAGCCTGGGAGAGAATATATTAGGAGGAGGAGTTTATGGGCAGAAGCTGGCAGTAGAAGTGGGTAGAATGGCACATTTACATCATGGCTAGAGGAGGATGGAGAACATTAAAAGAGACAGAATTATTCAGAGAAGTAGGAGAACAACTTTTAAGAGTGAAGGGTCACAAAAGCCATGGGAGACCAGAATATGAAAAGCCCTGCGAAAGTTGAGGAGAATGGAGACTGGGGGGGAAAAAAAAGGTTCTTGAATTTGAGCAGCAGCATGGTGCAATGGAAAACTTGGATGTAGGCTGGGAAGACCTGGCTTTTGAGTAAGTCAACATCTCTGGGCCTACATTTCCTTGTCTGTTAAATGAGAGCCTTGCACTAGGTGACTTCAGGTCCTTTTCCACTTTAGAATCTCTCATTAGTAACCTTGGAGAGAGAATAGGTAATTGAATAGTAACTAGTGTGAATGTTTGATGAGTGAATGACTAGGGAGGAGGTGGAAGTGGCAAGTATAGGATACTTCTGGAAGATGGGCAGCCAAAGAGAAAGAAAACAGTTACATAAAAGGATTGGCAGAATGAAATAAGTTTATTTCAGACTTGGGCAAGCTTGTAAGAGGAGAGGAGGGAAACAGTTGAAAAAATATATGAGAAATCTTTAGGTCAAGCTGCACCCTCCCCCACCCCCCCCTTTTTTTAAATGGCTGATGGTCAAAGAAAATCAGAGGGAGGTAGGATTGGGACAGTGGCAAAAGTTCATCTTGATAAAAAGGAAGGACAATCTCAATCTCTGAGGTAAGAGGGAGGAGGACAGGACAGATAAGTATATAAATTGTTTAGAGGTATGTAAATAGGGAATTGAGGAAGCTCGATTCTGGATAGCTTCCATTTTTTTTGATAGACCAGTCAGAGAGTCTTGAGAGAAGAAAGTGTGAAACTACAGCTTTGGGAAATGAGAGGCTCATAAGAGAGCTCATAAGAATAAAAAGATTGCCTAGTTAAGGCTCCATAGCTATATTTGTAGTTAACCCAATCATTTTTCTTCAGCATTCACATGCTCCTAAGTTATAGTTGAAATGGCCAATTGAATTTTATGAAAGCATATACTATTTTTGTTTTATCCTTGTTCTTCCTGTGATAACTGATTATGTTCTGTGTGGTCTCTATTGAAAAATACTGTTAATCACCATTTCTTTTTCCCTCTGCTCTAGCTTTGCATGGAAAGGCAGAAAATCAAAAAATATTTGTTGTATTTTGCTTGACCATTAAAATATGAAATTTAGGGGGTACCTGAGTGGCTCAGTGGATTGAGAGGTAGACCTAGAGATGGAAAGGCCTAGGTTCAAATCTGGCCTCTGATTTCCAAGCTGTGTGACCCTGGGAAAGTCACTTAACCCCCATTACCTAGCCCTTACAGCTCTTTTGCCTTGGAACCAATACACAGTATTGATTCTAAGATGGAAGGTGGTAAGGGCTTAAAAAATAAAATAAAATTTAAAAATAAAATATGAAGTTTAATTTAACTTCATTGTTCATAAAGCTCTCAAATATTTTCCCTTCTATTTAGGGTAGTCTCATCTATTAATATTTAGTGGCCAGGCACATTTTCCAGTTGACCATTTGTTGACTGTGTAGACTTGCACAAATACTTGCAATAATGAAGTCATCATTACTTTTGGAGAAAAATATGAAAAACTATATGAAACAAGTTATATTTATGTTATAGCTAAAGAGATTATAATGAAAAAGTTCTTACCAAATTCTTTAATGGTAATCCTATTTTGACATGCATTGTCAATTATGATCATTTCTTTAAACTTGGGACTCTAGATGAAATAATAATTGCTCACATTTATATAATACTTTTTGGTATACAAAATGCTTTTTTCACAAGCCCATGAGTGACTCTTATAAGTATTATTATCCTCATTTTGCAAGTGAGGAAACTGAGACTATATAGTACATGACTATGCCTGGTCACATGGCTAGTAAGGATTAGAGCCTGGAATCAAATCCTAGACTTATCTCTCCCAAGACATTGCTTTTTCCATTCTACTACATTTTTATTACTTTAAATTCATTAGTAAGAGATAATGTACTTGAAACTTCTTTCATGAATGAATCCTACAGACTGATATTAATTAGCAAGAACTACTACATATTTTTATGGAATAGAACTCATGAAAACAGTCATTTTGAAACTCCCAAAATTATCCATCACCTTAGAAGTACAAATATGTTGACTAATGAACTGCTAATAACTGTTTCCTATTTATAAGCGTAGTCTTAAGATGATTAAGACCAGTTTCATCTTATTAAAGAAATGTTCTTTGATAGGCTTCTTATTTAACCACATTACATCTTTTTCCAATATTCATCTCTAGTAATGATATTTTAACAGGACTTTGATATCCAGGAAATTATTGAAACTGGATAGCATCTGTGGAGCAGCATCCAGGAATATGAAAGGTCTGAGGATGATCTGTATTTAATAACATCTATAAGACATACATTATATATGGGTACTTTAATTGAACACATTGAAAAAATGTGATTCTAGGCCTCAGAAAGCTTCTCTTCTAAAAGAGATGACAAAAATGAGTGAGGTTTTACTTAGACAGTTGGCAGCTAGTATGGTCAAGTACAGTTAGATCTCACTAATTCAGATGAACTGGAAGTAAAAAGTCTGAGTTCATATTTTAAAGTATGTTTATTTTTAAAATACATATAAAAGAATGGTTTACAAAGTGTATTAAATAGAAATCTTGCCAGAAATGCCTTAATTAATAGATAAGCAAATGTAGTTACTAAGCAGGGGAGTGGGGAGGGAGTTATAGGTATTTTTCATAATCATATTAAATTTGGTTAAATTCATTAGGGCTTTATTTTTGATGTTGAAATTTTAAAATTCAGGATTAGTGAATAAAGAAGATTTTCATGATAGGAGAGTGCTGGAAGGAAAAGGGGGAAATAAAGAAATTTTGTAAGAAATTAAAATACATTGAAAGACAAAGAAAATTCCCCCGTGCTTTTGTCACAAGGAATGTCACAAGATTGTATTACTAAGGCAGTATCTTATTAGAGTAAATCTAAGGAATTAGTTAACAAATATTAAGTGCTTGATGTATTTTAGGAACTAATTGGCAGTAGGGATACAAAGAAAGAGATAGTTAGAGAAACATTCTCAGGTGTCAAGGAACTATAGAATTGGGAAATTTTATTGAACATTTATTGAGAACCTACTGTGTTTAAGGCAATTTGCTATATGCTCTAGGACAGTGATGGGCAAACTTTTTAAAGAGGAGGCCAAAGGAAAGGAAATGCTCATCTGTCAGTCTGTTTCTAAAGGAACTCTTTTGAAGTTTCATTGTATTGTTTCCCTCTCATTGTATTCGACTGATTAGGAATAATGTCATAAAACATTTCCCGGGTGGCATCTGGCCTGTAGGCAGTAGTTTGCCTATCACTGCTCTGGGAGGTAGAAAAACCGAATCTTATCTATTAAACAGTAAAGATAAGATTAAATCATTCAAGACTAGCTGTTTAAGGTAGCAATAGTAGAGTTTCTCTTTCAAAAAAATAGGTTTAAATAGGTGTAAAAGTGTTCTTTCTGTTGGATGGGGCAAATGGTTGAATCAAAAGCAACAATAGAGGTGGGAAAGTGTAATGAATATTCAAAGAATAGTAAGGCAAGCATTTTGATTTGAGTAGAGGGGGTATTGGGGAAGTAGTGGGAGATGTTTTAAAAGTTACGAGCTGGTAAAGGGCCTTGATTCAACTTATTTTTGGGGTTTTTGGAGACCTGCTTCAGCTTGAACATCTTGCTGAAAAGGGGAGCTAATGAATAATTGTTACCCTTCCAAATCGCTTCTTACAAGAATTATATTTATATACACATTTGTTTTTTCCAGTAGCTAATCAAGTTGAGGAAACATTACATACCCAATTACCACAAACCCCAGAAACAAACTTCAGGGTAAGTTTTCAATGTGTATACAGATAGCTATCAATGTGACATAACTCTTGTCAAAAGGTTGCTGTATTCACATCTCTTCCTAACAAAATAATTGATTTAGCTTGTCAGATCAAGTGCTGATTTCTTTTATTTGTTTGCCTGTTTGTTTGGCTAAAAATACCTTAAGAGAGGTTCTAAGAAACCTGTGCTCATAGCTGCTTTATTTTTATTTTATTTGTATTCAGTTACATGGCACCATTACTCTTAGGTGTAGGGAACTTCCTAAGTAGCCATAGAGTTAGTTCTTTATTCCTAATGAGTTTTGCTTTGGGTGAGAAAATTATAGAAACTTCATACCTAAATGTAAATACTCATTAATGCTTTACATTATGTTTTAGGAATCAAGCTATCCATTCCCCAGTAAAGAATCCATTGGTCCAGAACTGGGGAATTCCTTTGCACCAAATATTAGAATTAAAGAAGAACCTTTGGATGATGAATATGACAAAGCAATGGCCCCACAGCCAGGACTTTTAGACAAAATTAAAGATGAGCCCGACTCTGCTCAAGTAAGCATTTCTTCTTTATTTCTCATATGATTTTTATTACACAAAATAAATAGATTCAATGAGATAGTTTTTGGTGTCAGGTTTGAAATGACTTAAACACCTCTTTCTCTCATTGAAGTGGTAGGAGGGATGGGAAGGGAAAGAAAGTAATAAGTTCTTGGCACTCTGCTAAGCCATTTGCAAATTTTATCTCATTTGATTCTCACAACTACCTTAGGAGATTGGTGCTATTATTATCATCATTTTACAGTTAAGGAAATTGAGGCCCTGAGAGGCTAACTGAGGGTCATATAGCTAGTTAAGTATCTTGAGGCCATATTTAAATAATGTTATTTCTACTTTGCCACTAGCTGCCTCTAGATGTGTAAGCACATTATTCATATGTTGGTAAATTAGCAAAAAACACAGGTGGTTATAGCTCTCAGGTTTCTCTGCAGAAAGAAGATACTATGTCTATGTGGTTTTTTTCCTTCCTTTTCAGTTCCCCCTCTTCCCCCCCCCCCCCCCAGCCATTTGTGTTCTTTTTTCCCTTCATTCCCTGGCTTCTTTCTTTTTTAGAGTAATACTATTGAGTTGTATTTTTTCTGCTGCTTTGTTGAGTATATCAGGCTTTATTAATTAACAAATACGTAGCTAATCAGAATTCTGCATTGAGTCTTAGAAAATCTCAAGGGCACCAGATTGGCTTAGTGGATTTAAGGCCTGGCCTAGAGACAGGAGATCCTGGGTTCAAATGTGACTTCATATACTTCCTAGCTAGGTTACTCTGGGGGCAGTCACATAACCTCCTTTGCCTAGGCCTTACTGCTTTTCTGCCTTGGAACAAATACCTAGTGTTGATTCTAAGATCGAAGGTAAAGGTTTAAAAAATAATAGCACTGATGAAAGCTAGTGTTGATACAATTTAAAGTTTACAGAGTGTTTATATATGTCATAGCATTTGATCTCATTCTCATTGCATGAATAGTCCATTTCTGATCAAGTATATCCTCTTTTTTTTTTTTAAATACCCTTACCTTCTGTCTTAGTAACAACTTAAGATAGAAAGACAAGGATCAGGCAAATGAGGTTAAGTGACTTGCCTAGGATCACACAGCTAGGAAGTTGTTTGAGGTCAAATTTGAACCCAGTACCTTTCATCTCCAGGCCTGGCTTTAAAGCCACCTAGCTGCCCTCTACCTGTTCTTTCTTTAAAAATAAGTAAATAAAATAAGTACAGTAAATGGAAGGAACTCCTAGTAAGATATTGACATTCTATCCCAAATCTACAAATGCAGTCTTCGTAGTTGCCTCTGGCCCTTAGAGGTTAAATGACTTGCTATGGGTCACATAGCCATTATGGGTCTGAGGTTCTTTATGATATGCAAAACTTTTGGCTTTAGTTTCTTATTTTTATTATTATTTTTACTTATACTATATCTGTTTATAATGTTGATTTCTTGCTAAGAATCAAATGTGCATATTGACTTAGTTTGGAGAATTTTGTGAATTTCTTCATAGAATCTTTTTCGATCTAATTTTTGTAGTATTTCATCCTTCCAAATTGATTATAAAGGCTGCAGTTTCTTCTCTTCTTCCATTTTGTTTTTGTATCTTAACTGCCTAGTATTATACACATGGTAGGAGCATAATTGTTGGATTAAGACTTTTCATTTCATCTAAACTGATGCACAGATTAGAGATTGTTGTTGAGCCTATTCTTAAAGTGATTTATTCTTCCTGCTGTTAGATTTTGTGTTCTTCTAATAACCAATATACATGTGTGTATGCATACCTACCTGCATGTGTCTATACACACATGCAGACACATGGTTGTTTTTTTTCTGAACATATACCACTGACCTTATTCTTTCTATGGAGGCAAGACTGAAAAAAGGACACTGAAACATAATTTTGAAATATTTTTCTCTTTAAAAGTTTTCTTGATATCTTGTTTTTTCATCATTCATTTCTTAACACAAAGCTCCTCCCTCCTCTACCAACTACCCAGAGAGTTCCCTTTTAACAAAAAGTCCAGACAGAATAATCTCCACAAGCCATCAGGACAACATGAAGATATTGTGGCCCAGGGAATAAAGTTGCTCCTTTCAAGAAAAGAAATTGATTCATATTTAGGTTTTTATAGGCATATAATATAACTAGCTTTTTATCTTCTTTTGATTGTTGGAGTTCTCTTCAAATCTTTAGAACTTTTGTCGTTGATTGCTCTTTGTTCTCTTCTTTTATTCAAATTTTAAAAACAATAATCTATAAATTATCAGAGAGCATTGATTTCATTCCTTCTTTTGTTTGATAATTATACTTATTAAACTTTCTTTCTTGTAGGCAATGCCCATAAGTAAAATACTCTGCTTATATTTGAGATTTCTTTCAGAAACTTCTCAAATACATTTTGTTTAAACAGCTTTCTTCATTTGATGGTTAGGTTTGACTTTGAAAGATATAGTATTTTAGATTTCAACTTGAATTCCTTAGCTTTTTGGAATGTATTACTTTAGTCTTTCCTTTGATTTCTTTTCAAGTTAATGTTTCTTCATATTTGAACTTGTGTCTCTTGGATGCCTCCCAATTAGTTTGAGATGTCAGGATTACCTTGAGCTACTTTAAATTATCAGGGCATGAATTTATTGGAAGAATAACAGAATTAAATTAATGCATTATGAAAATAGGCATATTGTGAAATGATGGTTATTTGATGATCTACCTGCTAGAACAAAGATAATATTTATAAGTCACTTGAGTCTTTGCCTCAGTTTCCTCATTTGTAAAATGAGAATAATAATAGCATCTATCTCGCAGGGTTATTGTGAAGATCTAATGAGATAATAATTGTAAGGCTCTTAGCACAGTGCTTGGCACACAGTAGGTGTTATATAAATGTTAGCTATTATTTTTATTATTATTATCATTCATCCAAACTCAGACACCTAATAGTTTTGTGATCCTCAGGAGTTCATTTAACCTCTGTTTGCTTCAGTTTCTTCAGTTGTAAAATGGGAGTAATTATAGTATATACCTGGCAGTGTTGTTGTTGTGAGGATCAAATGAGGTATTTGTAAAGCATTTGGTATTTTGCCTGGCACTATGTAGTGGGCTCTTAATTTATCTTTACTTCTCTTTTCTCTCCCCTCACTCCTTTTTTTTTTTTTAAATAAAAATGTTAAATAGAGCCATGACAAATACAGAGTGCTGGGATACCCTGTTGGAAACTTGCTTGCAAGTTGACATCAAACCATTAATCACATTATTCAGTTCGTTTCATAGTCAACTAATTGTGTAGTCATCTTAACCATATTTCTCCATGTTTTCCACAAGAAATAAGAATATTAGAAAATTGATCAAATTCAGTAAACTGCATCTACAGCATTCCCTGACATATCAGTTTTATGGTCTTGTCAAAAAAAAAAAAGATTTAAAGGTTAGTTTGGCATGACTTTTTATGATCACTCCTTTTCTACATTTTCACTTATTATCCCTTTAATAAAGCATTCAAGAGTTTTGCTAGGAATAAAAGTGATGTCCACTGGCCTGATTATTTTCTGCCTTCAATTTTTTGAAAAGAAGAACTGTGCTTACTCTTCTATCTCATGGCACTTCTCCCATTCCCTGTGTTCTTTTAGAGATCAGTGGCCTTGACTCAGCATTCATCTCCACCACCTTTCTCAGCACTTGCAGGTATAATTCACTTGGGCCATTGTTCTATTTCTTTTTTAAAATTTTCTCATCTTTAGCCAAGTAACAGTCAAAGAGTAATACTCTTTTGGTCTGGTCTTAGCCAATGCTCCAACATTTACTAATAAAAATATTAGACCTAAGCTATACCCCCTCTGAAAGGGATCTTTCAGTTAATAGAATGCTGTTCCCAGAGCTTCTAACAGGAGATTGTGGAAGGAAAGGTTAGGGCCTGAGTATTACTCAGAAGTTGTAAAGAGCCTTTGTCCATTCCTTGTCTGGAAAAAGGAGAAAAACTGGATTTTATTTCTTGTTTTCTTGTTTCAAAGCTGAGATTTTAGTCAATAAAGAGCTCTTGGTCAATAAAATGGCAATTAATCTTTAAACTTATTAGAAAAAAAGGAGAGAAAAGAAATAGCAATTTGTACTTCTTTTCTAATCCAAGTAAATTATTCTTGACTAAATTCTTTTATTTATCAGTATTTAAGACAAGATATAACAATTCAGTTCTAAACTTCTGTTAAATTTTAACTCATGTACATATTATTTCCACTTCCCTGCTTTAGAAGCAATACACGTGGAATATCTTTATTTAATGTAAAATTTTCCTGTAGTTTGGAATATTGTGTCAGAGGATGATTTCTACAAAATATTGTAATTTGTATCACTGTATATACCCCTTAACTTTTTAAATTGAATGTTATATTTAATTAAAATGAGATCTATAATCATAGACTCTAAAATGGTAAAAATTTATTTCTATTATCAAATGGAAAAATATACTGTTCTCCTCAGGTATCTAGTCACTATGGTAACTTATGTAAGATTTAAACATAACTTTTTTTATTTATTTATTAGACTCTTTTGTTTTAGAATCAACCCCAAGTATCAGTTCCAAGGCAGAAGAGCAATAAAGGCTAGGCAATTGTAATTAAGTAACATGCCCAGGGTCCCACAGCTAATATGTATATGAGGTCAGATTTCAATCTAGGACCTTCTGTCTCTAGACCTGGCTCTATCAATTGTGCCACCTACCTACCCCTTTCATTTTATCTTATATTTTATTACTCCTTTTTGTCTTCCTACTTAACCTCCATTCAGTGTTACATGGTGACCATGAAAAAAGCAAGGAAGTAAAAACATCTAATGCAGAAACCAAGTCTTACAATGTATACAATATTTTTCTCTAGTAGATATCCGGTTCCTACATTAAGAGAACTTTTTTTTTAATCTCTTCTTGGTTTTTCCATCATTTAAAGATTTCAAGTTTCTTTTAGTCTTTTAGTAATCTTTTCATTTATAAATTTATAGTCATATAATATATTACTCTTCATCCTACTTATTTCACCAGTTTTTTTCTAGCTTTTCTCTAGTTGATAAGTACCCATTTTGATTCCCGTTTTTTGCTACTACAAAAGAGTGTTGCTGTGAATATTTTAGTATATATATTATTAGATTTTTTCTTCTGACTTTGGATTCCCTTGGGGTCAGTAATGGAATTAGCTATTATTTAAAAGTTACAAACAACTTAAGGACTTTTGTTGAATAGTTTCAAATTTATTACTCATGTCACCCTCTAATTTTATAGATGAAAGGGAAACAATGCAGAACTCTTGTAAAAAGCTTTTTTTTGCAAGAAGTTGATTGTCTTCAGCTTAGTTAATAACAGGTTCAAAAGTTAGTGGTAAAAATACAATTGATGTTATGATAATCATGGTGAAGTTTTATCCTATTGTAAGTATTTAGATATATTTTTTGTGCTTTCTGTAAAATTTGTAGACTGTGGGCCCCAGGAAAGAAGTCCTTATTTAAGACACAAAGGCAAGGAGCAATAAATGAGTGAATGAATGAATGAGTGAATGAATGAATGAATGAATGAATGAATGAATGAATGAACTAACAACTAACTAACTAAATGACCAGATAGCTGAATAAATAAATAGATGGGTTAATGAATGAATGAATAAATATATGAATTTTTTAAAAAACCTTTACCTTCCATCTTAGAATCAATACTGTGTATTGGTTCCAAGGCCTAAGTTATTGTAAGGGCTGAGCAATGTAGATTAAATGTCTTGCCCAGGGACACATATCTAGGAAATATCTGAGGCCAGATTCAAATATAGGACCTCCCATCTTGGCTTTCAATCCACTGAGCCATCCAGCTTGCTCCCAAGGAGTAACATTCTTAAGTACTTTCTAGGAGCAATCCACTATAGTAGTTTATGTAGTAGTTTACAAAGAAGTTGTTTGGGAGTATAATGAAAAAACAACAACAATGAATCTGTAGAGCCAGAATACCTGAAAGTTCTGACTGTGATGTTTTGCATGACTATGGAGAATTTTTTTGATCTATTTGAGACCCAACTATCTCATTTGTAAAATGGGTGTCTTGACATCTTTATATAAACCAGTCTAAGTTTTTTTGGAAAAGATTTCAGAATAAACATACTGTTATAAACTAACAAAAAATGAAATAGTGTGAGGAGGCTGTACCGATGGTTATGTTAAACAGTTAACTTGTGATTCCTCACAGAATTGTGAGAAAAGAATTTTGTAGACTGTTAAGCACTATCTTGTTACTCTTAATAATACTAATAATGATGTTTGAAAGATCCCTAAACCTATTACCCCCCCCCTTTTTTTTTTTTGGACATTTTGGTAATCTTTTCTTTTTTTATATATTTTTAAAAACATTTTAACATTTATTTGTTTGTTTATCTGTTCATTCATTCATTTATTTATCTATTTATTTATTGGGTCTTTTTCCCATGATTACATGATTCATAATACCCCCCTTTTCCTCCCCCCACCCTAAGCTGACAAGCAGTTCCACTGGATTATATATGTATCATTGTTCAAAATCTATTTCCATGTTATTCATATCTGCAGTAGAGTGATCCTTTAACATCAGAACCCCAATCATATCCCTATTGCGCACTAAGTGATCAATCACATATTTTTCTAATGCATTTCCGTTTCAACAATTCTTTCTCTGGATGTGGATAGCATTCTTTCTTATAAGTTCCTCTGGATTGTCCTGGGTCTTTTTTTTTCCTCTTTTAAAAAAATTCTTTGTAATAAGTTTCTTGGATTAGACTGGCAGAGAGGAATATAGGGGAACATGTAGATAATGTAAAAACAAATATGTAAATAAAGATATATTTTAAAATAAAAGGTAAAAGGTGAATGGTGTTCATTGCTCTCACAGAATTAGAATCTAGTTACAGAGAAAAAACTTAAGGAACAGAGTTATTTATTACAAAGAACACTGAATTACAGTCGAGTCTTGGTGTTATTCTTGTCTCTGCCACTTAATGGCTTTGTCCTTTAACAAACCATTTTACCTCTCTAGGCCTCAGTTTTATTTATATGCAGATATGGAGCTTCAACTAGTTAATTTTTTTTCCTTTTTTCAATTACACATAGTAACAAATTTTGACATTTGGTTTCTCACATTTTGATTCAGGACCCCTTGGCACATATTACATGCACAATGTGTAATAATAATAATAATAATAATAATAAAAACTCCCAAAGGAAATAAAGTGGAAGATGGCATGCTTTGAACTGCAATCAGACTCTAATAGTTCCTTCTTTGGCTATGGATAGCATTTTTCATCATGAGTCTCTTGTGGTTATCTTGGAAACTTGCTTTGCTTATAATAGGTTATCTTTTCACAGTTGATCATCATGTAATATTTCTGTTACTATATATACATTGCCCTCCTGGTTCTGATCACTTCAGTTTGCATCACTTCATACAAGTCTTTCCAGGTTTTTCTGAACTCATCCTGTTTGTCATTTCTTATGGTACAGTACTATTCTATTACAAGCACATACCATAACTTGTTAAGCCATTCCTTAATTAAGGAGCATCCTCTTAGTTTTCAATTCTTTGGCACTACAAAAAGAGCTATTAAAAGCATTTTTGTACAGGTAGGTCCTTTTCTCTTATTTCTGATCTCTTTGGGATATAGACCCAGTTGTGTATTGATGGATGAAAGAGTATTGACAGTTTTATAGCCTTTAGGCATGTTCCATATTGCTTTCCAGAATGGTTAAAATAAGTTCACAGTTCTACCAAAATTGCCTTAGTGTCTCATTTTTCTCACATCCCCTCCAATATTTATCTTTTTCTTTTTTTGTCATATTTTGACCAATCTAATAGTTGTGAGTTAGTATCTCAGAATTATTGTAATTTGCATTTCTCTAATCAATAGTGATTTGAAGCACATTTTCATATGGCGATAAATAGTTTAGCTTTTTTCCCTCTGAGAACTGCCTGTTCATATCCTTTAATCATTTGTCCATTGGGGAATGCTTTGTTTTCTTATGACTTGACTCAGTTCTTTATATGTTTGAGAAATGAGGCCTTTGTCACAGACATTGGATATAATTTTTTTCTTGCAATTTATTTTCCTTTTAATTTTTATCACATTGGTTATGTTTGTACAGAAACTTTTTAACTTAATGTAATCAAGATTATCCATTTCACTATTTGTAATATTCTCCATGTCTTATTTAGTCATAATTTCTTCCTTTCTACATAAATCTGGCATGTGAACTTTTCCACATTCCCTCTAATTTGTTTTTGTCTCACCCTTTATTTCTAGATCACTTTGTGATATTTCTAGATCACAGGTATCCACTTTGACTTTATCTTGGTTTATGGTGTAAGATGTAAGATGTTGGTCTATGTCTAGTTTCTGCCCTACTGTTTTCCACTTTTCCCAGCAGTTTTTGTCAAATAGTGAGTTCTTCCCCTTAAAACTTAGGTCTTTGAGTTTATTAAACATGAGATTACTATGGGTGATAATTGCTGTGTTGTCTACCTAATCTATTCCATTGATCTCCTATTCTATTTTTTAGCCAGTACCAGACTGTTCTGATGGTTACTACTTTAGAGTTTGAGATCTGGTATGGCTAGGCCTCCTTCCTTCATTTTTTTTATCACTAATTTCTTTGATATTCTTGGCCTTTTGTTCTTCAAGATGAATTTTGTTATTTTTTCTGGCTCTATGAAAGAATTTTGAGTAGTTTGATTGCCATGGAGCTGAAGAGGTAAATTAAATTGGGTGGGATTTTCCTTTTTATTATGTCGGCTTGATCTATGTATGAGCAATTAATGTTTTTCTATTTGTTTAGGTCTGATTTTATTTGTGTGAAAAGTGTTTTGTAATTGTCTTCTATAGTTGCTTGGTTTCTTTTGGTATTTTATATTATCCATGTATTTTATATTACCTGGGGTTATTTTTAATGGAATTTCTATTTCTATCTTTTGCTGTTGGACTTTGTTGGTAGTAAATAGAAATGCTTATGATTTATGTGGATTTATTTTGTGTTCTCCAAGTAGATGATTTTTAAGGTACTTTCAACTCTGAAATTCTACACAGGTAATAGGTGTCCTAGGTAGAATTCAAACTCAGATCCTCTAACCTCCAGAGCCAGTAAGTGTTTTCTTGGCCATACTGTGTTTCTACCCTCACTTTGCCATATTAGTCAGACATAGAGATCCAACTGTTGGATTGTTGCTGTTGTTGTCTAGTGATGGGGGAAAGGCTAAACTAATAGTCGTACATGAATGTAATGGAATATGATTATGCTGTAAAGAATGATTGAGACAGTGAGTATAGAGAACAAGTAATAGGACCAGGAGAACAATATTCGCAATAACTACAGCAGTGTAAATGAAAGGAAAAACCACTAGTAATAATTGAAACTGGATGCTGGGAAATTAGAATGTCTGAGCTTGGCCCAAGTATTAGATGAGAAGATACTTCCCTGCTTCTTTGTAGAAGGTGGGGCCCATGGACATGCAGTATTGCATAATAACTCCAGGCTCTTTTTGGTTTACTTATTGGTTTCTAGTTTTTTTTTTTTCTTCCCCTTTTTCTCTTTCTTATTATAGGGTATGGTTTTCTAGGAAGGGAGTAAAGATTCTATAGGAAATAGAGGTGATATAAAGAAAGCTGTTGATAAAAATAATGTATTTTAGCAAATAAAACATGGTACTGCCCCCAGCAGTGCTGAGTATAGTAATTACTTGATCAGGATTGTAGCAGGTGATATTACAATTTTCTATTAAACCTTTGACTGCTTCTGTGACCATTAAGCAAGGACCCTCTTTGCAACTCAGCTTCCATATCTCTAAATTGAATAGATCAAGCTCATTTTTAAAGGCTTTTTTAATCAGCTCAATTTAAATCAAGATTTAAACTTGAGTTGCCCAAACTTTGAGTCCATTAATCTTTATTAAGCTGCCTGGCTAATCTTGTTAGAGGAAGCTCATGTGCATGTATATAGAAATATACAAATACATACCTATGAGAATTTAGGGGAAGACCCTAAAAGAAAGGCTTCATTTTGAAGGTGGTATTTGAACTATGTTTTAGGAACTATGGATTCTGAGTGTCAGAAGTACAGCGAAGTGTCTTTTAGGTATGGGAGATAGCCATTACAAAGGTTCAGAGAAGATAGGGTCCCATGGATCAAAGATGGTTAGAAAATAAGTTAGATTTGACTTTAATCTGTGTGAAAGGTCTGTGTCATCAAGCTGGGAAAGTTAGATTTTAGAGGACTTTAAAAATGAAACCTAAGGGTTTATAGTTGATCCAAGAGGCAAAAGGGATCCATTAGACTTTACTGAGTAGAGCAATGAGTTAATCAGACTGATGTTTTAGGAGAATAACTAGTGGTTTGGAAGTGGGGATAGCTGAGCTTGGTCAGCCAGTTAGGAGGCTGTTACATTTGATCAGGCAAGAGGTCATGGAAGGTCTGAATAAGGCTGATCTTGAGAAAGAAATAAATGAAAGAGAAGTTATGGAGGTAGAAAACAAAACCAAGCAACTGATTGGATGTGTGTAGTGGTTAGTTGAGGATAACCCTGAGGTTTCAAAACTGGGTGACTGGAAGGAGGTTGGTGTGCTCATTAGAATCAGGCCCCATCTTCTCTAAATCTTATGCCCCAAAAGTACAAGACAATTTTGAGGTGATTGCTAATGGAATGACATGAATAAGTGAATAAGGTGAAGAACAGCTCTTAATCTCTTTCTTCTCATTTGAAAGTCAGTTTAGATGAAAAGTTTTAAAGTAAAATTCCAACCAAAATGGACTGTTTGCTGTAGATCAAATATTCAAGTAACTTTTAGGAACTTGACCCTTCCTCATTTTAGGAGGGGAGGGAGAGAGAATCCAGAGAGGAGGTCCCCTCCCCCTTAAAGATTGGGTATAGGTTGAGATATGTTTGATAGAGACTGAAGATTAGGGATGATAGGCAGTCTGCTAGAGAAACACAGGGAGGAATGGGATCAAAGTTGTATGTATGTATGTGTGTATACACACACACACAACACACACACACACACATATATGTCTATATATATATATACATATAGAGATAATCCTTGCCAGAGAGGACCATCTTTTCATTATAGGAGGAAAGGAGAAGCTATTGTGGGGAATATGTATGAGTAATGTGAATTGAGGTGGGGGGAATGGTCTTCATGTTTTCAGTGAAGTGTGTTAAGATCTTGTAGAGAGAGTGAGGGTATACTGTGGAAGACTTGAATACTTACATGAGAAGAATGGGGAATAGACAGTGTAGAATTCAATAGCAAGTTAATTAGGTATAGAATTATTGCTTCATGGTGGGGGTGCTATTTTCCTTATCTCCATTCAGCAGCAGCAGTATGTGATTAGGAGCTAAGGAGGTGGATAAGTGGGAGTAATCTAGGGTTAGCATTTGGCAAGATGCAGTTAGTGATGGAATGAAGAAGGAATTTAAGAGGAAAGGATAGTATTCCTTTGAACTGGTTCACTAAGATGTTGGTACAGGTAAGGAAGTAGAGTATAGCTACTACAAGAATGATGACCTGGGAAAGAACTGAGATATAGAGGAAATAGAAGTCATATTGAAGATTGAAGGACAGTGTTAAGAGTCCTAAGACATATGAAATGATGGAATCATAAAAGATTATGATCAGATAAAGGAGTTTTGGAGTTCACGAACACAATAACTTTAAACTCATGGAGTGGTAGATTATCTTTTCTAGATCTTAATATTGACCATCAAATTTGGGACTGATTTATTCTTACTCACTTAATCCACTTCTAAGATTCACAACAAATTTTTCTAATTTGTGATTGTCATTTATTTCAGATGACCATTTCAACCATTCTTCATCATTCTAGTTAAGTACTAGACTTTTAATTTCAAAGCACAACCTAAATGAGAACCTGATATTTTCCTAACTTCTGTGAATTGTTGATGCTTTTTAGAGCATTAGACAGAACATTCAGACATGCTATGCTGGCAGTGCTTAAAATTTGCAGAAAGTGGGAGAAACCTTATTATAAGAGAAGCTTTTGATGTATTTTGCTTTTCTGGGTCAAATGCTTTGTTATAATGGATAGTTATTGATTACATTGAGTTTTTATATTCTGTATATCCCTGTCAAATGTATGATTATGAAGTTATAGTCTGCTATAGAAAATAATTTGCAAAAGCATGCCTGTTCTTATTTTATTGGTTTCCCTTTACAAGTGCATAATCTATTCTTTTAATATTTTTTTTAAATGAGACTAGCCATACTGTTTTTTTTTTTAATATGTCTTTACTGGTTGATTCCTTTTTGAGTTAATATTTTTAATGATCTTTTGCATTTCTTGTGTTATCAGCCCAACCCATTTCCCTCTTGAATGACAAAATAGTATTTCTGAAATATGAATCAAACCATGTTAACCCCATACTTCAAACTTATCTCTAGGATAAAATACAAATTAATAAGTCTGGTATTTAAAATTCTATACAGTGTCTCTCTTGGCTTATTTTATAATATTCTCTTTGTAATCTTAGTTTCTGTCAAATTGACCTCCTAAGATTTCCCAGAAAAAAATTCCATCTCTTTTGCTCAAATGGTATATTTCTGGTGGCACTCCCTGCTAAAGGGCTTTCTTTCTCGATTTCCCCAGTTTTTCGCTCTTTGTTCCTCTTGAAAATTCCCTGAATTTGTTCGTGAACATGTTTTATCTCTGCAGTAGAAATAAAATTCCTTGAGCCACAAGTATATATACTCTTTTTTATCTTTGTCTCAATGCCTATCATCATGCCTTGTGCATTTTAGGTACAGAAGTTAATCATTTAGGACCTGACTTTCCACATCAGTATTTTTTTCTTGTTAAATTATGACTTTATTTGGTCTTTGTCCTATCAAACACCCTACCCATTCTTTTGCAGAAGAGTTTATGATATGAGACAAGTTTATATCTAATCTCTTTCATTGTTCTTAAACCATATATTTTCTGATGAATTTCACCATGTCCTTTCTTATTCCTGCTTTTGCATTACTCAAAGTATATGATTTGATTTGGAGGGCCTTAGTGAGTTCTTAATATAATTTCTTTACCTCTGCAGAAAGTAGTTGATGTGTAAGCTGTAATTATTTTCAGGGTATGGTCATTCTGCAAATCTTTTGTCTGTACTGTAATATGGGATGACAAATATCCCTGGAAACTTTATTCCTTTTGAACATATCATCAAACCAATTCCAGTTTGATTCTCCAAGTGCTACCTATGAATTCTCTTTATATTTGACTTCAGCTTCCTTCTTAGTTCTGTTTATAGAGAGCATATTGAAATTTATGCTTTAGCAGCATGTCCATTCAATGATTGTGGGGTAAGTTAAAGTGGGCCAGTCAAACCAGCTTGGGGTGACATTATGATAAGATCTTTGCTTAATACAATGAATTTGTCATGTGTAATTTCTTTTGTATTTTCCCTTAGTAATTCTTTATTTTTTTAAACCCTTATCTTCCGTCTTGGAGTCAATACTGAGTATTGGCTCCCAGGCAGAAGCAATGGGGGTCAAGTGACTTGCCCAGGGTCACATGGTTGGGAAGTGTCTGAGGTCAGATTTGAACCTAGGACCTCCCATCTCTAGGCCTGGCTCTCAATCCACTGAGCTACCCAGCTGCCCCCTCCCATAGTAATTCTTAACCAAAATGAGATAGAGAAAATCACAAAAAATGGAAAAATGTTTAGTTGAAGAAATTTGAGGGTGGGTGAAAGCTTGATATCTAGAATATCAGTGGACTGTTTTCTAGGGTAGGTAAGGTGGTCAAAGGATAGGAGTAAACATTTCTTAGAATAATTACAAATTGTTAGTGAATGCTTCAGATTACTCATAATTTGAGAAATGGAGGTCAGGACAACTAAGGTTTCATAACCCATCTGGCAAATTGCTAAAGATGACAAATAAAAGGAAAAATCAGTAATAAAAAGATTGTGGAAAAGCATGTGTGAATATATTAACAAAGGTATGAATTAGTCCATTTTGAATTTGTAGTTATACTAATAAAGTGAACTAAATATTATATCTCTTGGCCTAGAGAAACTACTGCTATGCATAT
This sequence comes from Gracilinanus agilis, assembly GCF_016433145.1. Taxonomy (NCBI): domain Eukaryota; kingdom Metazoa; phylum Chordata; class Mammalia; order Didelphimorphia; family Didelphidae; genus Gracilinanus; species Gracilinanus agilis. The sequence goes on along the minus strand of NC_058132.1, from coordinate 82,884,088 downwards.
ATTCCAAGGAGTTAAAAGAGGCTCTAACAGAGCGCACACCAACATAATTTTAGTGGCACTTTTAATAGGGTCAAAGATTTGGAAACAAAGATGTCAGTTGATTGAGAAATGGCTAAATAAATAATGACATGTGACTGTAGTTGAATAATTACCATGCCATAAAATATGAAGACTGCAAGGACACATAGGAATACTTACATGAATTGATAGGAAATTAAATTAAATAAACAGAACCAGGGAACAGTATATATTGTTGTTACCACAACAATGACATAAAAGAAAAGTCATTATACATTAAATAGATGAACAAAGGATATGAACAAATTTTTCTCTACCCCCCCAAAAGTTGCACACTATTAACCTTAAAAAAAATGCTCCTAAATCACTAATAATAATAAAACGGCCCTGAGGTTTCACATCATGTTCAGCAAATTGGCAAAGATGATCAAAGATGGGGAACATCAGTATTGGAGGAATTTGGGGAAGAAGGACACACCGGTGCAATTTCTGTGGGGCCATGAAGTAGTACAGCCAATTTGGAATTACACAAATAAAAAACAACAATATCTATACCCTTTGACCCAGAGATGATACTACTATGTTTAAAGTCCAAGGAATTCATTGATAAGAAAAAAGTTCCCATTTATGACACAAAATATTTATAGCAGCACTTTGTGTAGAAGCAGGACAATTGGAAACAAAATAGATGTCCATTGATTGGGGAATGATTAAATGAATTGTGGTACAGTTCATGAATGTTATGAAATATTATTATACTATAAGAAATAATAAATATCATGACTACAGAGAAATATGGAAAACTTTAAATCATCTTATGCTGAGTGGCAAAAGCATATCCAAGAAAATAGCATACTGACTTTGGACTGGGCAGAGAGATGGTATTATATGTATAACCTGATACCCTCCTCTGATAAGACAAGCAACAAAAACCTCACCTGTATTTCATTTACTTCATTAACCAAATCTGAGTCCATGTAAAAGTCACAAAAGAAGAAGATGGAATGTCTTGTGTGGACCAGTTAACTACAAGAGAGTGGTTAAGGAAAAATGGAATTTAAAATCGTCTAGAACAGTGATGGGCAAAGTACTGCCTGCAAGCCAAATGCAGCCCCCTGAAATGTTCTATCTGGCCACGTGACATTATTTCTAATCTGACGAATACACTGAGTAGGATACAATATAATGAAGCTTCAAAAGAGTTGCCTTAGAAACAGACCGACAGATGAGCATTTCCTTTCCTTTGGCCCCTTCTTTAAAAAGTCTGCCCATCACTGAACTAGAATGATAAATTGGAGCCAGATAGTGAAGGGGTTTAAATGCTAACTAAATAAGTACATTTATTTTATTCTAGAGGCAATGGAGAACTGGCAAAGATTCTTGAACCCAGGGAGTTATATAGTCAGGCCTGTGCATTAGGAATATTACTTTAGCAGCCATTTGTAGTTTGGATAGAGGTATGGTGGTGAAGACTTGAACTAGGGTGGTAAACAATGAAAAGGTGAAAAGAAGGCAGATAAATGAGACTAGGATCAACAGGTTTTGTTTGAGGGGTGAAGGAGAGTTGCAGAGTTGAGGATGACTGAGATTTGTGAACTTTAGTTGAATAGGTGGTGGTATACTCATCAAAAATAGGGAATTTAGGAAGAGAGGTTCTTTTTAACCATGTTTAGTTTGAGATGCCCATGGGATTTTGAAGTGAAGTTCTCTTGCAGATGGTTGGTCATGTGGAATTAGAGCTGGAACCAAGTTATAGCTAATATGTACATGTTAGGATTGTAGGCATAGAGGTAATTCTCAGAGAAACTGATGAGGTCTCCAAAAGATTGTATAATTTAGAGAAAAGGGCCTAGGACAGAGTCCTTAGGATATACCCACACAGAGTGGTTGGGACATGGATAATGATATAGCAAAAGGAGTTTGAGAAAGCGCATCTTTGATAGTTAGGTGGCTTTGTTTTTCTTCATCCAAAAACTGTCTGTTCATATCTTTTGCCCATTTATCAATTGGAGGATGGCTCTTATTCCCATATATTTGATAAAGTTGTTTCTATATTCTCAATATGAGACCTCTATCTAAGAGTGTCTTTGAAAAAAATCTCCCCAATTTTATGCTTTCCTTCTAATCTTGGCAACGTTTTTTTATTTGTACAAAAACTTTTCAGTTTAATGTACTCAGAATTATCCATTTTACATTTCATTGTTCTCCATTTCTTGTTTACTCATAAATTCCTCTCCTATCCATAAATCTGATACGTAGTATTTTCCATGTTCTTCTAATTCATGTTTATCTCCTTTTATGTCTAGATCATGTATCCATTTTGATGTTATTTTAGTGACTAATGTAAGATATTGGCCTATGCCTAATTTCTCCCTGCCAAGACTCAAAAGCCAGTTTTAAGCAGGTGGGAGGAAAGGTCACTAGAACAACTCTATTTTCTTTGTATACTACAACACAATCCTACAAAACTGACTTATTTTTCTATTGAGAATGGATCTTGTAGGAACAAACTAATATTTCTGTCATAAATATTTGAAACTGACAAGTGGTAATAGTTAACATTTGTATATCTGTTTATGTTGTGTTCATTTACATTATCTCATTTGATTTCTGCAGTTGATCTTGTGACAGTGGCAGGTTACTAGCTATGGCATTTCTATTTTGTAAATCAGATTGGAGTTAGGTGATTTTTGGCCAAGGTCACACTGCTGTTTGGGGGTAAGATGGTATGGAAACTTGAGACTTCTGCCTACTGATTCAGTGTTCTTCTAATAGTACTAGCTATTCTTCTTACAATAACAACTTATTATTTTGGTAAAAATTGGTAATGTTATTACAGTTAGCATTTATATAGCATTTAAAAGTTTGAAAAGCACTTTGCATATGTTACTCATTTGATCTTCAGAGCAATCCTGTAGGGAGATACTATTATTATCCTCCATTTTTATATATGAGGAAACTGAGACAGAAAGAGGTTAAAGTGACTTGGTCAGGCTCAATTTCTGAGGCAGGATTTGTACTTGGGTCATCCTGACTCCAAGTTCTGTGTTTTTATCCATTGTGCCACCTATCTACATCGTATTAATGAAAATTTCTAGGAGCTTTAGCATATAATCTTTTGTAAGGTAGGAATGTAGTTGGTTTTTGTTTTTTTTTTAACCCCTACCTTCCGTCTTGGAGTCAAAACTGTGTATTGGCTCCAAGGCAGAAGAGTGGTAAAGGATAGGCAATGGGGGTTAAGTGACTTGTCCAAGGTCACACAGCTGAAGTGTCTGAGGCCAGATTTGAACCCTTGGAATCCTATCTCTAAGTCTGGCTCTCAATCCACCGAGCCACCCAACTTCAAATAAGTTAATTTTCGTGAAATGTTTAACACAGTGTGTGGCACATTGTAAGTGCTAATAAATGTAGTTTAAAAAAATTCCTCTTGTAATACCCATGTTAACTGGGGATTTTGTAAATATTTTGTAAATATTCTTTGATAATATGGTTTTGAAAATATTTTATGTCTGTAATCATCTTGGTAGTAGTCTCTTAGGTTATGTAATATTATGTTATGAGTGAATTGAGTATTTTGGATTGTAGAGTGATGCTCTTTTGAAGAAGTGAGGAACTTAAATTGGTTTTTCCATTTGTAAAGTAGATAGATAGATAGATAGATAGATAGATAGATAGATAGATAGATAGATAGATAGATAGATAGATAGATAGATAGATCTATTTCTTTATGCCTTTGTAATGAATGAAAAAAGCTGAATTCATAGAGTTTTTTAATTTCATGTAGATTAGGAAGTTCTAAGTTTTGTACATGTGCTAATTTTTGCTGCTGAAACAATGGTTATAACAGTTACAAATATTTTCAAATACTTAACATTTTAGTAAAAATGTTTCAAGTTTTAAGTGAGAACACTGTCAACCAATAATATAGTAAAACCTAATAAATTCTGTTTAGATTTTCTGATAGATTAAAGTATTTTTCCTAGTTCAAATTAATAGTGTATAAATCACAAAATCTGATTATTAAAACAAAATCAAACTTCAAGTACTTGGGAACTCATTTACATATTTTGTAAAACAATGGCTGCTTTTATATCCTCTTCATTTCCCAAATAAGTACTTCACCAGGCTTTTATGCAGTGAGCTATCTCTTAATTGCAAAGAATAAAAAGAGAGGGGAGAAAAAAAATTGAACAGAAACACCCAACACATAGTCCAGTATAGATAATATATGTAATAATATTCCATGCTTACAGTTCCCCTCTCTACCAATAAGATGAAGGGCATTGGGTGCACTCATTTTTATGTAAATCATTGGTAAGCTAATTAAAAAGCAATTCTTTAAATAGGTCCTCACCTTCATCAGGAAACAATTTTGGAATTATCAAAGGCTTTCTAAAAAAAAGACTTTTTTTAAAAATGTTCTTCTGAAGTTTAGAATTTTCTTTCCTCTCATTTAATCTGATATAGTAAACTTTTACTATATTGAATAACAATAAACTTACTTTTAGAAATTTTAGGTAAGTGTTCTCTGGGGTTAAATGTTCCCCTTCTATAGTCTATCAATTTTTGGATTACTTAGTTTATTAAGAACTCTGGGCAATGTTTCATCTTGGAAACAGCTTCAGTACTTTTCCCTACCCCAATAAGAACTGTAAGTATAAGGACATAGAGGGTTGTTTTTTAGAACATGCTTCCTGAAGTTTGAATAAATAAAAGTAAACTTGACTTGATGTGATCATAGAATAAGTCAAATGAGTATATTTGGTAATCCAAACTGCATAGGTTAAAATTAAACTGTATTAAAAGCCTAAAGTTGGAGTTTTTCTCTTAAATTATTGTAACAGTATCTTTCAGTTTTATACTATTCTGGAACAGTGTATTTTAAGTCTCTTGTTCAGGATAAATTGTAATGATTTAGTCTGCCCCAAAATTTTTAAAAAAAATCAGAACTGAAAGGCTTATAGGTTCGTTTGGTCAGGAACTGTCCACAAACGGAGTCAGCCTAAATTTTAAATTCAAATCTGAGATTTTAATCAAGATTAAATTCTGGGATGCTTTTAAAATATAGCTTAAGTTAGGGTACAAGTTAACATCAGTGTGCTTTTTGCACTTGCTCTCTTTGGATTTAATCATGTTTGCCATTCATGCATTTAGCCTCCTTATTTGACCCTAGTAAATGGGAGACCATCTTTTAGCAGCCATCAGAGATCCCATTGCACTAACAAATCTTCTTTTTAAAGAATCACCTGTAACTATCACTGTAAGGTTTTTAAGACTTTTTGACAATTGGGGGTTTTGAAGGAATCTAGGCTTTTTTAAAGATAATTTTTCTCTTTTGAATTGAATACCTGATTTTCTTGAGGGCATTTTATGCTATTCCCTCCCTTTTTTCTTTTTGTTTCAGGAATACAGTCATGGTCAACAGGGAAAAACTCCAGAAGGAGAACTGAAAATTAGTGCTGTTTTTTCAGTCAGTGGCAGTCCTCTTGGTAAGAAGCTCAAGTTTATACATTATCCACTTACCAATTCTGATCCATATCAGGGAATGTATCTTCTTGTATTAATCATGTAGGTAGTGATGTCTGTTCTTTTATAGAACCATTAATTTACAGACTATGTAATTTGTTAGATTTTAAATCTGAGGAGATTGGAGCTGAAAGAAAAATTGAATATATGTACTTAATATTCATGATAAATACCAAAACCTTTCCCTCTCCTTCCTGTTTTGTTTTTTATAGCTCCACAGTTGACAACAGGCTTTCAGCCTTCTCTGGCATCCTCTGGCATGAACAAAATGCTTCCCTCAGTTCCATCCACAGCTGTTCGGGTTTCCTGTTCTGGTTGTAAAAAAATCCTGCAGAAAGGGCAAACAGCCTATCAGAGAAAAGGGTCTACTCAGCTCTTCTGCTCCACACTGTGCCTCACTGGATACACCGTTCCATCTGCCCGCCCGCCAGCCCCTACCAAGAAAACCTGTTCGAGCTGCTCAAAGTACAGCAGAGATCTCAATTCTATTTCTTATTTATTTGTTTTCTTTTTGATTCAGATTTCTTATAAGCATCTCAGGAGTTCAGTTTTCCAACTTAGCCTCTTTGGGAAGAAATATCCTGACAGTCCAATATAAATAAGCCTATTGATTTTGTCTATTACTTTCCCTAACAAATTTATTACATAGTCATAAATATCATTCTTTGCTAATTGTAAATTTCATAGGTTTCCCCCCCCCCCCCAAGTTCTGAGGAACTTAGTTTTCCTTCCACTTCAAATAGTGCAACTTTGCAATGGCTGAAACTTCTCATATCCTTTTTCTTTTATATGCACGAAGGAAACATCCACTGATTAAGTTAAACAGTTTAACTTAAAAACTAGATGATGAATGCTAATAATAAATTTATTTTTATTAATGATAGACCAAGTAGTGAAAAATAACAAAATAATAGAATACTTATAATGATAATTGAAGGTATATTAATGCCTTCTGCAGCACTCTAGTGATTATAAATATATTTGTTTATCTTTACAGCATTTCTTTGTAGCTGAATTTCATCAAGGATAGCAGAACTGGGGTAGGCGATGTAATAGAGTAGAAAGAGTGCTGGATTTATAGTCAGGGCCAGGCCCTGAAACCTAACTCTGATACTTAATACCTTTATGACCTTGGGCAAGTCACTTCTCTAGGTTCTGATTTCCTCATCTCCAAAATGGGGGGAACTGGAATAGTTGGCATAAGAGTTGATCCATCTCTAAATCTGCAATTTGCCTAGGGAAGGGAACCTAAGCTCAGAGAGAAGTGATTTTACCAGTCATTCAATGAATAGAGGCAAAACTTAAGATGATTTTACTTTTATATCATAAAATGAGATTTAGCATACTGAGGCTAATAAAAATTTTGTTAATGAAAATCTAGGATTATGGTGTGATATGGTCGTGTATTGTAAACTATTAAGAAAATTTCTTAAAACTAAAGTCCAGAGTAGAAGTATTTTAGGAAAAGAAAACATACAAATCCTTTTGCCTATGCTGATTTTTTTTAAGAAGCTTAAAATGAATCATAGTCTTCTTAAGGTCCTCAGTTGATTGGGACATATGTACCTAAAATGGATGCTACTCTCTTCTGTCATTGGTAAGGGGAAGAAAATCTCCCTCTGCTGGTGCATTTTGAAAAAAGCTCAACTGTATAAAAAAGTTGAATTTTTCCTGTATTTGATAGATAGATTTTTTTACATACTTTTGTTGTTTCAAATTTTGGAAACAATGTAATAATAAAAAAATAAATTTTTGCATGTCATTTACATGGAATTAAACTGAAAGATTTTTGATTAATGTTTTAGTGAACCTCCCATTGGTTTGATGTAAATGTATGTATCAAGTAATAATGTAACTTAAAAAACCTAATATTAGAAATGGCCATTTCCCCTTTGAAAAAATTTTTAATAGGCTGTGTGTTTGACTTCAATAACATTACAATTGCTCCAAGTAATTCTTAAAACTACTGTTTAGAAATGTCCTTTAGAGCATATGTTGTATTGGCTTTGGTTAGTTGTGATAAGTGGCAATTCTTCCACTTTTGGGGGCAGACTTTTTTTTAAAACTCAGAAATTATTTGGATCCAGTTTTTGCAAATTAAATAAGCATTTGAGCTAATACTAATACCACTTTTGTTCTGAAATTTGGTGTGACTGGGAAAATGGGATTGACTTTCCTATATGGTTTTTTAATTGGCCTTGAAATGAGTTGAAAAATCTTTTGCATAATGGTAGCATTGCTCTAATTGTTTTGGGCCCTCCCAAAGTGAATATTTTTCAGGACAATGCCATCAAATTGGTTGAGTATTGTAAGTTTCTTTGAAATTCCAACCTTGTTGTTTCATAGTCATGCAACAAAAATATGCATAGAGGGTACAGCTCAGTGGATTGAGAGCCAGGCCTAGAGACAGGAGGTTCTGGGTTCAAATCTGGCCTCAGATACTTCCTGGCTGTGTGACCCTGGACAAGTCACTTGACCCCTGTTGCCTAGCCCTTACCACTCTTCTGCCTTGGATGGAAAGTAAGGGTTTAAAACAAACACACACACACACACACACACACACACACACACACACACACACACACACGATTTAGTAATGGAAGGGATATAATGGATCATCATCCAGTCTGACATCCTCTTTCTATAGATGAAGAAACTGAAATGCAGAATAGTTAAAAATCTTTTGCATGTGTGCACTCTGGGAATGAATTTAATTTTTTTTTATTTGGGGTGGTGGTGCCAAATTTTAGATTGAGGAATTGTTGTGGTGACATCTTAGTCAAGTCTGGCTCTGAAACAATTTATCCTGTAGCATGTTTGCAGCTGTGACAGGGATAATGTCCTGTAGTTGGTTCTCAAAGTACCAAAATTGGATCATCAGAACCAAAAGATGTGGAGGAGCACATGCTTTTTTTCTCTTGTATTGTTGTTTGACTTTTTTATTAATAGGTTTTTAAACCTAGTCATTAGAATAGAATTTCATATTGGTAGATACCTTAGAAACAATTTGCTTCAGCTCCTTTTTATAGATACAGAAACAAAATGAGACTTAAGGAAATAAAAATGACTTGCCAAGGTCATATATAAGCAGACAGTGACTTGGTGGGGGAAAAAATGAACATCTTGACTTCTGAGCTAATACTCCAGTCTTAGTTTACCAAGTAGGATTCTTTGTTTGCTGTATTATTAAAAATCAAGATCATTGGGGGCAGCTGGGTAGCTCAGTGGATTGAGAGCCACGGAACTTCCTTGCTGTGTGACCCTGGGCAAGTCACTTGACCCCCATTGCCTAGCCCTGTAACAAAATAAAATTAATATAGAAGGGTATATATAAAAAAGATATTAGGGTTGAAAAAATGTTTTAAAAAAATCAAGATCATTTTCAAAATTGACTTTGAAATGTGTATACAAATGGACTTGACTAGTTTCTTTATCACAGGAAATTTACTCAAACTTTTTTAAATTAAAAAAAAAACCATTGTTTTTCCTTTCATAATTTTTCACTAAATCCCATTTAGTTTTTCTTTATACTTATATTTTAATACTTTAGACCTCTGTTGGGAAACAAAATTTGCATGCTAGAAATAACTTTAGTCCACGGTTTGATTTCTCTGCAACTTAGTTTTGTAATCTTTTGACAAGAAACTAATGATACTCAGTTTTCTGATCTTTAAAATGAGGATGTTATTGTTTTTATCTAATCAGTCTTTGGGTTATTAAACAGAAGTGTATGGTCTATAGAACAAAGGAATTGATAGTCTCAGTTTTCTTTTTTAATAATAAGTGATATAAAAGTACAGTTCGTGTCTTTTGCCATTTATTATATCCTAGAGATATTTTAAGCATAAAGGATATGTTTTCTGCCCAACTTGACAAAATAAATTCTAGAAAGATTTTTGTGGCCTATTTCGTGGTCTAGTCAGCATAAATCTCTAGAGAATTACATATAGATTATTAATATATAGATCACATTTTAAGAAGTGTATTTACATATTGATATAGATTCTAAGGAAGAGTAATAAAAAGACTGAAAACAGTGTATGTGAAAGGAACTGACAGTGTTTATTCTGTAAAACAGAGGACCTCATTACTATTTATAGTACATAAAAATACTTATGAGAAAATGGAATCCATTCTGCTTGTTCTCATAGGATAGAACTCTACCATATATATTCATAGGTGGAAACTGTGGAGTGGGGGAGAGTTAATAATTGAAGTTATTTAAAAGTGGAATTGCATAGGTTGTTGAGGCAAAGAAAAGCCCGATGACCACTTAAAAAATAGTCATAAAACTGGCATGTCTGGTTTAAAAGAAGGTTCCTGCTTCAGGTTAAAACCTCAAACTTTAGATGATCCCTAAAGTCTCTTCCAACTCTGAGATTTTTTTGACTCTAGTGAACCTTTTCTTAAGTATTCACTCACTGAAGACAAATTTTAGTGCTAAACTTACTTTATGAAATATCCTCAGAAGAAGATTAGAACTTTGATTTAGAGATCCACTAATATTTAGCTTCATTATTTTTTTTTGTCCACCCCTTGCTTGTTTCTTTTGCTTATCTTGTCTTCCTTTTCCATATTTTGCCCTCTTATTCCTTGCCTGTGCTCATTTATTTCCCTGCTTTCATCTCTGATTACAACTAACTCAATTGGTCCTTTTTTACTCTCATAGCACAGTATAATAGCATTTCTTACATCCCTCATTACCTGATTCAGTTTACCTATTTTCTCCAAAGCTTTCCTTTCTCTGTCATCTGTTGCCATACTTTCCCGTTTTTACCTTAGATTTCCTTCAAATCTCTAGCCATAACTATGATATGTCTCTTTTCCCCATTGCCTTTCTTCGCGATTACTATCAATATTTTATCCTAAAATTTATATTCTTAGGTTCCTGTCTTCTAACCTAACTGTTCACTGGTCCTTTTCTCTCTGCATTTTTTCCTTCTCCTCACACCCCCCCCCCCCTTCCCGTTTCCTCATCATGTTTATTATCACCTTGTTTGTAGTTTTACATCCTCTTTTGGCTCCTTTCTTATATTACTTATACTCTTTTGCTCCATTTATTTTATTTTGATCCTATTTAGTCCCAAATCAGTATTTCACCACCATTTCTCCTAATCTTTTCCTTCTCCTGATTTCTTGGGTGACTGAAAGTATTATGAGATAGCTTGGTATCCAACTTTAGAACATTAGAGTTAGAATAGAACTTAGACTATCTACTAGTAAAATTTCTTATTTTATAGTTGAGGAAATAGGACGGGTGAAGTTAATGGATTTGTTCAAGGTCACATGATTAGTTTACTTGTAGAGTTTACATACTCATTTTCTATTCTGTATATCAGTCTATAGGACAGTTAGTCTATAAATCCTTTTAAAAAATTACAATTTGTGAATTATGAAAAAGATCAAGGAAAGTAATTCATTTGCCTTTAATATCAAATCTTCTTTGCCTCAGATGAGCTATTTTTACAGACATAGGAAAGATGGTATTATTAATTTCGGAATAATTTATCATTTTGTCAGAATAACAGCTATGTTTCTTTTACTTGGTCTTCAGGATTTTTCTGCCCACTTCTTTATTCACTTTTATTGATATTTGAGATTTTCTTTTGATTAATTTTTTATTTTTAGAAAAATTTTCAATGGTTACATAATTCATGTTTTTACTTTACCCTTCACCCCCTCAAACTCCCCCCCCCCCCACTAACTCGCATTTCCACTGGTTTTAACATGTGTGGTCAGTCATGACTTATTTGCATATTATTGATAGTTACATTGGTGTGGTCTTTTCGGGTCTACATCCCCAATCATGTCCTCATCAACCGAAGTGTTCAAGTGGTTGTTTTTCTTCTGTGTTTCCTCTCCTGTAGTTCTTCCTCTGAATGTGGTTCTTTTCCATAAATCCCTCCAGATTGTCCTGGGTAATTGCATTGCTGCTAGTACAGAAGTCCATTACATTCGATTTTACCACAGTGTACTGGTCTTTGTGTACAATGTTCTGGCTCTGCTCCTTTCACTCTGCATCAATTCCTGGAGGTCTTTCCCGTTCACATGGAATTCCTCCAGTTTATTATTCCTTTGAGCACAATAGTATTCCATCACCAACATATACCACAGTTTGTTCAGCCATTCCCCAACTGAAGGGCATACCCTCCTTTTCCAGGTTTTAGCCACCACAAAAAACGCGGCTATAAATATTTTTGTACAAGTCTGTTTATCTATGATCTCTTTGGGGTACAAACCCAACAATGCTATGGCTGGATCAAAGGATAGGCATTCTTTTAGAGCTCTTTGGGCATAATTCCAAATTGCCATCCAGAATGGTTGGATCAGTTCACAACTCCACCAACAGTGCATTAACGTCCCAATTTTGCCACATCCCCTCCAACATTCATTGCTCTCCCCTGCTATCATTTTAGCCAATCTGCTAGGTGTGAGGTGATTTTGATTTGTATTTCTCTAATTATTAGAGATTTAGAACACTTTCTCATGTGCTTATCGATACTTTTGATTTCTTTATCTGAAAATTGCCTATTCATGTCCCTTGACCATTTATCAATTGGGGAATGGCTTGATTTTTTTATACAGTTGATTTAGCTCCTTGTATATTTGAGTAATTAGACCTCTGTCAGAATTTTTTGTTATAAAGATTTTTTCCCAGTTTGTTGTTTCCCTTCTGGTTTTGGTTGCATTGTTTTTATTTCTACAAAAACTTTTTAATTTAATATAATCAAAACCATTTAATTTACATTTTGTAATTTTTTCTAACTCTTGCTTGGTTTTAAAATCTTTCCTTTCCCAGAGATCTGACAAGTATACTATTCTGTATTCACTTAATTTACTTACAGTTTCCTTCTTTATATTCAAGTCTTTCACCCATTCTGAATTTATCTTGGTGTAGGGTGTGAGATGTTGATCTAGACTTAATCTCTCCCATATTGTTTTCCAATTTTTCCAGCAGTTTTTGTCAAATAGTGGATTTTTGTCCCAAAAGTTGGGCTCTTTGGATATCATACACTGTTTTGCTGATGTCATTTACCTCAGGTCTATTCCACTGATCCTCCCTTCTGTCTCTTAGCCAGTACCATATTGTTTTGATGACTGCTGCATTATAGTATAGCTTAATATCTGGTACTGCTAAGCCACCTTCCTTCACTTTTTTTTTTCATTATTTCCCTTTATATTCTTGATCTTTTGTTCTTCCAAATAAACTTTGTTAAAGTTTTTTCTAATTCAGTAAAAAAAGTTTTTTGGAAGTTTGATAGGTATGGCACTAAATAAGTAAATTAATTTGGGTGGAATGGTCATTTTTTATTATGTTAGCTCGTCCTACCCATGAGCAATCAATGTTTTTCCAATTGTTTAGATCTAGTTTTAATTGTTTGGAAAGCGTTTTGTAGTTATGTTCGTATAATTCCCATGTTTGTTTTGGTAGATAGATTCCTAAGTATTTTATATTGTCTAGGGTGATTTTAAATGGTGTTTCTCTTTCTTCCTATTGCTGCTGTGATGCGTTGGAAATATATAGAAATGATCATGATTTATGTGCATTTATTTGAGATTTTCTAATTTGTAGCATTTATAAGAAAGCCTTATAAAAATATATTTAAATTGTATGACAATGTAGCCTTAATTGTTATGACATGTAACCTCACTTTTTTTAATGTGAGAATTTTAAAAATAAGCTTTTAAGTCTTTGTATAATGAACTGCTTTTGAAAGTCAGGTATCAGTTACCATCTCACTTATTTAGAACCTTGTTTTGTTGGAATCACACAAAAATTAGGACAATAGCCAGAAAGATCTTTGAATGGTCATTGGAAATACTTTAAATGTTCTACTCTAAATTTTCTTCATAAAAGAGTTTCTGAGGGATAAAGAGCTTATACAGTTGCAATTTACACACAGTTCTTATTAAGCTTTTTTATGTCATTACCCAGCCCACTGCCAAGTTGAGGGGGAATTATAGACAGATAGTCCATAAAAATTAGAAATAACAACCCAACAGTCAGTTACTTAATAGATATTTATTAATTGCCTGCTGTGTTCCAAGCATTGGATGTAGACAAAGGAGACATGAAAACTGCAAAGACTTAACTCTAAAAAGACATATCTGCGTCAGTTTAGTGTAAAAGTACTTATACTGATTTCTGAATGCTAAGTTCATTGACTCATGAATCATGGAAGTTAAATTACCTTCTAGTCCCTTTAAGAAAGGAAAGAATGGCATCTACATGTGCTTGGCATTGATTGATTATTGATACTGCCCAGAATTATTCATTCCCTAAGAGTTCTGGATAGCTGTGATGTTTTTGAATTTTGAGATTTTTACCTGTGAGTAATCAATGTTACTTTAAAATTAAAAGTAATGCAGTTCGGGGCAGCTGGGTAGCTCAGTGGATTGAGAGCCAGGCCTAGAGATGGGAGGTCCTAGGTTCAAATCTGGCCTCAAACACTTCCCAGTTGTGTGACCCTGGGCAAGTCACTTGACTCCCATTGCCTACCCTTACCACTCTTCCACCTATAAGTCAATACACAGAAGTTAAGGGTTTAAAAAAAAAAAAAAGTAATGCAGTTCTACTACTATTCTAGTAATGTATTTCATAATAGTCATTTTAACCTACATGAAGAAATAATAATTGTGATAAAACAATAATTCATGTTTCTTTTCATTTACTATTTTTAGAGATATTTTAAATCCAAAGGATGTGATTACTGCCCAGTTTGACAATACAAGCTCTAGCAAAGATTTTTGCAGCCAATCATGTCTATCTACATATGAATTAAAAAGAAAACCTATTGTTACTATACATACTAATAGCATTTCAACGAAGTGCAGCATGTGCCAGAAGAATGCTGTTGTAAGTTATATTTTGTACTTCCTGAAATTCTCTTTTAAATGGTCAGAGATTTGAATGACACTACTTACTTTGGTTTTTCATTCCTAGATTCGACATGAAGTTAATTACCAAAATGTTGTCCATAAACTTTGTAGTGATGCTTGCTTCTCCAAGTTCCGCTCTGCTAACAACCTTACAATGAACTGCTGTGAGAACTGTGGGGGTTACTGTTACAGTGGCTCTGGTCAGTGCCACATGCTGCAGATAGAGGGGCAGTCCAAGAAATTCTGTAGTTCGACTTGTGTCACAGCATATAAACAGGTATATATGATCGTGTTTCATTTGTTTTATTTAGTGACCTAAATTGAATTATTAAAATTAGATAAGCTCTTATAAGTATAAATGCCACTTCTTTGTTCATTTCAGGGGAGAATTAACATTATTTAAGAGAAACTATGAAATGTTTAGAGTGGTAGGTTTTTTAATACAGCTTTATTTAGTTTTTTACAAAAATATAATTGGAAGGTGATTTTCATAAGTAGTGAGGCTCCTGGTCATTTTGAAATACATTTCAGTTTATCAAAATATGATTGGCATTAAAGTTTTTTCCCCTTTTGAATAAAGTGAAGTAAAGCTTTGTATAATCCCTTGAAATTGAATGCTAATGGCTGAAAAACAAACTTCTCTTGCACTCTCATGAAAGAAAGGTCTTCTAGGAAATAGGTCTTGGTGATATAAGACTTTAGGAACTTATAGGAAATGATTATTGAGGTGATGAGATAAAGTTAAATAACTTCTGAAAGTCCTTTCTTGCCTAAGAATTTATTGACAAATGTTTCACATTTTGAAGAGTACAGGGTTAAATTATGGATGAAAGCTTATATTAATGGCAGTAAATAATGGGAGAAATACGAAGTGGGAGAATCTACAACCTTGTGAGATAGCAAATTAGAAAATTTTCTTTTATAGCAAACCTTATTTTGCCTCTTAGCAGCTTGTACCCATTGTTCTTGGTTCTGCTCTTTTAGGCCAAGCAGAGTGCATTTAATTACTTTTCCACAGGACAGCCTATCAAATACTTAAAAGAAGGCAATTTTGTATGTCCATCCATTTTACTCTCTACCCTTACCAATTATTCTCATCTCTAGACAAAACATAGCTATTTTTTTCAATTGAACTTCATGTCATGAACCTTAGACTCTACTATTTTCCTGGATGTTCTCTAAAGTTTAACATACTTCTTAAAATTTGATTTCCAAAATGAACATTCATTTTCCTGGTATAATCTGATTTAGTCAAGATGTAATCACATTACCTTTTTTTGGTTTCTCTATGTACTGTTAACTTGGTCATCTTGTAGTCCATTAAAACACATAAATCTTTTTCAGATAATCTATTACCCAGGGAAACCTTCCTTTTATCTTGATCTTGTGAAATTAGTTGTAAGAACCCAAGTGTAAAACACTAAATTCAACCCTGTGTACTTTTTGGATCTTGATCCTGCCATGTAATATATTAGCCATTCCTCCTAATTTTGTGTCAGAAATTTTGATAGCATTTTATTTATGACTATTCAAGTTGTTAATAAAAAACATTAAGTAGGATAGGGCCTAAAGTATCTATAGCATTCCCCTTAACAATGAGAGAACAGAGATTAATTGGTGAAAGTAATAACTGGGCTAAGAATCCTCAAAGCTCATATATGGATATATTTCTTGAGGCTGTTCCCTTCTACATGGTAGCTCTGGAATATTTTTAAATGCACTGACTCCTTCCCCAATAAGTCTTCCAGACTAACATCCCAAGTTTCCTCCACTCTTTCTTTTGTATGACAATTTTAAGTCTCTTTTACCATCCTGATATCTTCTGAATGTACTTTAGCTTTTTCTTTTTCCTCTTAAATTTTCTCCCAGAACTTAACATAAAGATCCACCTCCCTTGTTCTAGAACTCCATTGGGTTTAGTTATGTTTATTTGCTCTGAGCAATCAGTAATATACTTCACTAGTAAAATGTATCCTGTTACAGTTAATTTCATCTTTGGCAATTCTCTGTTCTTGTCTTTGTGAGGAAAACAACTTATCTACATAAAGATATTTTCGCTGCTTCAGAAAACTGTTCTATTCTCTCTTAGACATTTGGTAGACTAGATTCTGAACCAGATGAATGCCATTTTATTTTAGAAATATTTTATGGACTCATCTGTATAGTAAAATATGACAGTTCATGTTTTCCCTGCATTTGTGCCATTCTTCTGTACCTATGAGATTTCTGTGGTTTATGCTCACCAACAAATGTATTCACTGTTGTGAAACCAACCTTAAAGAATAGGAGAATGTTGCCATAGGATTTTTTTTGGTACGTGTATTTTAAACACTTGAAGAAAAAAAAGTAAAACTTTACCAACTAAAGAGAATATAAGCACTCAATTATTCAATTCTCAGGCACTATCAGGCTAACAATGATAAGATTAATTTCCATTTGACTTAGTTGATTATCTAGTTTGAAGAGAGCCTACTCTGACCAACCTATACATTGTTTACATTTTGCTTCATTATTACTAATCTCTAAAATACAATCTTAAAGTGAATTCATTTCCTTCAACTTGTGTTTACTGACGTTTGTTAATACTACCTTGTTACATCTATTAGAAAAGCATAAATGCTGGATTTGTTCTGTTAGTGTTAGTTAAAATACTTTGAAGACATTAGATGTTATTTTTTGTCATATATATATATGTAATAGAAATTTGAAGTTGATGACTATGATTTTATTCTTTTAATAGAAATCGGCAAAAATTACTCTCTGTGCTCTTTGTAAATCATTGAGGTCCTCGGCTGAAATGATTGAAAACACCAATAACTTGGGGAAAACAGAGCTTTTTTGCTCTGTTAACTGCTTATCTGCTTACAGAGTTAAAATGGTTACTTCTGCAGGTAATGTTGGTGCTTTTTAGTGTATTTACTTTGTAGTTTTAACAAATGTTGAAAAGTGATATTGCTTTGTTTCTGTAATTTAGATGCAAGTCCCAAATTAGCTATTCTTATGAGGAGAATTAAATGTTCTAGATCTTTGCTAGTTAAACAGAAGTATCATTCTCCTTTTTTATTTTTTATAATCTATTTTGTTTTTGTGTGTGTTTTTTTAGAAATAACCTATTCATTTCCTAGACGATTTCAGTTGAGGATACTTCTTGAACATAAAATTTATTAGTATCTAATTTAACTTGAGATTACTTTTTTAATTGTATGTTTGATGGTGAGGCAAAGGAAAATTTTTAAAGATTATTCCCTTAATGTTAATTTGCATTTATGTGTGACTTGATAGATTTTTGTTCAGTTCCTTTGAGTTAATTCAGTCTGCAGATTTTTATTATTAATGTACAATATTTCATTTACATTATATATTTCATTTTAGTCCCTTAGAACACTTATATACATTACTTATTTGGTTTTATTCTAACTTACTAAGGAGTACAAGTCCAATGTAACAGTTGTAAAACTTCAGCCATCCCTCAGTATCACTTGGCTATGTCTGATGGCAGTATACGCAACTTCTGCAGCTACAGTTGTGTTGTAGCTTTCCAGGTATAGTATAAGGATTTTTTACCTTGCTTTTCTCCTACATATTATTTGCTGTAGTTCTGTGATTTTATTAAGTGCCTTTTGGTGGGATCAAGATTGGGTATCAGGAGCTTTAAAATTCTGTTCTTAGCCCCATTCATCTTAATATTTTTTTCAGTTCTATCTCTGACTATGCATTGCCATTTGAAGCCTTTTTATAATCTAGCTTCCAATAACTTATACACATATCCTTTCAGAATCACAGTTCTTTGCTCTAAAGAATCTTTCTACTTTTTCTCTTACCTTGAACATCTTTTTTTTTAAATCTGTTCATTGATAGTTGTTATGTGACTTAAACTTTTATGCAGTTCTACATATTCCATAAATTTCTGAGATAAGCAGAAAAAGATTAATTTCACATATGAGGAAACTGGGGTTGGGAAAGTTTGAGATTTGCCTCAAGTCATATACCTCATGAAGGACAGAGACTGGACTCAAACCTAATTCTAATCTGGTTCTCTTTCTACTTTGACATGTAATAAATGAGAGTTCCTTGTTTTTCTTTCCTTTCAGAATTTGTTCAATAAGCCAACAGGAATGAACTCTTCAGTAGTTCCCCTGTCTCAGGGTCAAGTCATTGTAAGCTTTCCTACAGGGACAACAGTCTCAGCTGGGGGAGGAGGCACCTCTGCAGTTTCTCCCAGTTCCATCAGTAGCTCCGCTGCAGCTGGTCTCCAGCGGCTTGCTGCACAGTCCCAGCAGGTCACTTTTGCCCGTACTGTTGCGAAACTCAAGTGCCAGCACTGTAATCGACTCTTTGCCACAAAACCAGAACTTCTTGATTATAAGGTAAAACTGGAAATCTTGAAAAAAAGATTGAGTTGAATATAAATAAACTTAGGACTTTTTGTCTTTTGCAACTATTCCTTTTACTTTAATAATAAAACATGTATGATAACTCGTCAGACTTAAAAAAACACCTTGTTTTTTGTTATAGGGTAAAATGTTTCAGTTTTGTGGCAAGACTTGCTGTGATGAATATAAGAAGATAAATAGTGTAATGGCAATGTGTGAATACTGTAAAATTGAGAAAATTATAAAGGAGACTGTGCGATTCTCAGGCATTGATAAGCCATTCTGCAGTGAAGGTAAAAAAAAAATCATTTTTAGCCACAGGATGCTATGAAAAAAAAGTCTGAAGATATTGTTTTGAGTTAATTTCCTTGATATTGTTTTTATTTTATTTTGTCAAGGCAATGCACATTTTATTAAAAGCCTCCTATATGCTAGGCTTGTTCTAAGTTCTGTGATTTTTCCAATGCTTTTATAGCTTTTCAGATCTAGCAATGAGCATTACATAGTTCTTGAATCGAAAAATCCTCAAAAATGTAGCACAGCTATCATAGAGGCAATGTTGCATAATGATTAGATAGCTGGCTTTGCAGCCATTAAGACTTGAGTTCAAATACTACCTCTGATGCATACTGGTTGTGTGATCCTGGGCAAATCACTTAATCTCTAAATAATTCTCTTAGAATTTCCAAGAAGGTACTGACTAACATTAATAGAGGAAGTTTCATCAAGTTACCTATACCATTGAAATCACATACCCATTCACTATCTTTGTAACATCTTTTTCTGACTTTTAATTTCTTGTTATAAGTGGACTCAATACATTGATAGCATTTAAAGTACAAGATGTACTTTAACTTTGTGATGTATGATGAAGATGGACAGGCTAGTGACCACCATCAACTAAATTAAAGAAATAAGCATTCAATTTGCCTCTTTCCTTCTATTGATTCTTAAGCTTGACTTTTTTTTTGTCTCTTTCTTATTTTTTTATTTAGGTTGCAAATTGCTCTATAAACATGACTTGGCAAAACGCTGGGGAAGCCACTGTAAAATGTGCAGTTACTGTTTACAAACATCTCCTAAATTGGTACAGAATCATTTTGGGGGGAAGATGGAAGAGTTCTGCTGTGAGGAATGCATGTCCAAGTTTACAGTTTTATTTTATCAGGTAGAGATTATTTGTGTTCTTTGGTTTTGGGGATTAGAGAGAACTTTTCCCCCTTCCTTTTTAATTCTTTGTCTAACAGGAAGAAACATTTGGTGATTTAAAAAACACAGCGAAACGAGTTTTTATCTCCTATTAGAAACTGGGTTTTGTTATATGTGAAATGGTTCAAGATTATTCACTGCTTACAATAGTGGAAAACTTAATTCTTTTAATTATCTTGCCATGAAATACATTCACCTTAATTGTCACGTAGGAATTCGCAAGTTAAATTTTCACTGGAGTCCAGTCATGTCAAGGAAGACTTTTCTCTAATCATTCATTCATCAGCTCCTATAATTCCCTTGCTCTCTGTTCTTTCCTCTTCCTTAACCTATTCTTCAATACCACTGACCTTCAGTATTTTCCCAGAGCACCACTTCTGCTCTTGCCACATTCTCTTCCTCCCATTCTTGAACCCCTAGTGATCCAATTGCATTTTTCTCTACTTCTGAAATCCTTCCTCCTCACTTCATATCACTATGTTCTGATTGATGCCCTGCCATATCCTTCCTCTGGATTACTGCAATTACCTACATTTGCTACTTCTGAGCCTAGCTGAAGGAAGTCATAACTATACTTACTGGGTTCACTAAAAATTTATACTTTTTAATCTCAATTGTGTTCTGTCTGAACCAAGGCAATCCTTTTACCCCTTCTTGATTAATCTTCTAACTTAACCAACTGCAATTGCAGTTCCAAGCCATATCTTTTCTCATACCTTCCACAGCATCCTACCATCTCAGCTGAGAACCTTGCCTCATATTCTGTCAAGAAGATCAAAGTCATTTTGTCATAAAATCTTCTCCCTTTCTTTTTCTCCTCCAATTCCCTGAGATAATCCTTCTATCTCTAATAAAGAGGTGGCCCTTCTCCTTGTCAAGGTCAGCCCTTTTTACATGTACCCTTTTCCATTTCTACAAATCAAGCCCCTGATATTTACTCTCTCTCTCTTCTGATTCCTTTCTAATTGTCACACATGCCCAAATCTCTTCATCCTTTAGAAACACTCACTGAAACATTAGCCAGCATCTTCTATTTCTGGTGCCTTTCTCAGTCAAGATTCTAAAAAAAAGTTTTGCTTTCTTTATGCCCACCTGTCATTCCCTTATAAATCCTCTGTCATCCAGGTTTTGACTCACCACTGGATTTGAAGTGGGTCTTACCCATCACATCTAATGACTTTAACTCTCAGCAGCATTCAACGTCATTTCCAGGTTCTCTTTCTTCTCTTGCAATATTTGTCATAGTCTTCTTTCACGATTCTCTTCGTTGCTTTTCTCAGTCTTTTGCTAGATTATCATCCTTCCTCTTCACAGTTGTGAATAAATACAATCCTTAAGATTCTGTCCTTAGCCTTTTTTTCCTTTATATTCTTTCCCTTAGTCATACTATCATTCCACTGGATTCATTTATCTCTTTGCAGATGATTCGCAGATCTGTCTAACCATTTCTAATCTCCTTTCTGAGCTCTAAAACAGATAGTCCTCATCAAGGACAGAGAAGTCAGATTAGGAAGAGGAAAATACTGGGGGCCAGGGCCAGGCACTTAGGGTCTAGCTGGAATCAAGAGGAAAAACATGCAGGGAGCATTGGGGACTGAACATAGACATAGACAGAAGACAGGCAACACACATTTGGGAACAAGACAGACATCTAAGTGCAGACAGATGAAAGACAGATTGGAAGGCGAGGGACAGTGAGGACTGGTCATGTGGGCAGAGTAGGGCAAAGTTCTTTTGCTTCTGGAAATCTCACGCAAAGCCCCCAATCTATTGACTGGTTGTAAGCATTATCTTCAAAATCAATTATTTCTTAACTGCCTGTTATATGGCAGGAACTTTGTTTAGTGTTGGGCACATAAAAACAAAAATGAAGTCTTGGAGATTCATTTTAAAAGGGAGAGCAACATGTACATCTATCTGCTGTGTGTCTGTTCTGCTTTCACATGGAACAATGTTTTTTTTTTTGGTTGGTTTGTTTTTGGTGGTGAGAAGGCCATAGAGTGCTGAGCTAAAGGGGCAGGAGGAAGAGACAGCAAGCACTGTAAGGAATAAAATTTAGGTATTTATAGATTATATATTAAAAATATGTGGCCACCAGGAATCAACAATTTAGGTTGATTCCGTAATTAAATCAGACCCAAGTCAGCATCGGGTTGAAGAGTTTATTTACAATCGGTAGGTAAAAGTAGGAATAAAGAGAAAAGTAGAGGCTAGTCCAGCCTGGACTGAGAGAGAAGAAGGTTATAAAGCTTAATAATGAAGCTGTAAGCCACAGGGCCCAACAGCCAGATAGGCAGAGTTTAGAATTGGCCCAGCTAGGCCAAGGAAGTCAGCCTAACTTACCCACGTGACAATATAGAGCGTAATCTGTCTGTGGTCTCAGGAGATGCTTCTTCTTCCAGTTCGAGACGGCAACTGCCCCCACAGGAAGTTCACTAACTTACTTCAAGAGATAGTGTCTTTCATCACTTCCTGTGGTCCACCTCTAATTCAAATGGACAAATGGCAGTTTCTACATTGATTTGGACTGCCCAAAGGGCAGTCCCTTATTCTTGATTTGTTACTTATTGTCACGTGTGGGTAACTCGTCTCCCCTCCCCACTAAGGGAGGTGAGAGTGACATATAGTACTGTATAATAATATTAAGGGGTGTTTTGGGGGAATGTGGATTTCTTTCCAAATTCTTTATGTAAAATTGAATTTGTATAATGTAAATTTACATAAAAATGAGAAATACATGTGCAGAGTCATATCAATCTTTAAGACATTTTGATCTTGGTATTATGGTCATCAGTCTAGTCAAGTTTAGAGAAAAGACCTTAGAATCCATCTAGTCCCATCTCACATCATGTCTAAACTAGAATTCATTCTTTCCCCTCAAACTCACCCTTCCAGACATCATTATCCCCCCCCCCCCCATTTGCCCAATTCCACAACTTTTATGTCATCCTCAACTTCTTACCATATATCTAATTGGTAAATCCAAATATTGGTTATTTTTATGTCTATAGTTTCTGTTATAAATCACATTCTCATCACTTGCACAGCTGCCATACTTGTTCACATCCTCATAACCTCACTCCTAGACTTTCTCCCTATTCCAGAACATCTTTTGTGGAGTTACCAAAAATTTTTTTTTCTGAAGCACAGGCCAGATTATGTCAGGTCCCTCTCTCCTCTGCTCCCTCTCCCTCTGAATTCAGTAATCTACAATGATTTTCTATTATTTCCTAAGGTTATTTATAGATTTTTATTTGATTGAAAGTTCTTCACAGTCTAGGCCACATTTTGCCTTTCCAGTGTTTTTTGATAGAACTTCTTTCCATATTTTCTCTGGTCAAGCCATTATGACCTTGCTATTCCTCGCATGCGTCACTATCCTGCCTATACACATGCTGTCCCTCCTCACTTCCACCTCTTAGAATCCCTGCCTTCCTATCAGGTTTTTTTCAAGCATGTCTAGCATGAACCTCTTCCTGTCCTCCAACTTGATAGTGCCTTCCTTTCCAAAGCAGATTTGTATTCATTTTGTGTGTATGTGTACATGATCTTTTGAAATGAATCTCCTTGAGACATTTCACTTTTGTCTTTGTACCCCCAACACTAAACAAATCTCTGCCATATAATAGCATTTAAGAAATAATTAGTTGATTTTCAAGATAAACTCTTTTCTCAGCAAATAAATGTTATTCCCTTCTGTATGTGCACAGGCAGTGGTGGAAGGGAGGCTACCAAAAAATAGGACATAGTGGACCCTTAACCCTAACTATTTTGCCTGATAACCAGTCATGGTTGTTATCTGCTTTGTGCTTATTACTTAACTTGGCATTTAGATACATAAATATAAAAAATGAAACAAACTCTAAATATAAGCCTGAACTCAACAAACATTTATTAAGGATCTGCTGTGTGCCATGCACCAGGTAAGCACTGGGGATCCAAAAATTGGCAAAATCCCTTTGCCCTTTAGGAGCTCACAGTTTAATGGAGGAACTGTTTAACCATTTGACATGTTATAAAAACCTCTGCTGCCATTGTTATTAATAACGTTTTTGAGTGTTGTAACCAAATTTTATTTTCCCCATAAACCCTGTTACTTTGTGTTATAGTAGAACTGACTAGTTATAAAAAAAACTTAAGATTTATTTAAGGTATTTTTATTCTAAAGGAAGAGACAACAAGTATATATAAAGATAAACACAGAGGGCTGCTACGTGACTCAGTGGATTGAGAGCCAGTTCTGGAGGTGGGAGGTCCCGAGTCCAAATCTAGCCTCAAGACACTTCCTAGCTGTGTGACTCTGGGCAAGTCACTTAACCCCATTGCCTAGCCCTTACTACTCTTCTACCTTGGAACCAACACACAGTATTGATTCTAAGACAGAAGATAAGGTTTAAAAAAAGACACATGCATCATAAATACAAAGTGAATAAATAAAAATATGTACAAAGTAGCTAAAGAAAGGTGATTTGGGAAAGCACCAGCAGCTTGAGAAGGGAGTCAAGAAAGGCTTCCTGCTGAAGATGATTATCGAATCATCTTAAATCATGTTTTAAAGGAAATAAGGAACTTTTAAACCAATATAAGGAGGGAGTTGAGTCCAGTCATACAAGATGTCTAGTTCAAACACATAAGTACAGGAGATGGAATATCATATATGAAGACCAGAGAGATGTTGCATTGTTGAGTGTGGAAGGAGTAATGTCCTTTGAGGGTGGAAAGCTAGGAAAGGGCTAGATTATGAAAGGTTTTAAAAGGTAAACAGAGGAGTGTATATTTTAATCCTAGAAGCAATAGGAAACCATTGGAGTTGATCACATGAAGACAGTCACATGGTCCAGATCTGTGCTTAAGGAAAATTACTGTGACAGTAATATATAGGGAAGACTGGATTCTTGAGACAGAGGAACCACCCTAGGAGACTGTGACAGGAATCTTAACTAAGAGGAGATGAGCCCTTGAACTGAGGCAGTAGCTGGTTGAATAGAGAGAAGAGATTTGATGTCAGGCTAAATGTTGTCAAGGTAGAAACAACAATAATTGTCCTCAGCCATTTTGAAGAAAAAATTAGCCTCTAGTATTATTAGTTATAACCCTTTAATATTTACCCTTTGTATATGCCCTGTGGTGGCAAGCTAGGTGGCACAGTTGATAGAATGCTAGGATAAGTGTCAAGTCAGGAAGACTCCTCTTCATGAGTTCAAAGCTGACTTCAGACACTCATTAGCTTTGTGATCCTGGGCAAGTCACTTGATCCTGTTTGCCTCAGTGACTTTACTAAGAAAACTCCATATGTGGTCATGAAGAGTTGGACATGACTGGAAAAGGAACAAAAACCACATTTTAAAACAATGCTAAAGATATATTTTTTTAGGGGGCAGCTGGGTGGTTCAGTGGATTGAGACACAGTTAGTCCTAGGTCCAAATCTGGCGTCAGACACTTCCTAGCACTGTGACCCTGACCCCTTACCACTCCTCTGCCTTGGAACTGTAAGAGGGAGATTTTAGGTATTTATAGATATATAATTAAAGTGTGGCCGCCAGGAATCAACAATTCAGATTGATTCTGTAATTAAATTAGACCCAAGTCAGGACTGGGTTTAAGGTAGTTTATTTACCGTTAGGAAGGTAAAAGGTAGGGAAATAGAGAGGGAGAGGCTAGTCCAGGCCTGCAGAGTCCTGGACGGAGAGAGAAGGTTAAAAGGCTAAATAAATTAGGCTACAAGCCACAAGGCCTAGCAATCAGATAGGCTAGAGCTTACTTAAAGGTAGAGTTTGGAAACGCCAAGGTAGGCCCAAGGAAGTCAGCGTAACTTACCCACCGTGACCATTCAGAGGGGAAGCTGCCTGAGGTCTCAGCTGAGATCCTTCAGCATCAAGTTCAAAGTGGGAACTCCCTTTAGCAGGAAGTAACCAACATACTTGAAGAGATAGTGCCTGTGGTCACTTCCTGTGGGTCCACCTCTAATTCAAGTGGACAAATGGCAACCTCTACACTGATTTGGATTGCCCAAAGGGCAGTCCCTAGTTCTTGATTTGTTACTTATTGTCAGGTGTGGGTAACTCGTCTCCCCTCCCCAGTAAGGGAGGTGAGGATGACATCATCTCTATGCCTAGGGTAAGTAGAGTTTGACTATGAATGGGCTAGAGCTAATTCTATTTACACAGAACCAATACATAGCATTGATTCTAAGATGGAAAGTAAGGGTTTAAAAAAAAGATATATTTTTTAAAAGCTTCCATTTGAGGATTAACTAGGTGGCCCAGTGAATAGAGAGCCAGCCCTGGAGAGGGAAGGTCCTAGATTCAAATTTGGTCACTTTTGTGACCCATGGCAAGTCACTTCACTCTAATTCCCTAGCCTTTTCTAAAACAGACGGTAAAGTTTTTTCATTTTTTTAAAGCTTGCATTTTGGTTTTAATAAATTAAGATGGATTTGTCTTTTATCATAACTCATTTCTATAAATAACTGCTTTCTAGTTTTGTGATTGATACTTTTCCCCCAGGGACTTTTCCCTCAGGCACTAATCCTTAGAGACAAAAGAGAGAAAAGATACTACCTGTGCTTGAAGAGCTTATGCTCCTCGAGGCAGAAAACATGCAAACAAATATATACAAAGAAAGCTATATACAAAATAAATAGGAAATTATTAACAGAAGAACTAAGAGGGATTGGGCAAGGCTTTCTTTGGGAGGTGAGATTTTAGTTGGGACCTAAAGGAAGTTTAGAGTGGAAGAGGAAGATCATTCTAGGTACATGAGAGAGCCAGAGAAAATGCTTGAAGCCAAGAGATATGAAGTATCTTTATCCTGGAAGTTCATTGTCCCTAGATGGAAGAGAAAAAAGGAGTGAGTTGTATAGAAGACTAGAAAGTAGGAGGAAGCTAGGTAATGAAGAGCACTGAACACCAGAGGACTCTGTATTTGACTTGGAAGGTGATAGGGAGCCACTGGAGTTTATGGTGGGGGAAAGGGAGAGACATAGTTGAATGTATGCTTTTAGCATTTGTAGAAGGTTTTAGAAATATGTACTCCTTCTTGCCTTGCAATGCAATTTTTCACTTCAGCTCTTTCTTGTTTCTTTCTTAGATGGCCAAATGTGATGGCTGTAAGCGACAGGGGAAACTCAATGAGTCCATGAAATGGCGAGGGGAGATCAAACATTTTTGTAACCTGCTTTGTATATTGATGTTCTGTAATCAGCACAGTATATGTGACCCACCTGCTCTTCAAAATAATGCAGGTAATTAAACTTGGGTATAAGCTCTATTTTTTTATGAGATTTGTTTCACTGACATTCAGTGAAATTAAATTTGAAACTATGACAGGGGTCTAATTACTCAAATATACAAGGAGCTAAATCAATTGTATAAAAAATCAAGCCATTCCCCAATTGATAAATGGGCAAGAGACATGAATAGGCAATTTTAAGATAATGAAATCAAAAGTATCAATAAGCACATGAGAAAGTGTTCCAAATTTCTAATAATTAGAGAAATGCAAATTAAAACAACTCTGAGGTATCACCTCATATCTAGCAGATTGGCTAAAATGAAAGAAGGGGAGAGTAATGAATGCTGGAGGGGATGTGGCAAAATTGGGACACTAATGCATTGCTGGTGGAGTTGTGAACTGATCCAACCATTCTGGATGGCAATTTGGAACTATGCTCAAAGGGCTATAAAAGAATGCCTATCCTTCGATCCAGCCATACCATTGTTGGGTTTGTACCCCAAAGAGATCATAGATAAACAGACTTATACGAAAATATTTATAGCTGCACTTTTTGTGGTGGAAAAAAACTGGAAAAGGAGGGTATGTCCTTCTATTGGGGAATGGCTGAACAAATTGTGGTATATGCTGGTGATGGAATACTATTGTGCTCAAAGGAATAATAAACTGGAGGAATTCCATGTGAACTGGAAAGACCTCCAGGAATTGATGCAGAGTGAAAGGAGCAGAGCCAGAAGAACATCGTACACAGAGACCAATACACTGTGGTAAAATAGAAGGTAATGGACATCTGTACTAGCAGCAATGCAATGACACAAGACAGCTCTGAGGGATTTATGGTAAAGAACGCTACCCACATTCAGAGGAAGAACTGCAAGAGAGGAAACACAGAAGAAAAACAACTGCTTGAACAAATGGGTTGAGGCAGACATGATTGGGGATTTTGATTCAAAACTACCACACCAATGCAATGATCAGCAATTTGGAAATAGGTCTTGATCAATGACACATGTTAAAACCAGTGGAAATGTGCATCGGCCATGGTTGGGGGGAGGGCAAGGGGTGAAGGGAAAGTAGGAACATGAATCATGTTACCATGTTAACTTTTCTAAAAAAATGAATATTAAATGTTAAAAAAAATGCTTATTTTCATGAGAGACTGAGATTTAGTATGTAATTTTATAGATTTCCCTGCTGAACTGATGATTATACAAGCCAGATCTTTAGAACTTTAAAAACGTTAATGAATTTCTTAAGTGTATGCATTTAGCTGAAAGAATTGAAGAAAGTATATCTAAAACTATTGACATATACATGAATGCATATCTTCCCCCACTGGTTCCCTCAGTTGTCTTTGATAACTCTGGTTCTTGGCATTTGGAGTTGACAATTATAAATAACCAGATTTTAAGCTCCAAAAGAAGCTATTTTATTTAAGGAAATAAATGTCCTACCTAGAACTGAATACAGTTGGATGTTTACAGTATTTCCAAAAAATAATGATTATTTAACCAGATGCCACTTTCAACAGGACTCCATTTTCATTTTGTTTTTAGCATTAAATGTTTCCATGATACAAAGTGCTTCAGCCGCACCCCCTCCAAGAAAAGATTCTACTCCAGTTATAGCCAATGTAGTATCTTTGGCAAGTACTCCTGCTGCCCAGCCGACAGTGAACTCTAACAATGTCTTACAAGGTATGATTGATTCCAAGAAATCTATCCAAGTCTCTTGAAGTTGGAAATTATAATTATTATAACTTAGAATGACATATTTGTCCTTGTTCCAAGATTTCATTTTTGTTCACTGACCTCAAAAATATTTTCATTCTTTTTATTCCATAGAGTTCATAGTATAGGAACTTAAAATTATATTCTGATTCCTAACAGGTGCTGTTCCTACTGTTACAGCAAAGATTATTGGAGATGTAAGTTTTATTTTTAATACTTTTACTGTTAATGATTCTCCTTTTTTAAATATTTCTACATAGCTACCATATATTTGAGCATATTCCCAGTACACCTTAATTTTTTCTCTCTTCAAAATTGACCTGAGAGTTTTAAAAAACAATTTTTAAGAAGCTAATTAAGCAGATCTCTCCAGGTTAAGACTAGGTTTATCTTCCAGGTATTTTATTTTTTAAATGTGATTTGTCTTAATTTGGACTTCATACTTCAGCAAAAATACTTCCCTTTTAAATGTTTAAAAAAAAAAAAAAAGATACAGTATATGCTTCCCCCTAGTGGAATTCACATTGCAATCACCAGTTCTTTCTGCCATGGTTATTAAAATATTTTGAATTAACATGTTGAGTTTAGTGGCATCAGGCAATCTATATTCTCTACATTATTTATTACTCTCATAATCTGTAGACTAAGTGGACCATATTCCTAGAGTACTTATGATGGGGGAGGGATCTACTTTAAAAATGCTTTCTTAGGGGCAGCTGGGTAGCTCAGTGGAGTGAGAGTCAGGCCTAGAGACAGGAGGTCCTAGGTTCAAACCCGGCCTCAGCCACTTCCCAGCTGTGTGACCCTGGGCAAGTCACTTGACCCCCATTGCCCACCCTTACCAATCTTCCACCTATGAGACAATACACCAAAGTACAAGGGTTTAAAAAAAATGCTTTCTTAGTTTCTCTCTAGTGAACTTTTATGTTGCTTTCTTATTATCTGGAAATAAAGCCAAGTTCTTTAAGATTCGTATTTTAAGTAGACAACAGTCCTGGAATCTTTGTCTAATTTGTAGGAGTGATGTCTTTCTCATTAAACTAAATTGATTAGATTGAGAATATATTGGAAGTTAATGTACATATAGCCTAGGATAGCTTCTTTACTATAACTATGCTTATCAGGCACTTGTAATTACATTCAGTAATGTCCCTTATGACATGGTGTGCCTTTTCATTCAGCAGACTTGCAGGCTTCTACAGTAGGTACTGAGGCATTATAAAGATAATTAAGATATTTTCCTCTCCTTCAAAGGGCTTATGTCATCATATTGTTTAGATCAGGAGTTGGCAACATTTTTGGCCGTGAGAGCCATAAACGCCACATTTTTTAAAATGTAATTTCGTGAGAGCTGTTCAGTGCTCGCAGTGTCACTCCTGTAACAGCGCCTGGAAAAAATTGGACTCTCTGGCTCCTGCAGAAAGAGCCATACATTGCCGACCCCTGGTTTAGATTTTAATAGTTAATTGTTGGTGAAAATCCTAAAAGCTTTCAACAATCTATGTTTTCTGTATCTATTTTAACTAGGCAAGTACACAAACAGATGCCCTGAAACTTCCAACTACACAGCCTCCTCGACTTTTAAAGAACAAAGCGTTATTGTGCAAACCCATAACACAGACCAAGGCTACTTCTTGTAAACCACATACTCAAAACAAAGAGTGTCAAACAGGTATGTGTCCTTAACTTTCTCATATTTGGAAGATTTTTTTTCCCCTCGGTTTTAATATTAGAAGGAAATGAAGGGGGGCAGCTGGATAGCTCAGTGGATTGAGAGCCAGGCCTAGAGACGGGAGGTCCTAGGTTCAAATCCGGCCTCAGACACTTCCCAGCTGTGTGACCCTGGGCAAGTCACTTGACCCCCATTGCCTACCCTTACCAATCTTCCACCTATAAGTCAATACACAGAAGTTAAGGGTTTAAAATTAAAAAAAAAAAAAAAAAAAAAAAAAAAAAGGAAATGAAGCTTGTGGAAATTTGTTTTCAAGAAATTTTATTCATTACTTCATCCTCTATGTCAAATACCTCATTTTATTTATTTTAACTGCCTTATTTGTTTTTGAGTTTATTCATCTGCCTATTAAACAGCCTAAGCTAGCTTTTGAATATATTCCAAGTTAATATATTTATTCATAGGTTATATATAGATATTTCAACTTAATATAAAAAGGTTAATAACAAATTAGCAAGATATTCACAAGAATTCTATATCAACCACCATTTTGATTTATGTAAGTTGATTTGATAATTTAGTAAAATCAATCTGGCTTGACAAGAATATTTTTCTATATTTCTAGTAATTGTATTGGGCATATATATGTGTGTGTGTGTGTGTGTATGCTTATATCTTGCATTCATTTCACTGGGTTCATTGTTTTTCTCTCTCACACACACACATACACTTAAAACTCAATGTCACTTTCATATTTTTAATAAGCTCCATGGGCAACAAAATGTTAAACCTGGAAAAGACCCTAGAAGTAGCTCCCTTGTGTTATTAATATCTTTTGTTTTTATATCACAATAATTTCCTGCTCACCCCACTTTAAAACCTTTCCTTTTTAAAAAAGTATTTGACCAAAACCAAGTGACAAAGCTACTCTTTCTAATAGCATATGTGGCATTTGTAACATCCTGCATTCATAGATATATTACCCCTTCCCTCTCTCTGCTGTGAGGAGAGGAAAATGTTTTTTTTTTTATCTCCAGGATCAAGACTAGTTATTGAGTTTGATCTGCCTTTGTATTGTTTTTCTATTGGAGTTATGGATTTTGTTCTTCTGGTTCTGTTATCTTTGTCTTACATCACTTTATTCTAGTTTTCCTTTTTTTTTTAATATATTTAATATAATCTTGATCCTGTTTGTTATTCTACTTGTATTTAGTAGATTTTAATTGATATTTGTTTTTATGTCAACTAAATATATCTTTGTATCCCTCCCTTCTCCTCTAGATTTGTCCCCCCCAAAAGAATAAAAAGGAGAAAAGAAAAAGATTAGTAAAAACTTTTCCATTATGTTTATTTGTCACAATTTGTTTAAGAATTCCTCAGTCAGTAGCTATTTTATTGACTTTCTAGTTCTTTGCTACTACAAGAAGTACTGCTTTCATTATTTTTGTATTTGTGAAAATTTTATATCCATGTATAGGCTTTATTGGAATGTACATTAAATAACATTTCTTATATAACCCTAAATTGTTTCCTAAAATGGTTTGACCAATTCATAACTTAATCAATAGTATATTATCAATACCCTCTTAACACTTGAGAATTTTCATTTTGGCCAATTTGATGGGTGTGAAGTAAAGACTTGGAGTTGTTTTAATTCCATTTCTATTATTGTTAATGATGTGTGAAACATTTTTTCATATGGTTATTGATATTTGCATTATTTTTTTTCTTTTTCTTTTAGAACTCTTACTTTCTGTCTTAAAACCAATAATAGATATCATTTCCAAGGCAGAGGAGTTGTAAGGGATAGGCATTGGAAATTAAGGGACTTAACCAGGGGTCATATAGTTAGGAAGTATCTTAGGTCAAATTTGAACCCAGGATCTCCTATCTCCAGAACTGGCTTTCTAACCACTGAACAGCCTATCTACCCCCTGTTTGCATTACTTTTGAGAACTGCTTGTTCATATCTTTGACGATTTGTCTCTTATGGAGTGACATTGCACATTGTATAATTGCAATTCCCTATCAATTTTGGACACCAGATTTTTTTTCAGATATATTTAATATAAAAATTAATTCTTGGTCCTGCTTGTTATTCTGCCTAAAACAATAGATTTTAATTGATATTTGTTTTTATGTCACTTAGCTATATCTTTGTATTCCTCCCCTCTCCCTTAGATTATCCCCCCCCAAAAATAAAAGGAAAAACAGGAAAAAATCAGCAAAACAGATAAATCAGTACATCAAAAAAAAAATCTGATGTTCTAATTCAGTGTTCCCTGTCTGTCAACTTCATGCCTCTGCAGAGGGGCACAAGAACTTATCTTCTGTATCTTTTCTTTGGAGCTAAACTCTTTTTTTTTCCCCATTTTGCAACATTCATTTACAACATTTGATTCTTTTATAGTTATCCATTCCATTTCCACGTAACTTTTGTCATTATATGTATTGTTTTCTTGGCTTAGGTGACTTCTTCACCTTGTATAAGTTCATGTAAGTCTATGATTCTTTGTTTCTTTTTTTTTTTTAAAGCCCTTACCTTCTGTATTGAAGTCAATACTATGTTTTGGCTCCAAGGCAGAAGTGGTAAGGACTAGGCAATGGGGGTCAAGTGACTTGCCCAGGGTCACACAGCTGGGAAGTGTCTGAGGCCGGATTTGAACCTAGGACCTCCCATCTCTAGGCCTGACTCTCAATCCACTGAGCTACCCAGCTTCTCCCCCCCCCCCCCGTTCATTGTTTCTTACAGCATGGCCATGCTCCTTTACTTTCATGGACCATAATGTGTATGTAGTCTTTTCATAATCAGTGATGACCTTAGGGGTCAGCAATGGAATCTTGGTCAAAAAGTATTGGCCTATTAACCATTTCATATAGTTCCAAATTACTTTACAGAATGGTTATGTTAATTTGCCGCTTCATATACAATGCTCTACAGTATCTGTCTTTGTACATCTTTTCTACCTTGACTATTCATGCAAGAAGACAAGACCCAGAAACAACAATCCAAGATGTTGACACAATGTTAAATGAATGCAAGAACACAAACTTTTGATAAAGAACCACTTGTAAAATTTGGAAGGCAGCTCGGCCAAAAATAGGTCTGAAAGAGTGTTTTGTACCATCTGTCACCCTGAGGTTCAAACGTATATAAAACCTAATATATAAAAATATCACATCCTAATTGAATTAGAGAACAGGAAAAGATGCTTTTGCTAGTTATGGTTGGGATAGAATTCTTAACAATATAAGGGATACTGGTAATCATTAAATATAATATAGGTATTTTTTATTACACAAATTTCAAAAGACCTCACACTTTACAATTGATGAAATTGTGGGAAAGAAAAGTTAAGTGACTTTTCTATTCTTGCAGTTAGTATTTAGGATATGTCATTGCTACTGCAGACTTATCATGTTTAAAACAACAAATCTTCCTTTCTTTGAAAATAAAAAATACTTCCTGATTTCCTTGTTTTATCAAGGGATCTCAGGCATAACCCTTAAGATTACCTTTGATTTACTGCATCCCTTTTTATCTAGTAAGCCATCAAATATTGTTGTTTCTCATTTCAAAATATCTCATATTCATTTCTTGTTCATTTTTCCTATAATTTTCCACATCCAAGATTATTATAATGACTTTATTATAGTACTGGTTTTCCTAGCCTCCAATCTCTACCTCCTGCAGTTCATCTTTTACAGGAATACTAAGTTAATTTTTTAATTAAATAAACTTTGTTGCCCAAAAGCCTTAATTGTGTTCCCACAGCTGTTTGATTTCTTCCTTTCTATGTTTTTACCTTCTTAAATGCTTTTCCTATCCTCCACTTTTTACTAAATCATAGTCATTCTGCAAGCACCCATGTCTTTTCTGTGAAAATTTCCCCAACTATTTAAGGCCTTTTTTTTTCCTTTTTGTAATTTGTATAACACTTGGTATATCTTTTTTGGCAAGGGAGTTGAGAGGACGTTTCATTTATTTTGTTGATTCATTGATATTTTTTATTTTGATGCTAGACAGTTCCAAGCAAAAGAAATGTACCTCCCCTAAGAAAAGAGTGGATTATTTATTTTTTACAAAAAGCATCATAGGGGGCAGCTGGGTAGCTCAGTGGATTGAGAGCCAGGCCTAGAGATGGGAGGTCCTAGGTTCAAATCCAGCCTCAGACACTTCCCAGCTGTGTGACCCTGGGCAAGTCACTTGACCCCCATTGCCTACCCTTACCACTCTTCCACCTATAAGTCAATACACAGAAGTTAAGGGTTTAAAATAAAAAAACAAACAAACAAAAAAAAAAAAAAGCATCATAGATGCATAAATTTCACAGCTAGAGGGCATCTAACCCCTATCCCTTATGTTAAAACTGTGGAAACAGGCCCAAAGAGATTTGATAACATCCCTAAGTCATAAATTACTAGCTAACAAAAAGATACATCCTTTAACATGGCCATAAAATACTAACATTAGCCTTTATAACCAGCAAAAGATGAAATGACTGAAGAAATACAGATTTGATCTTCTGAGCCTATAGATTTATTAAGCAATGTGTGCCATTCACTTAATAAATTGGGACCAGGCTTCTTCTT
Organism: Gracilinanus agilis; assembly: GCF_016433145.1. NCBI lineage: Eukaryota > Metazoa > Chordata > Mammalia > Didelphimorphia > Didelphidae > Gracilinanus > Gracilinanus agilis. Next base: position 82,848,853 of record NC_058132.1, on the reverse strand, counting down.
TAATTTAGGTCTAGACCTGAAATACAGGGAAAGACAGACTTTTATACAGTAAAAACAATCAAATAATGCCAATTCCTTAAAAGGAAACAACACAGCATTAGGTAATCTGATTTCTAATTGGATGAGAGATTAGGGACTTTACAAATTGAGAAGGGAAGAGTGAACAGGTACAATTCCCAAAATTCAGGAAAAGAGGTATCCTACTCCTCCCCAAATATCTGTAAACAGTCTAAGAAACATGGAAACAATAACTGATTTAATCAGTATGTGACCAATTCTCAGATAAGACATATGATTTATTTGAGATTTACAATTATAAGAAAACTCTTTATATCAACGTATACACTTCTGGAAAGAATGCTGTCAAGGTAAGCAAACTTAACCAGAGTATTCACAATTTCAGGGTATAGATGGTGCAATGTTGGCAGGCAAGAACCTTATTTCTTGGTGTGTTAGTTGACACAAGTGGCAGAAAATCAATCCATATTCTGCGAACAGAGACTTATGCACCAACTTTCCCTCCACTTTAAATAATTTATTGTCATTGCAGTAGCTGACGTTGATGCTGTTTTCGTCCTCCTTAAAGGTATCTCACAACATCAATGATAACAAGCCAAAAAGCATGAAAGCAAGCACATAACCCCACTTTGCTTTTTGGTGCTTGGGAAAGCACAAGAGCATAGTACATTATTCAGTACCTGTGCAAGCATGCCTTTATGGAGAAGGCATCCAATACTGATAAACTTCTGAGAGCAACCAAGTTTTGCCACTATTTTCCACAAGTCTTCATGACTGACAGTATCAAAGACCCTAGTCAGATTGACAAATGTTGTGTCCAGACCTCTATTCTGCTCCTGGTATTTCTCCTGGAATTGTCAGGCAACAAAAACCATACCAACTGCTCCTCAGCTCTTTCTGAAGTTACATTGGCTCTCAAGTAGATCCTATGAAGTAGGACTCTTGCAAAAATCTTGCTGGCAGGGGGCAGCTAGGTGGCTCAGTGGATTGCACCATCTATACCTGAAATTGTTGGTTGCAAGAAATGGAGAAACTGTGAATACTGTGGATAAGTTTGCTTACCTTGACAGCATGCTTTACAGAAGTGTATACATAAATGATGAGCTTGACATATGCATTGCCAGAGCTAGTTCAGTATTTGGGAGACTCTTAAGGAAAATATTAGAAAGAAGAGGTATTAAGAAACTATAAAGTTATCGTGCCACCCTCATTGTTGTATGCCTGTGAAATCTAGACAGTATACTAGCTCTAAGCCAGGAAGATGAATTGCTGCCATTTGAATTGTCTCAGGAAGACTCTGAAGATAACTTTGCAAGATAAGGTACTAGACACTAAGCTTCTTTCTCAAGCTGAATTGCCAAGCATTCAAATTCTACTGCAAAAAGTATAATTCCAATGGACTGGCCAAAATTCAAACCTACATTTACCTAAAAGACTTATTTTACTAAGAACTCACACAAGGCAAGAGCTGCAAAGAGGTCAGAAGAAACAATACAAGGTCACTCTCAAGATCTCTGGAGAACCTTGGTTTCAATTATGGGATGTTGGAGACACTGGTGCACAGGACTGCCCAGCATAGTATGTGTGCATCAAAGAAGGCTCTGTGCTTTTATGAGCAAAGCAGAGGGGGGAGGGAAAAATAGAATGGGGCAGACTGTTGCACATAAAAGAGCCGTGAAAAAACATTCACAGTGGAGGAGAAGGTAGGGTAGGTGGGGAGAGAGCATGTGAACCGTACTCATCAGAATTGGCTCAATGAAGGAAGAATGTACACAATCAAGATAGAAAGCTATCTTATTCTATAAAAAAGGAGGGGAAGGAGATCAGAGAACCGGGGGGGGGGGCAGATAGAAAAGAGGGCAAATTGGAGGAGGAAGTGGTCACAAACCAAACAATAAACAGAATGAGAAGTAATACACAGTAATCATAATAATGCAAAAAAAGTTTTATAAGTCTAATAAAGGCCTTATTTCTCAATACCTAGAGAAGTGAGTTGAATATATAAGAATAGAAGTCATTCCCCACTAGATAAATGGTCAAAGGATATGAACAGGCAGTTCACAGGCAAAGTAATTAAAGCTCTCTATAGTCATATTAAAAAAATGTTCCAAACCATTATTATTTGGAGAATGCAAATTAAAACAATTCTGAAGTATCACCCCACACCCATCAGATTGGCTATTATAATAGAAAAGGAACATGATCAAATTTGGAGGGGATATGTGAAGGTGGGACACAAATGCACTGTTGAGGGAGTCATGAACTAATTCAGTCATTCAGAAGAGCAATTTTGACCTATTCCCAAAGGGGGCTGTAAAATAATACATAACAGCAGTACCATTACTAGATTTGTATTCCAAAGAGATAAAAAAGCAAAAAGGGAAAAGATCTATATTTACAAAAATATTTAAAGCAGCTCTTTTCGTGGCTGCAAAGAACTGGAAAGTGAGGAGCTACTCATCAGTTGGGAAATGGCTGAATAAGTTATAGTATCCGATTATAATGGAATTCTGTTATGCTGTAAGAAATGAAAGGTAGGAGGATCTCAGAAAAACCTGGAAAGACTTACACAAACTGAAGTAGAGTGAAACAATCAGAACTAGGAGAACATTTTAAATAGTGACAGGAATCCTGTACAGTGAACAACTGTGAATAACAGCTATTCTCAATAATACAGTGATCCAAAATTATCCCAGAGGACTCAAGATAAAAGATGCCATTGCCATTTAGTTCCTGAGAAAAAGGAACTGAATTTGAATCCAGACCAAAGCAAACTTTTCCCACTTTGTTAATTTTTTTCTATTTGAGTTTTTTTTTCCATAAAATGGGGGTTGGAGGGGATTGAGGGAGAGAATTTGAGACTCAATATTCTTTGAAAAATGTTGGAAATTATTTTTACGTGTAATTGGGGGTTAGAAAATTAAAAAGAAAGAAAGAATGCGGGGAGTGAAAAAAGGAAGAATCAGGGGAAGGAAGATTAGAGGAGGGATTAATGCTAAATGAAACAAAAGCTTTACAAAAATATTTACCATTCTTTTAGAGGTGGCATCTTAAGCCTATCCTAGGCTTTTCAATTTCTTCTCCTTGCTAGAAGACAAATACTACTACCACCTCTTACCAGGACCTACAATTTGTAATGTTTATGATTCTTTCCCTTAGCCCATTCTGGTAGGGGTTGAGGAGGACAAGGGTAAAAATTGCTGCCCCTTTCCCCAAATATCTCTACTTTCTTCCCTCTCAAACTTAAACCTTTTTTCTGCCCCTTAAACACCTCCCCCGTTCTATTCTTTTTTTTTTTTTTAATTTTAAACCCTTAAGTTCTGTGTATTGACTTATAGGTGGAAGATTGGTAAGGGTAGGCAATGGGGGTCAAGTGACCTGCCCAGGGTCACACAGCTGAGAAGTGTCTGAGGCCGGATTTGAACCTAGGACCTCCCGTCTCTAGGCCTGGCTCTCAATCCACTGAGCTACCCAGCTGCCCCCGTTCTATTCTTTTTGATCAAGTCCCTTTTTTTTTTTTTTTTGTCCCGCCCAAATATTGTTTTGATTTTAATTCCTTCCCACAATCTCTCAAGGGATTTTGGTTCCTATAATTTCTCCTTTCTCCATCCCCTTCATCATTCCTCCCACGGATTGGAGTTGGGTGTGGGGAATATCAATAAAGAAACCACCCAACTTAAAAAAAAGAAAGAATTATGGTAGAAAAGGTAATCAATAATATTTGATTTCAGATTGGCTAGATTTTTTGCAAGAATCACACCTGTGTGCCATTGGTAAATTGATGGTGTAAGACCTTAAGGCAGATCTTTAGAATGTTGTACAGATCCTTTCTGATTCACTTTTGGAATTCACTGATACCAAACAGTTTATTTTGGGTGACAATTTATAGTTTGTGTTTCTTGTTTTGAAAAATAATCATGATATTTGTCCATGTCAGAAAATGACTGTTTTATGTAGGTGTGTTATATTCATTTTATATAATTGGCATGTCTCCTAAGACTAAGGTTTTTAAAAATAAAAATGTGTCTTTAAAAGCATCTTGTTGACTCCTCATCCTGATGCTAATTCCTTAAACAACTTTTTTTTTCTTTTTCCTATATTTGTGTTCATTTTTTTCATTAGAAGATATCCCAAGTCCACCTCCTGTCATCATGGTGCCGATTCCTGTACCAGTCTTTGTGCCCATACCATTGCATCTTTATACACAATATGCACCAGTCCCATTTGGCCTTCCAGTACCAGTGAGTAATTATTCTAATTTAATTAAGATCTAACTTATGGTTTCCCTGTAGTGTATAGTTTTTCATATCTAATGCTAGACTTATTGATAAAAGAAAGCAGTCTCATGAGTGCTAATAATAGAAATGTTTGATGAGATTTAGCACTTCATGCAGTTTACAAAGTGCGTTATGTACATATTCTCTTATGATCCTCACAATAATTATATGAGGTAGGTATACTTATTCACACTATTTAATTATCGTTTAATTGTCATCTGTTGATGTAATCACAACGATATTAGATACTCTTAAGAGAATATTAGCATGATGTTCAGAAAACAATACTGGGCCAATACAAACAAATATCTAACTTTTATGTGGGTGATTCAAAACTTAATGAAATAAACTGATAGACAACCTTTCCTTTTAGTAATAATTTTTAAACAACTTGCATTTACCTACTATTCTATGTTCCTTTAAAGTGACTTAACATCATATTATCATTTGATCTTCTCAAAACATCCTTTTAAATAGGAATATAATTATCCAAATAGCCATTTAATTTTATAACAAAATTAGAATTCTGTCCTATAACTCTTTAATATTTTCTTAGATGCCGGTTCCCTTACTTATTCCTACAACAGTGGACTGTGCAAATAAGGTCAACGAGACCATCCACGACATTAAGGAAAGTCTGTCTCCTCATCCATTTGAGGCTGACCTTCTTCAGATGGCAGAAATAATTGCAGAAGATGAAGAGAAGGAAAAAACACTGTCCCATGGAGGTTAGTATTGTATTAAGTTAAAAAAAAATATTTTGGGACCTTAATAAAAATTCGTATGCATAGGCAACTGATCATTTAAAAATTTTTCTTTTAATAATGATATTTTTATTGTGGATTTTATTATTTTTTAAGACAAGCCTTTTTGAAAACTAATTTATATATATTTTTAATATTCAGAGATACTCACAATCTATAATCTTTCTATAAACATAATCTTAATCTTTTTAGGTTTTATTGTCACTTAGTACTTTTTCCCTAACCAAAAGCCATCGTGCTTACTTGGGTAATTTTCTTGTATGTGTTATCTTTTTTTTTCCCTTGATACATACACACAATTTCCAGATTATTTGAAAATCCATAGAACTGTAGATATTTGAAGTGAGAAGAAACCTTTAGAATTTATTTAGAATAACCTAACTCTTCCTCCCTCTATCACCATCATGACATACATGTTACCATCATATCAGTCAGTGGTCATTAAATAGTGTATCCATCTATTTACGTTCAAAGAGGTCATATTCCATCTTGGGAAACTATGTATACACCTGCATATAAGTTAATAAATACATGGGTGTGTATGCATGTATATAAACATAGATATGCCTATACATATACAGAGAGTTAATGTAGTGATTTGGGGGATTGGGACTAATAGGTGGAGGGAGTGTGGTTTAGCTTAAGAAAGGCCTAATATAGATAGTGTTCCAGAAGTTGAACTTTAAAGAGACCTAAGCTCTGGTTTATATTTATCTATGTCTTCTGAGCTGATTGATTTTCTTGTATACTTTAAAGAATGATAAAATGAAGATTTGGGTATACATGTATGTCTTTATGGAACAATTAATTCTTAATTTTAGTGACTTTAGAAAAGTACTGAATAGTTCTTTCTTTTTATAAAGATATGCTAAAATTATTTTCAAGCTAGTTTGTGAACCTGCCATAGCATATCATTTGGGATGAGAAAAAGCAATGTATGTTTGTGTGTTGAGTGAGTTAATTTCCTGATCATTATAAATTGTTTCTTTTTTCTTGAGGGTCTCAAACATCTGAGCATGAGCTCTTTCTTGACACCAAGATATTTGAGAAAGGTCTGTACTTTTAAATACATTTCTGATTTCTTCCAATCTTTTCTGGTTAATAGCAAGATACTGAACTATGTTTCTGGCTTGGTTTTGTTTTGGAAATTTTCCGTTGTTTGGGTTAAAATTTCAGACCAAGGAAGCACATACAGTGGTGATCTTGAGTCAGAAGCAGTGTCTACTCCACATAGTTGGGAAGAAGAACTTAATCATTATGCCTTAAGGTCAAATACCACACAGGAATTGGATCTGGAACCGAAGCAGTCACCAAAAGTGGACACAGAACAAGATCTAGAGGCAGATTTTCCATCAGGTTTGTGCAGTACTATAAAATTACTGTTTTTGGGGGGCCAGCTGGGTAGCTCAGTGGATTAAGAGCCAGGCCTAGAGATGGGACGTCCTAGGTTCAAATCTGGCCTCAGCCACTTCCCAGCTGTGTGACCCTGGGCAAGTCACTTGACCCCCATTGCCTACCCTGACCACTCTTCTGCCTTGGAGTCAATACACAGTATTGACTCCAAGACAGAAGGTAAGGGTTTTTAAAAAAAAAATTACTGTTTTTAGATAGAACAATTTTCATTTTATATTTATCAGGCATTCAGACAGTATCAGGGATAATTACCTAGATCATAATGTAGAAACTAATATGTGATTGCCACCTTTGCAGATATTACTATTTTAATAGTCCATTTTGTTTTTTTCACCTTCTTTTTTTCATATTCTCAAACTAATGCCAAGAAATTTTTCCCCCTCATAAATTAAAGAATTTATAGGAATATTCCTGGTATTTTGATATTTTGTTTCTTTGACTCATTGTTACTTTCTTTTGGGTGTAGAAACCTTTGATCCTCTTAATAAGGGAATGGGAATTCACTCTCGCTCTCGACCAAGACGACGACACAGAGATGGCTTCCCACAACCTAAACGACGAGTAAGCAGAAACTATTTCATTTGGATCTTGATTAGTTTCTCTGATATTTCTATTTCATTTTTTACTCAGTAGACATTTATTGAAAGATTATATGCATCAGGCATTTTTCTAGTTGTTACATAGATCAGTGGTATCAAAGCTTAAATAGAAATGGGGCTACTAGAGCATACATAAGGATCTCTTATGGGCTGCATATTGACTTAGTTTTAATAGATAATGTTATTATATTTTATTGTATCTATTAATTTGGTTAAATATTTCCCAAATACATTTTAATCTGGTTCAGACCTCACTCTGTTGTGAGCCACAAGCATGTTTGACACCTGGTGTAGATTATTTTAATTGTTTTATAGTATCTTAAACATCATTTTCTGAATACATTTTTACTTCTAATAAAAACAACTTTGGATCAAAGGCAAATTTTCTATGAAAAACTTCAGGAGGAAAAGTCATTTCTTCTTCTTATAACAAAGTTGCTAATTTTTAAGTTTTCTCTATCTCTCAATTAATTAAAAACATTTCTAATAAACCTCTTTTATTCTTAGTGAAAAATACATAAGTAACTTGCCTTTCCAACCAAAAGGAATTAGATGTGTTAGAATTTGAGAACTTAGCAATTATTAGCTTTCATGTGTGTGTAAAGAGTAGAAGATTTTACAGTTATAATGATCTGTTTAATTCAATTGAGTAAATCTTTATCAAACACTTATACTTGGTATGAATGTGAGAATCATCATGTGTACAGCACCATGTAGGCAAAGATGAAGAACACAACTTCTGCCCTTAAAGAATTAACATACTTTATATTGTTAGGGGGGGCAGCTGGGTGGCTCAGTGGATTGAGAGCCAGGCCTAGAGATTGGAGGTCCTAGGTTCAAGTCCGGCCTCGGACACTTCCAGCTGTGTGACCTTGGGCAAGTCACTTGACCCCTACTGCCCACCCTTACCACTCCGGGGCCAAGGACGGTCCCTAGCCCGGATGAAAAAAAGAGGAGGGTTGGGCGTGGGGCTAGCAACCCCACCCTGTAAAAACTACATCTGCTAAAGAAACTGCAACCTAAAGTAGGGGCAGCTGGGCTAGCTCAGTGGATTGAGAGCCAGGCCTAGAGACGAAAGGTCCTAGGTTCAAATCCGGCCTCAGACGCTTCCCAGCTAGGTGACCCTGAGCGACTGTGTGTCCCATTGCCTACTGGTTGTGGCCCTATGCTCCTAGAATGGAGTCCCAGGATAAAAAAAAAATATTGTTAGGTTTTAAGAGACAAATACAAATAGAAATACTGTAAGGAGAAAGGAGAGTGCTTCAAGGGGAAAGGATAAAATGCTATAAGAAATAGTAGGGGAAACTCACTTGGCAGAGGTAGGTTGGGAAAGTGAGATGGTAAAAAACTCCCTTCATGAGATAGTACCTCAGTTGGACCTTGAAGGAAGTTAAAGATTTCAGCAGGCAGCATTGAGTATAGGGAAGTGTGTATTTGGCATGGGAAACTGCATGGCCTCTGTGTTATCATCCCCAATAGAATCTAAGCTTCTTGAACATAGGGACCTTTTTATTTTTTCTCTTTGCATTTCAAATCTCAAACAGTGTGTAACTCATAGTAGATCCTGAAATTATGCTTATTGATTGAATGGAGTTGGAAGAATGCAGGACAAGATTGGGAATCAAGTAATAGTCCTTTGTGCCTAGAACACAGAATGCATGATGAGAAAGAGTGAAATAAAGTTGGGAAAGTCATTTGGAGTCAAATTGTGGGGAAACTTTAATGCTAAAGATTTTATGTTTTAACTATAAACTGTTTAGTGGAAGTTTTGATTAGGGAAATGCCATGATTAGACCTATGGATTAAGAAGATTAATTTGCCAGCTAGGTGAAGGATGAATTGGGAGAGTGAAGAGCCTGGCGGCAGGGACAGAAATATTCCAGGCCAGAAGTAATGATGTCTTAAAAGAGGAAGAAGAGATTAGACACAAGAAATTCTATAGAAATTGCATCAACAGAATCTGATAGCTAAATGAATATAAGAATGTGAGAAGGAAAAATCAAAGGTAACTCCAAAGTTAGTAGGGAATATGATGATAGAGCAACAGATAATAGCAAAGTGCACGTGAAAAGAGAAAAGTGAAGTTTGTTGCTCTTATACTGAAACCTTTCCAATATTATAGATGTTAGCATAAATATCCTAAGATTTATTTGCTATTTTGTCTTGATAACTTATAAGATCTCTATCAGTTCTAACACTATGCTTCTTATGCTCACTTGTTATTATGTCTCCACGTGTAATCTATACAAATAGTGTACTAGTACTCCACGTGTAATCTATACAAATATGGCCACAAATTTCATCACCACTAAGTTTGAAGACCTGGCGAAGTTATTAAAATAGCTGTTGAGGTCCTACAAAAGTAATTAAGAAAACTTGAATTTTCCTTTGCTTCCATTAAGAAGTAAGAAGTGTTTCTTTAAAGAAACATTGGTTGAAAACAGTATGGGTAAATAGCTAGACTTGGAGATGGGAGGTTCTGAGTTGAAATTTGGCCTCAAACACTTCCTAACTTTGGAACCCTAGGCAATTGCCTAGTTGCCTAGCCCTTACTGCTCTTCTGCCTTGGAACTATTACTGAGTATCGATTTGAAGAAAGAAGTTAAGGGTTTTTTTTGTTTTGTTTTGTTTTTTTAATTTTAAACCATTAATTTATAGGTGGAAAGAGTGGTAAGGGTAGGCAATGGGGGTCAAGTGACTTGCCCAGGGTCACACAGCTGGGAAGTGGCTGAGGCTGGATTTGAACCTAGGATCTCCCGTCTCTAGGCCTGGCTCTCAATCCACTGAGCTACCCAGCTGCCCCCAGAAGTTAAGGGTTTTTAAGAAAAAAGAAAACAACTTTATTATTATGTTTGATTCTTTTGCTTCATTAGGAGTTTAAAATGTAATATGTCTTGTTGTCTTGTCAGATCTTAACAATATTAATATCTTAAATCATTTTTTTCCTTATGAGGAGAACCTAAAGCTAAAAATTATATTCTTTGTTTTTGTAGGGAAGGAAGAAGTCTATAGTAGCTGCAGAGCCCAAGAATTTTGTGCAAGGAACAATTCAAGGTGGTTCAGTACCCCCAATGACACTGAAATACATGTATGGAGTAAATGCTTGGAAGAATTGGGTTAAGTGGAAAAATGCCAAGGAAGAACAGGCAGAGCAGAAATTTGGAGGTAAACATACATAGACTTCTCAAGGTAGAGGCAAGCAGCCTGGGGTTGGGGGTAGTCAGAAGAGGTCACAGGTCTATGCAGTTAAAATAATTCTCTTGGTAAACAATAAACTTCAAGTATAAAGATTTCCAAGTCTTTAAACTGAGCATGAAGTTTTTTTACCCCTTTCATTTAAGTTTTTCAACTCTTTCTTTGTCAGGTGTTGAACCTGTTCCGTGCTCTGATTCTTTGGGGAGTGCCCAAGATCATTCACTTTCGCAAGAAACCTCTGAGTCTCTCTGTAGAGGTATATTAATTTACAAAATCTATTCTTATTTTATTTTTCTCATTGTACTAGAAACATAAATGTCATTGTATGTTGCCTTGAGTTAATAGTTTTATAAAATAATTTATGAGAAAGGAGCATTTTACTAAATGGGCCCCTTATTGAAAGGGCACTAGTTTTGAAGAGAAGACCCTGCCTCTTACTAATTGTGTGACACTAGGCAAATAATTCCATATCTCTGATTCTCTGTTTTCTTATTTGTTAAAATGAGAAGTGTCACCTGTACTATTTCACAGGTTTGTACATATCAAAGGAGATAAGGATATGAAAACATATTGTGGCTATAAATCATTGTATTCATGTAAACTATTGAAATTATCAAATAAAGAAGTACATTTCTGATCTCATCAAATTAAGAGTTCCTACCAACCATACAGGGTACAATCCTGTCTGTCCGTATCCTAAAATTTTGCCTCAAAAGGTCCATCTAACATTTTGCAGGTTTTCTTCATTTCCTGCCAGTGTCATATGGGTACTGTCAGTGGTACTCTGACCATCCACCTGTCATCCTTTTCTCTTTATCACCCGAACAGACCATCTCTTCCTTTAAAAACTTCTTTTGTCCCTGTTCCTTGGAGCTCCTCATTGATTATATTTTGCAGCCTGCTCACATCCACCATCTGCCTCTGTGGTCTGAGTGATACTCATTTCATAGTTCTTTAAAGGCACTTGGATTCCAGGTCTCACTGTCATTTAACAGTGTTATTGCATTAATATAATATTAGTTGTTATTCAGTTAAGAATAAATATTCCTGTGCTTGTGTAGGGAGCTTGAGGGTCAGTAAGTGTGCTTTGTCATTTCCTGAAAGCAAATAAGTGTCCTTTCTTCCTTTTATTCAACTCTGGTTCAACTTGTTCATCTGTACTTTCTGTGCCATATTTAGAAACCAAGATTCAAGTTTATTGTGTATTATGAAAGTGTTTGATTTGGTAGAACAAAATCCCACCTTACAAGCATTTTTACAGTGTATATCCTATCCATACATCAGAATGATTCGAGATTTTTTGGATGATGTGATGACACAATAACCATGTTTCAAAGAATTAGGCAGACATAAAATAGAGAACGATATGCTTGTCAAAAGATATTCAAAATTTTTGTGAGGCAAAAGGTTTAGTGTAGAGCATGGGGCGGCAATGTATGGCTCTTTCTGCAGGAGCCATAAAGTCCAATTTTTTTTTAGGCGCTTACAGGAGTGCGCACTGTGAGCACTGTATGGCTCTCACAAAATTACATTTTAAAAAGATGTGGCGTTTATGGCTCTCACAGCCAAAAAGGTTGCCGACCTCTGCTTTAGAGTCTGTGGTCAAAAGACGTACACCTTATGGTAAGGTCTTCTAGATGCTTTTCTATCAAGCTGCAGATCATTGCAGAGCCTTCTGGAAGAAATTTGTAATCATTCCAAGGAAATTGTGCATCCATACAAGAAAGAGCAAGATGAAGAATATCTTTTTTCCCAGTTTCAACTTTGAGATATTATTCTGTTAAATTACTGAACTATTGGGGCAGGTAATTCAGTATCATACATGCATATTTTTAAATGATTGGATTGATGATGATGTGTTTTGATTAGTCTTATATGAAAGCAAAGAATTTGGGATGATTTTGTAACCATGCATAACAATCAGAGGCTATAATGTGTTCTCATACTTATTAGAAGTTGATATTTAGTATTTTTATCCTACTCTCCCACAGTACGCCCAATAAAGCTAAAGGAAGAAATTTTGTCCTGTACTTTTGCTGAATTGAGTTTGGGTTTATGCCAGTTTATCCAAGAGGTGCGGAGACCAAATGGTGAAAAATATGATCCAGACAGCATCTTATACTTGTGCCTTGGAATTCAACAGGTACCAAATTAAATTTCTTTTTTATATTTCTTATTGCTACTGGTAATTGTTACTTCTCTGTAATTCTGAAATCAGTTTGAAAAAATAGTGCAATAATTTGTGTTTATTTGAACTTGGGGACATTTTTTTTTCTGTAACCCAGAAATTAGTTCCTGTTGTTGTATTGTTTCTGGGCTCCTTTAGGGCTGAGGTACTGTTCCTAGTTCAGATGGCTTTGGAGCTAGTATCTTTTTCAATTTTAAGATTTTAGATTGACCAAACCTAGTTTTTAGGAAAATGTGGCAACCACCTTGATTTCCCTCTTTTTACTTTTACTTATTGATATTTTTTTACTTTTTAAATTTTTTTACTTTTACTTATTAATATTTCAAATGATGGGTATACTCTATTTAATAGAAACCTGCCATAGCTAAGTTATAGCAGTGGTCAAATCAATCAACAACTATCTGTTTGCCTGTTGTTTATTTAGTCTGGACTTTTATTTATTTTTTTTAGTATATTTTATATTTATTTAGTCCCTCACCCTTAAAGAGCTGACAGTCTAACTTTGTAAAGGCAAATTAACATTAATCACTAATTGATTGTCATAAATATCTTGTTTGTGTAGAAAGAGAAGTCTTATTTCCCCATTTAAAAATATCAACATTTATAAGCTGTCACATTAACTGTGATTAATAGCCCTGTACTAGACTATTAAATAGACAACATAAATTTTAAAAATAATTAATCCCTTTGGAATAAACAATTTAGAATCAGTATATATAATTTCATACCTGAAAGTTTCTCAGAGGACATCTAATCCAACCTGTACCATAACAGGTATTCCATCTATAGTTGTTTCAAAAAGGAATATAGGCTTCCTCCTGAAGCAACTCATTTTGCTTTTTATCAGCAAGTTCAGAACTTTCCCCTTACATTGAACCAAAATTTGCCTCCACTGTTCTTATTTTTGTCCTATGAGGTCAAGCAAAATAAGTCTAACCCCTTTTCAAAAAATATCAGTCCTTTAAATACCTGGAGACAGCAATCTTACTACCCTCTGTCGTCTTCTCTGTTCTTTAACATCCCAAGACGATTGTATGTCCTAATCTCTTGTCCTTTCCCCACCTTGTTTGCATTCTGATAGGTGCATCTATCTAACTTCCACCCCAAGACTGTCAGTTTCCTTCCTAAAAATAGTCAGAACTAACCTTAGTACTGTAGATCTGGTCTGAGCATGATTGAGTACAACAAGGTTGTTATCTCATACATAAGTCTTTTTCCATATCTCTGCTATGCCACAGTGCTGACTTAAAATGAATTTGCAGTCCACTTAAACCCTTGATATTTTTCACTTAATCCTTTGTCTAAATTTCCTTCATTCTATCCTTGTTCTTGATTATTTGAATCTAGCTGTAAGATTTTATATTTACCCTTACCAAATTTTATCATAGAGCCAATCACTCCATTCCACTGTCCTTTGGAGATCTTGTTGGATCCTGACTCTTGGATATTAACTGTTTCACAAACTTCACAAAATTCCCATTTTGGTCAGGGAGTTCTATCTGCTATGTTATCCAAGGCATGAAAGAAAACCTTGAACAACTAATGGACCAAGGACATTCCACTGAAACATTCCATTAGTAATACATCCCTTCATGCTTATGTCATTCCATAATGATAACTGATATTCCTTTTTAAAATTTGTAAACCCCTTTGCATACATTTGAGTCTTGCAACAACCCTATTGTAAAAGTCTAATTATCCAACTAGATCTAAATCCACCTGACTATATTGTTTTATAATCATTGTTTTACCTTACGTTAGAGATATTATGTGAAGTAAATTCTGAGAACCAAATAACACATATGGGCCACTTTTTTTGTGTGAATATATCCCCAAGAGAAATTCCTGGTTTTATGATTTAGATTTCATTACAGTATATTTTTGATATTTCTAAGCATAGGTGGACAAGATTTAGTTGAATTATTAGTATTATTGATTTTAAGGGAATTTCCCTGTTAACCCATGATTATCCACTTAAACACTAAAATTGTCTGCTATATGAGGACATAGGATATAGAAACAAGAATCTCTAGAGCTTTCTTCCCATTCCGCACTATTGTACATATTGATTTACTGGACTTTCTACTTCTACATCTAGTTAATCCTCTGAACAATTCAATTATGTCTTTAAAAAAGTAGAGCACTTGACCAGAAATTAATCTGGAAAATTGCCATTTTGACCTCTATAAAAGGGACTTTGTAAGAAAATTAATACTTTAGCTAAATAGAGTCACTCAAGAAAGAAAAACAATCTTCCTCCAAACTTATGTGCAGGTAATGTGGGTAACTTTAGAAACCCATGACAAAATGGCATTTTAAAAATAAAGTCTGATTAGAAATCAAACTTTTCTAATATTTGGGTTCTCTACTATACTCTCTACCATTTAAGCATGTGCTCTTATTTTATTACTCTTACTATTTTGTGTTTTGCTTGTTGTTTCCATGAGTAAACTGGATTAGTACTTAACCTAAACTGTTCTCATAAATTACAAAGCCTTTATTCTTCATGTCCAGCACTGTAGACCTGGGTTTCTCTGCTTCTTAATAATTGTAATTAACAGTAAAATCTTTCATTTTTTATGACAAACTTTTTTGGTTATAAGACTTCACCCAACTAGCTTTCAAGCATAAAACTAAAGGTTCTGTGGGTTCACTTAATGTTGACTAGCTCTTATTAATGGATTTTTTCCCAAAAAAGTTTCTTCTTAATATTTAAATTCTTTCTACATTCTTAAATATGATTTTTTAAAAGTACATACTTCAGTCATTGAAAAATGTTTTGTAATGAATTCCTTTAAAAACCAGTATCTGAGGAATACCTCTCTTCAGTAAGTTGTGAAGTATGTTTTCTTGCAAGATTTTTTTACCTTATGTGTACAGTTTTTGCTTTACGTAAATTCACATTGTACAAATTCAACTTTATGTAAAGAATTCTGAAAGAAAGTCACATTCCCAAAAAACAGCTGTTAACTTTACTGTGTTCAAACTCTCCATCAGCTTTGTACACCCTCCCCCCAAACCCCACCTGGGAAAGTAGATACCACTACTGGATCAGGGGCCTAGCCAGAGACCTGACTCCCAAGGGAGGAGACCTTTATCAGTTGTGCCCAACCTCTCTGACTTATATTCATCTATGCCTTGGAACCATTTGTCTGTTCCTGGCCCTTGCAGGTCCTCTCCTGTCTATGTGTATGCCCATGTTCAGCCTCCCATGTGTCTGCTCCCACATGGTTCCTATGTTGCTCTGTCCCATGTGCTGCTCCTCCTGTACTTTCTTCTCTGTCTCTGGCCTCCGTGTATCCTTGATTCATGTGCAGGCTCCTTCCTTTCACTGATATGTAGCACCTTTCCTGCCTCCCTTCTTTCCTCCCTTCCCTACAACCTCACCTTATATTCACCTTATATAAAAATCACTTTACATAGAGGTCTGGGAACCAGCCCTCTTCCATAGAGTGTCTGTATTTTGTTTTTAAATATTAGTCATTCAACAAGCATTTATTAAGTACCTTCTAGGTGTTAGGCATTGTGCTAGGATACAAATACAAAGAATAAAGCAATTTTTGCTCTATTGTTGTTTATATTCTATTGTGGTATTCAACTTTTCCATATATAATTACATAAAGAATAAATACTGGGTTGTTAAGGAGGATTTGATCTTATATGGAAGGTGGTATTTGAGCCATGTTTTGAAGGAATAGAGATTTTGTGTAATAGAAATATGAAGGGAGGGCATAGATGCCCATACACGGGTACACTGACAGGAAATGAGACTCCAAATGTGAGAAAGAGAAAAGTCAAGTTTAGACCACTGAGTATGGGAAGGACATTAATATAGTATGAGGTTAGAAAGAGAAGATAGAGCCGGGGGTAAAGAATTTTACTGGCCAAATAGAAAATTCTATATTTTATTCTACTGGTGATAAGGAGCCT
Source organism: Gracilinanus agilis (assembly GCF_016433145.1). Lineage (NCBI taxonomy): Eukaryota > Metazoa > Chordata > Mammalia > Didelphimorphia > Didelphidae > Gracilinanus > Gracilinanus agilis. The sequence goes on along the minus strand of NC_058132.1, from coordinate 82,832,469 downwards.
CAGGAATTTTTTAAATAGAGGGCGTGGTGCAGTCAGAGCTACACTTAGGAAAATCACTTTGGCAGCCATGGAATGGAAAGAGGATGATTTAAAGCAAGAGACAGACTTAGAGCAGGATACTGAGCAGGAAGCCATTATAGTAAGTAAAGAGGCCCAGAACTAAAATCATGACTGTGCCTAGAGAGGGGTCAGATGGAAGAGATGTGGAGATTTAGAAATAGCCAGATTCACATTAATTGAATGTGAAAGGTGAGGGATAATGAGTGGTTGAGGAACTTCTGAGGTTATGAACCCATGAGACTGGAAGGATAGTGGTACCTTGGACCAAAATAAAGAAGTTTGGAAAAGGAGGTGGATTTAGAGATAAAAAATATAATGAGTTCTCTTTTGGTTATGCTGAGTTTGAGATAGCCTACTGACATTCAATTTGAAATGTCCAACAGGAAATTAGTGGTTGTAGGAGGGAAGACTAGGTCTGATTATAAAGATTTGTGTTTCATCTATATGGAGATGATGAACTCTGTGGAGCTGTTGAGGTTACAAAGAGTATAAAGAGAGAAGAGAAGCCCCAAGACCCAGCCTTGTGAAACACTTAGTTAGGCAGGGGGTAACATGAGGAATAAGCTAACAGCTGAAACTGAGGAGTAGATGGAAATAGGAAAACTAGATAAGAATAGTATCACAAAAACCCAGAGAAGAGAGAATGTCCAGGAGAGGTGCTCACCAATGTCATATGAAACAGAGAGGTCAAGAAAAATGATGTGTCTGAAAAAAGACAATCAGATTTGGCAATTAAGAGATCATTGTTAATTTTGAAAGCTTGAAAAGAGATAAAGATTCTTCAAAGATGAGAGAGACTTGGACATATTTGAGGAAAGTAGAGAAGGAATTTGGAAGTAGATTGAAGATTTCAAAAGGGTTAAGATGATCAAAGGAGCAACCTGTTGGAAAAGACTAGAAGGCATAAAATCAAGGGCACATGTGAAGTTGGCCTTGGCAAGGAGAAGGACTACTTTTTTGTCAGGATTAGTGAAAAGGGGGGCAGCTGGGTAGCTCAGTGGATTGAGAGTCAGGCCTGGTGATGAGAGGTCCTAGGTTCAAATCTGGCCTCAAGACACTTCCCAGCTGTGTGACCCTGGGCAAGTCACTTGACCCCCATTGCTCACCCTTACCACTCTTCCACCTAGGAGCCAATGCACAGAAGTTAAGGGTTTAAAAAAAAAAAAAAAAAAGATTAGTGAAAAGGATAAAAAGAGGATGGTAAAGAGAAGGGAAAAAAATAAAGAGCTCACATAGAATAACCTCAATTTTATCAAAAAGTAAGATTGAAATCCTCAGCTAAGAGAGTGGAGGATAGGGAAGTTTGACAGACTTGATGAAAGAAAGATAGTTTCCATGAGAAATGAAATAGGGAATCATAGAGGTATAAAAAGTATTGTTTTACTACAAGGAAGTCCCACTTGAAGTCTGATAACATGCATATCAATTTTGTAATATATTTCTAGTACATCAAATCAATATAATTGTTTCTTCTCTAGTGCCATTCAGCAGCACAAGAGTAATCCAGGACTGGAGTTTGGCAAAGGATGATTGTCAGTTCGACAAGGTGGTGATTTGAGTGTAGAAAACAGGATGGAGTTGAATTAGCTAATTATAAGGTTAAGATTAGAGAGAGAGGTGAAGTTAGAGCAGAATTAATGGCTTAAGAAAGTACCAAGGAGTGGAGGAGGTTATGATGGAGAAATCTAGTTTTAGATTTGGTGTTGGAGATGTGGAACAATAGGTTATGGACAGAATTTTTGATCAAGATGAGATGAACAATTTAATGGTGAGGTCCAGGTTCTAATCATCTTTGTGTGTGACTGGGAATTAAGAGCAGGTCATGAAATTTAAAGAGATTAAGGAACTTAAAAGTTAGTGTTTTTTGAGGGAGTATTGTCCACATGGAAATTAAAATTCCCTAATATAGAAGGAAGAGTTAAGAGATGGAAGACAATAGCAAGATACTGACTCCTTGCAAAAAGAAGGGACAGTGACTTGTAGACAGCTGTTGCTGTGATCTATTGATCTGTTTTGGGTAAAAAATTATGATGGGAGAGATTATTGAGTAATAGTTACAAAGAGAGGCTGTGGAGAGCAAGAAGTATTCTTGCTCCTTAATATGAGACTAGAGCATCAGGAGTTGTGAATGAAGGTACAACTAGCACTGGAGAAGATGGCCAGCCATACAGAGTCGTTTGAAGGGAGCCAGGTCTCTGGGAGAGCAAGTAGATGGAAGGGAAAGGTCTAGAATGAAAGGATGTTTGTTAACTCTAGAACTAAAATGCCAGAGAGTTCAGTGGGAGGGATGTAGCCAGACCATGGGAGGAAGGAGATGAGAGAGGAGACAGACTTTCTTTTTGTAATTGGATCCCACCTGAACAACCACCTGGGTTTTCATACTCTCCCCAGTTTTACTCAGACTTTACTGCCCTGCACATCCTAAAACTGGCAAGAAGGAGGCCTCTTATTTCTTTACTCAGAGCTTCCAGTCTGACAGGGTCATTATTCCTCTTGCTCTGAAGCATCTCCTTATGCTTCAATAGGCATTCAGCAATTCAGAAAACATTTTTTAAAATGTCAGATCAGAGGTACATTTAGATTCTGTCTTGAACATGATATTTTTAATACCTCTTTAATTTATATTTTTCTTTATTTAGAATAACTAGAAATAGAAAATTATTCCTAATGCAGCTGGAATGGAAATTAAAAGGAAAGTTTTCACTTTACTTTTGTTTCTTTAAAAATTAAAATGGGGGAAACACTAATTTTTTTTGTCCTTTTTCTGTGTACCAACAAATGTATGTCTGCCTTTCCTTTTTATTGCAGTACCTGTTTGAGAATGGGAGAATAGATAACATTTTTACTGAACCCTATTCCAGATTTATGATTGAACTTACCAAACTCTTGAAAATATGGGAACCTACAATACTTCCTAATGGTAGGACAATGATGGGTTGAGGGTTTTTTTTCCATGTTTTTTTATGTGTATTTATACATATATTAAAAAAATTTTTTTATGTCCTGAGCCTTCTGCCAATCATGTCACAATAACACTTGTATTCTTGCCAGAAGTGTCACCTCCAATTTTATATTATGTAAAATATTCTTGCTCACCTCTAGTGTCCCTTGGAGAAAAGGAATACTATGAATTGCTTAGTCTTTGGGAATTGTATACATCTTATCCAAGAAAAAAATATATATTTCTTCTATCTTATTACCAAATAGAAAAAATATATAGTTTTCAGTCAGGCATAATTGAGATATATGAAACATTTCCTTTTGTAAGCTTTTAATAGAGAAGGAAAGTTCTCATGTAATTTAATGCTTCTTAAGTAGCATACCTTTTTTAAGCCCTCAAAGTTAAGTACCGTTAAAGGATATTAATAAAACCATACAATAACGATAATCTTAATCAGAGGATTCTTGGGAATGTTATGCTATGTACCCCTTGTACTTGATGTTTATTTTTAATAGAAGAAGAAAATATATATGGATGCCCTCTCTCCAGGGTCTGATTACACATGAATTGAGATTATTTTAGTTTTGTCACTTTGTGTGGCATTATTAAGTAAATGCTGTTTCATCTCTTTTCTTCACACCCCTCTTCAGGGTACATGTTCTCTCGGATTGAAGAAGAGCATTTATGGGAGTGCAAACAGCTGGGTGCTTACTCACCAATAGTTCTCTTGAATACACTTCTTTTCTTCAATACCAAATATTTTCAACTAAAGAATGTCTCAGAGCACCTGAAGCTTTCTTTTGCCCATGTGATGAGGAGGACCAGGACTTTGAAATCTAATGCCAAGATAACATATTTGAAAGTTTTCCCTCCTTTTCAGAAGCAGGAAGTAGAATCAGGTGTGTGGTACTATTTTTGAATATCTTTATAAAGCATATGTGTATATTTATGGTGGCTTTTAGTGTTCAGATAGATAGCTTAACTATTAATTTGGGCAAGTGGTGACCTGAAATTTTTGGACATAGAAAATAGCTGCTTCATTTTTAACACTGAAATACTCTAACCAGGACTATTTGTTTTATCTATTTACCATGGTCATTCTGAGGTTTTCAACATGAAGATTTGACCTCCTTTTCATACTCATAGGCTAATTCTGCATCCTCACATTACCTGTCAAATATGACTTTATGCTTTTATATTTATTATCTGATTTGATCCTCAAAGCCACCTGTGAAGTAGTAATTCCAAGAAGGTATTTTCCTCATTTTACAGATAAGGAAATTAATTGTAAGTGATTTGTAAGTGGTAGAGCTGAAATTAAACATTGTGTGTTTTTGACTTATAACCTCTAGTACACTTTCCTATGTTTCATGTTACCTTTAAACTAGAATTATTGCTTTAGTTAGGACGTCTCTTAATTTTTTTTTTTTTATCAAGGAATCTAATGCAAACATTCCTTTTGTCTAGCCAACTAGTAGAAGTCATTGCTGACTGCTGATTTTAGCCTCATGCTACTCAGGGTTCAGTATATGTCAAATATGAAAAAAATATTTAATATTACTTTTAAATTTTTTATTGAAATGTCTTTTATTAAAACATCACTTCTATTTTTCAGATATATTCCTTTCCCTGGGTGCCATCCCTATAAAAAAGAGTTTAAGAAAAAATACCAAGGGGGGGGGAGTAATTTAGCAGAACCAACCAACATATCAACTATGTTAAATAATTTCATGCCTGGAACCCCTCACTTCTACATAGAAGGAATGATGAAGCATTTTATTACCTCTTCTCCTATATAAGGCTTGGTTATTATAAAGGATTGAGGTTTTTTTGTTTTGTTTTTTCAAATTTTCATTGTTGTAGTCATTGTGTATATTATTTCCTGGTTCTATTTAGTTCACTCTGCATCAATATATATGCGTCTTCCCATATATATTCTAAATTCTTTAGAGTCATCATAATGGAACCAATGAATATAGAACTTGCCTTGTAGATTTCACCAATAAGGAGGAAGTGTTTTGATGGAGTAGAAATGCTAGAAGCCCTGATAAATGGTGACTACTCCATCTTAGAATTTGTCTTACCAGAAGTGAAGGAAAGGGAAATAGGTCATTCTCTAACATGCCCTCTAGTTTTTAGGAGATATCATAGGATCCAGAAAAAGGATTGCTAGATACTTTGGCTTACCATTCTACATAGAAAGTTCTTGCAAAACTAAAAGAGTGCTTCAGGGATCTGTACTTATCCCTATAGTCCTCACCATTATTATCAGTTATTTGGATGAAAACACAATTGCAATATGTATATAATTTGGAGGAAACACAAAACTGGGAAGGGTAGCCAGTATCATGAATATCAAAATCAGAACCAGAAGCAACTTGATCTATTAGATCAGTGATGGCAAACCTTTTAGAGATGGAATGCCAGTCCCCACCCCCAAACTGAGTGTCGCGCTTACTGCTGCCCCCCCCCCCCACCATGTGTCATGACTACACACACACACATATTCTGGGTATGCCCTGGCGTGCACACACACACCCCCCCCATCCCACACAGGGGAGGAGGTACTCCCATTGGGCTGCTGGACGATGGGACTGGTGAAGTACAGAATATTCTCAATGAGTGTAGAGAGGAGGAGGGGAGTAGAGAGGAGGAGGCCCCCCGTGCTCAGCTCCCCTCCAGTTCTGCCACCTGTGAGCTGCCCACCTTACCTCCTGTGCAGTCCCATTGGGCTGCTGGGCAGAGGGGCCGGGGATGTGGAAAAAATGTCATCAGGCACAGAGGAGAGGGGAAGGGGAGCAATTCTGCCTGAATCCTTCTGCCTTTGTAGTAACAAACTTGGAAGCGGGGGGTATGTGCCCACAGAGAGCACTTTGTGTGCCATCTTTGGCACCCATGCCGTAAGTTCATCATCATTGTATTGGAATATTGGACCTAATTAAATAAGGTGGAATATAAAAGTATAAATTCTAACTCAGTATAAAACCCAACTCAGCAAGTATAAAATAGACAGCCATAGCTGGACAATATTACTTCTAATGGAGAACATGAGACTTTATTACAAATTTAACATGTCAAAACTATGATATGATAATTAAAAATTAATGTTATCGAGGCAACTAGGTAGCAATAGTTGATAGAACACTAGGCCTAGAGTCAAGAGGACTTTGGTTCAAATATGGCTTTAAACACTTCCTAACTGTTTGACCAAGGCAAAGGCAACCCCTATTACCTCATCCTTACCACTCTTCTGCCTTAGAATCAATTCTAAGACAGAAGGTAAGGATTTTTTAAAAAATGTATTGTTTATCATGGATTTCATGAGAAGAGACATGACATTTAGGGCTGATGATATTATGGTCACATTCTACTCTGCTCTCACCACACCTTAAATATTATGTTCAGTTCTAGGTGCCTCATTTTTGGAAGGACTATAAGGCAGCCAAGAGAGTTGAAGGAACTTGGGAAGTTTTTCTTGAAGAACCACCACTTATACTTTCTTTACTCATCTTAATGATAGTTTAATTTTTGAAAAAGAATGAATAAATCAGCAAAGGGTACCATTATTTTGGCTCTCATTCTCACTAACATAGCAGAGTAAGGTGTTGGAATAAAAATGATGAAAATTTTGGGAGGAGGTGACTACTACATCTTTGAATTTGATAGAGAAGAAAACCCTGAATGACTTGGTCTGTACAACCTAGATTTTGGAAGAACAGGTTTCAATGGGCTATTGTAAAAAGGAGAGGAAGGAGCCTTTGATGTAGAATTCTACAAGGAGGGACAGCTAGGTGACTCGATGTATTGAGAACCAGGCCTAGAAACAGAAGGTTCAAATCTGGCCTCAGATATTTCCTAGCCTTGTGACCCTGGGCAAGTCACTTAACCCCCATTGCCTAGCCCATAGCACTCTTCTGCCTTAGAACTGTTAGGATTGATTCTAAGAAGGTATGGGTTTAAAAAAAAAAAAAAAAAAGAATTCTACAGGGGAAATCTGCCTAAGAAAGGTGGAAAGTGCTGAAGACACATAGTTAAAATTCTAAGGACATTACCAGGCTACAGAGTGTCCAGGCTGGAGCAACCAGCAAGGTTAAAGGCCTTGAATTCTGGGGAAGAGAGTTGTGCGGGATTTTTGCCATTGTCAAGATTGTTATGTAGAAGAGATATTATACTTGTTCTTCCTGGTCTTAGAGAGCAGAACTAGGACCAATGGATGAAAATTCCAAAGCAGCAAATTTAGGCTCTTTTTGGTAGAAAATCTTCATAAATTATGGTTCGCATGTGTGTTGGAGGTGGGGGAGGGGGCAGTCTTTAAAAGGGCTCCATGACTACTTTTTGGGTATATTATAGGAGGGATTCTGGTTTAGGTGTTAGATTGGATAGACTTTGGGGTCCCTTCCAACTAATGAATTTTGTGATTCAGATATTTATATAACTCTTCTTACATTCTACACTGCTTTACATCTATTCTCTGATTGAAGAAAAGATTTTCCCCTCTTTACTTCCCTTGGCTTATTTGGGATAACCCTAGAGCCCTGTAGAATGCTTTTCCTGAAAATAATTTTTCCATTATATGTGAGGTGACTTTCATTTGGCACTTCATTCAACTCTAATTCCACATCTGATAATACCTTGAGGCTGGGAGTGGGTGGGAGTGGAGTTTGAACAAATAACTCATTGTATATAATGACTTATCCTATACTGGCAAAAATGCTTCAAATCAGAAGGCTAGTTACTTACTTGTTTTGGATACTGTAGAAGGAGTGTAGCTGAATGTTTGACTTAAACTCACATCTGATTTCTGTTGCAATGGCTATCAGGAGCCTAGTTAGACCCAGGTAAGGTTTCTTTTCTCTCTCTTTATTCTTCCCCTGTTGTGAACTTCAGGTTCTCCAAATTACTTCCATCCATCTTGTTCTTCTTTTCTAAGAAATGTTCATTGACAGGTAGAATATCTGGTTTTGCAATTAAGGTCAGCAAGCATCTTTGAAAGTGAAGACACTTCTTCCCCTAACAATCTTTTTTCCCCCCTCACTATCTCTAGATAAACTAACTGTGGGAAAAAGAAAACGCAATGAGGATGAAGAGATTTCAGCTGCTGTGGAAATGGTTGAAAATGCAGACAATCCACTAAGATGCCCAGTCCGTCTTTATGAATTTTACTTGTCAAAATGGTAAATAGTTTGTGGATCCCCAGCACACAAAGTAGATCATAATGATTCTCACTTTTAGTACATTGAAACCCAGAGTTCTAATACAGTCCTGTGATTGGCTAGCATGAAGGGCAAAAATACAGTGCTGTAGAATAAAGGTTAGCAAGTCAGATCACTCAGTTTTTATTGACTTTGTGGCCAATTAGGAGACAAACTGTCTCAAGCCACCTTAACGCTGTGGCCTTTTTTTTTTTTTTTTTTTTGTAACTGTCAAAAAGGGGAAAGAAGCATTATATAAAGAGATCAGAAAGTCTAAGGGTCAGGATTTCCCCAGTACAGAAATGGGAACATCTTATAATGTTCAAGACAAGGAGAATTAGAAATAGGAATGATGTATATTCTCACTAGATATTCAGGGCTGATGGCAGGTAGTTTCTAATCAGTTATGCTAAGTCTGGTTATATAACCTATGGATAGAAATATTATCTTCCTGAGGTCAGCTGGGTAGCTCAGTGGTTTGAGAGTCAGGCCTAGAAACGGGAGGTGCTAGATTCATGTCCAGCCTCAGACACTTCCCAGCTGTGTGACCCTGGGCAAGTCACTTGACCCCCAATGCCCACCCTTACCACTCTTCCACCTGTGAGCCAATACACAGAATTTAAGGCCTTAAAAAATAAATAAATACACAAACAAATAAATAAATAAATAAATGGAATGGTTATCTTCCTCTTCATCCTAAGTTTTTTTAAACCTGTTGAATAAAAAAAGAAATCGCCTCCTTTTAGTTTTTTTCTAAAACATCATTGCAAATAATCCTGGCCAGAGAGAATGACTTCTTGATATAGCATGTAAACCTTTTTTTTAAAACTTAACTTCCAATGCTGGGTATTGATCCTATGGCAGAAGAATGGTAAGAGCTAGTCCATGGGGTTAGTAGGTGACTTGCCCAGAGTCACACAGCTAAGAAGTATCTGAGGCCAGGTTTGAAACTAGGACCCCCCTATCTCAATCCACTAAGCTAGCTACCTGCCTATGAAACCTTTGTTTTAATGCAACTTTTTCATAGAAGTTGTTTTTGTTTACTACCAGTGACTACCATCCATAAATAATAGTTATTATACCCAGTGTTGAGAAGACTCCTGGCTCCTGAGAACCAACAATTAATTGATTAATGAAAGAAAGTAGAGAAGATATTTTATTCTGCTAAATCTTCAAGGAAGCAAGATCTGTTTTAAGAATTTGAGATCTCTCCTCTTAAAAAAGTAAATAATAAAGATTTGGTAGTGTCAAATATATTTTAAGTGAAATGGTAGGAGATGATAGTATTGCTTACAAGGCTTATTATATCAGTGTCTTGGGCAGTAGAATGTACCTCTTAAAAGACTTGGTCTTTGTCCCTCTTCCTCCCATCATTAATCCCATGTATAATTACTCAAAGATACAATATTACTTGGGATACAACAATCAAGGTAGAAACGTACCTACCAGGTTGCCAACTATCATTTGGGAGAATAAATAGCACTATATAGATAATATATCTTACAGAGACGGAGTTTCCAAGGAGAGTATACAAGACATCTTGTTTTAGATGTCCTCTGTCAAGTCCAAGGCTGCAAAATTTCATACTTAAGGATTCAAATACTCAATAATTCTGAGAGTTGTGAATCATTAGAGACCTGAGAACATTGAGTTTCTTTTCTCCGGAAAAAATTTAGCTGAAAGTTGTCACAGTATTGACCCATCACTCAGGGAGTAGTGATAATATTCTCCTCTGACTTAAATTTTCTTTTCTTTCTGTGGATAGTTCTGAAAGCGTGAAGCAGAGAAGTGATGTGTTTTATCTTCAGCCTGAACGCTCCTGTGTACCCAATAGCCCCATGTGGTATTCCACATTCCCAATAGACCCTGGGACCTTGGACACCATGTTAACACGTATTCTCATGGTGAGAGAGGTACATGAAGAACTTGCCAAAGTCAAATCTGAAGACTCTGATGTTGAATTATCAGATTAAAGCTGAAGTGGGATTTTATTTTCATACCTTTGTAAGCGCCAAACTGTGAATGCGTCCAGCTTTCAGAAAATGGTGTGTTTCAGATAAGCCAAGTCCTCTTGACTTGATTATAAAATAAAGGAAAAAAAGGCATCTTGGGAACCACAGTGGATGTACAAACTGGAATCAAAGGAAGCAAATAAGCTGAAAGAGAAGACATCCTTTGACATTGATAGAGTTCTTAAACAACTAAAGAATGAACTAACCTACTTCTGAGTGGTGCATTATCTTATTTTGTTTGGGAATAACAAATTGTGAAATATTTTTAAGGAAAACTGTTGTATAAAACTCTACCATAGTAAACATATACCTTAGAGAGGTAGGTCACATTCCCGTGACTTTGGAGTGAAACTTTGGCTGCTGTTGACTACTATAGGGCAAGCCCTGCATTAGTCAGGGAAGAAACCCATAGAAATTTCAAGAGAGATACTAAATGAGGTATGTGGGGCCCAGATTCAAGGACCGTAAATAAACACTTAGCTTCTTTTTTTTTTTCTCCAAGGAGTAGAGAATAAAGGTGGTCTAGTTTTTGTTTGCCACGATCACTTCAGTTGGTGAGGGATGACAACCTTCAGTGTTTCTGCCATGGCTGTTCATATGGGCCGGAAGGGAATTCACTGCTCTTGTCATAGCATTCGGCTCTGGGCATGGGCTATGGCTAAGTTAAGGGAGCTCTGGTTGTAGACGGTGGGAATCTGTGGAGCACATTAAAACCCCAAGAGTCTTGGGATGTTTAGAAAAATCCACTAAATACCCTGCTGGAGGGTTCTGCTGGCCTTTATAATCTGATGCCACTATCTCCTAAGTACTGTGGTACACAGAAAATAGGGGTCTCCCCATTTGATTTTAGTTGGTTTTTTTTTTTTTCAAATGGCAGCTTCTCTTTCTACTTTCCTTTCCCGTTTCCCAATTCTTTCTTATGGCTTGTCTTCTGTGCCAGGTTCCAATGGCCCTTGTCATTTCAAAACAGATGATCCCTTTTTTCCTCCCTCCTTTTGGCAAACCCATGTGTGATTATCAAGACACAGTATTACTCAGGCTATGAGAACCAAGGTAGAAAAGTACCTAGTATGTTTCCAACTAAAGCATTTAGAAGAACTTGTAGCTATTATATTCCTAAAAGTGAGACTTTCTAGGGGTAAGAAAGCATTCTGTTGTAGGTGTCCACATCCAGGTCCTAGCCCGGCAATGTTTCAGACTCTAGCTGCTCAGTAATTCTTAGGGTTATAAGTCACGAGAGCATTGGGTATATGAATTTCTCTCTCTTAGAAAAGAGTTAGCTAAAGGTTGTTAATGATGGCCACTCACCTTCTTTAAGGTTGAACTGGGCCCTATGATGGAAATATCAGACTTCAGGAGAGCCTCTCAGAAGTTTTAACAGCCTTGAAAAAATTTTCGAGATTTCCCCTTTTTGAAAGGCGGGAGGGGGTGGGTGGGAAAAGAAGGTCCGTGCTTTTTTTTGTTTGTTTTTTTTTTTAAAAAAACAGTAACTAAAGGTCATTTAACTACAATAAAAATCAGAAAGTAGCCTTTTGACATTGTGTACTTAGTCGTTTTGTCCCTTTTGCCTGTAACAGATTTCACGGATGTATTTTTAATACGAAGAACTGTGTGAAAGAAGTAAATCTGCCCCGATTCTGTATGATTACATCCACCTGTGTTTGTCATTTCTGACTAGAACTTTCCTATTTCAAGTCTTTGTTTGAAGTGGAGGGATAAAAAAAAATCTGGCCATCCAATATTACTCACTTAATAAACCATCCAAATCTTTTCTGGCATAATGGTCCCCATGCTAAGAACATGAAAGTGCGTGGAAACACTGAGACACTTCCCCTTCTACCTGTAGTGGTATATGAAATACACATAGTGAATGTAGTGGATGAATTGTTGTAAGGTAACCAGAAACAAAAAAAAATCTATATCTTTTATCTTGAAAACTACCATTACCCAGAAATAATGTATGATTGATTATATACAATTTCAGGATATCAGGTGCATGTAAGTCTACGAAGTGGCCCAGAACCCTAATCTAATGCCTAGGAGGAAATATTGATGAATTAATTATTGATCATTATTCATATATGTGGCCATTAACGTTTGTGTGTCTAGTTCTTTGGGTTTTTGTTTTCATTTTATTAAAGTTATGTAAAATGGGCTTCTTCCCCCATGCCCCCTTCTGAAAAAGCAAGAGAAATACCTTAGTCATTCTTTTTAAAAGCTAAACAAAAAAATTCTGGGTTCTCCCTTGACAAAAGCCACAGAGATATTCCCCTAGAATAAAATAGTATATTTGTATATGATGGGTGAGTTATTCTTTTTTTTTCCGTCTTGGAAAAATGTTGGCTTTTTTCCCCTTAGATCCTGTTGGTATATCTCAGAATATTTTAAAATTACAGGGTGATCTGATTTATTTGCTTTCCAAAAAACATTTTTATTCAATCAAGCATCTTATCCCATTGAAAAGTCATTTTTTCCCTACCAGCAATTTGAGTGGACAGAAGGACAGACTCAGTCAGAAAGATATTGGAGATATTGGTTCAAGTTCTTTTGACCATGAACAAGATATTTAACTTTTTCATGTCTGAGGCAGTTCTCTTAAATTTGTAAATATTAGAGGAATTGTGGATTTGTATTAGAGAATATTTTAGTGCTATATACCAATGAAATCAAATCACAGGTCTGGATTTTTAACTGTGACTTACTGCCTGCTTTGAGTTATGCATGAAAACTTCCTAAAGTCAAGCGTGCAGTTGTGTTCCTCTGTTCTGTTAGAAGGCCGGCGTGACATTTTTCCCGATGTGCTAGCAGTCTTCCTAGTCTGCATACAACTTGAGTTCATCATTTGTTTACCCTATATGTAGATTTTCCTTGCTTTGTATATTTTCAGAAAAGTTCAAAGCAAAATTAATTTCTGCTAAGTAAATCATGCTTTCTGTGATTTCCCTTACAGAGTCAGAGATGTAAGCCCATGCCAGGAAAGCAGTAGCACTGAGGACTTAATTGAAAGCTTGAAGTGGAAAGTTAAGGTAGTAGCCAGTCGTGTTATACATGGCTGGGCTAGCTGGGCCCTGCATTCCCCACCTCCCAGGACCTGCGTGCGTGCGTGCGTGCATGTGTGTGTGTGTGTGTGTGTGTGATGTTATAGAACCCGCATCCTTAGATGTCCAGCCCTTCCCTTTGTCTCCTTTAACATGATATACATCACAAGTGTCAAATGCACAGGCCATACATGACCTGACATGGCCTTAAATGTCCAAACCAGACCCAAATGGAGTTCCTCTCTGATTTTAATGTGTTGCTATATTAATTTTTCAAAGAAATATTTGAATATAGTTCTCCAAGTCAACATATGAGTGCAAAGATCCGTAGGTGCGCTTTAGCGACCCCCTCAGCTTCAGTGTCTGTCCAGTGTTTGCTTCCTGCCTGTAAAGTTCTGCCGGTTTATGCTGTCAGAGATTTGGAATGCATTCCCTGTATGCAGTCTGACATAAGCCACAGGCTAGAGGATGTGTGATCCATACAGAGAGAGACAGGGTGGTAGAGTGAAAAGTGCCCTCTGTGTGGAGTCAGGAGCCTCTTGATGACTGGGTGACTTCGAAGCAATTGGTCGTTGTGAGTGGGATCCCTGCACTGCTGATTTCATAGGATTGTTCTTAAGAAAGTCTGTGGGAGTGGGACAACTAGGCAGCTCAGTGGATAGTCAGGCCTAGAAATGGAAAGTCTCAGACACTTCCTAGCTTTGTGACCCTGGGCAAATCACTTAACCCCATTGCCTAGACTTTACCATTCTTCTGCCTTAGGACCATTACAGAGATTCTAAGACAGAAGGTAAGGGTTTAAAAAAGGAAGAAAACCTCTGAGCCCCTTAGCAAACCCTTCAGCCCGATTCATAAGACCAAAAAAACTGTATTTACTAATTTAAACTGGCCATCATAGGAAAAACCATTGATTTAACTCTATAGTATATGTTCTGTGAGTTGATGAGCATCTGTTATAATTAAAAGACCAACACCTATAAGAATCATCGAACAACTAATTTATAATTCCACAGGTCTTAAAGCTCAAATTCTGAAAAAATCTTTAAGAATATTTATTTGTAAAATTGCTAACGTGGGGAATAGTTTTATTGTTGCCTTCAAAAACAAAATTGGCATATAGACTCTAGATAAAATAATATGACCCATATACCTGCCCTGCCAAATGCATACTTTTCACTTCTTTTTGTCACTTATCCCTGCCCACACTACCACCAAATAATATATATCATCATTGTGAATTGAAAAATGACCCTAGAGCAGATGGTGGAGAGGCAGGCATTGATAAAATATAAGTGTGTATTCTAAAATACCTTAAATTTGGGAAAGGCAGTATGGTTTAGTAGAAAGAATATTATACCACAGAAAACAATTGTGGAACTTTCTGAGTCTTGGGAGAAGAAAACACTTTTTTGTCCGTCTGGAAAAAAGAACCACAGTGCCATGCTGCTACTGGAGATAGATTGGGGCTTGGTCATTGTCATGTGGGTTATCCCAGATCAGAGAAACTTGAATTAAGAGGATAAGTACCCCACACTGGAGAGCAAACAAACTTGTGGGTAAATTCCAGGGATCATTGGCCAAATTGCCAAATCCCTCAACCAAAGGAAGTAGACATTGGATCAAGACAAGGAATGACCTCACTTGGTTGTCCTTGAGCCTCAGAGGCAGATATCAGCCTCTGTCTTAGAGTGATAAATTATCACCCACATCATTTAATATTGTACTAAAAAGGCTAGCAGTAGCAAGAGAAACAAGAAATTGAAGGAATCGGAATGGGCAAAAAACTATCTTTTTGCAGACAATATGATGGCATATATGGAAAATCCTAGAGATTCAACTAAAAAATTAGTTGAAACTATAAATAATCTTAGCAAAGTAGCAGAATATTTTTAAAAACCCACAAAAATCATTAGCATTTCTATATCCCACCAACACTGTCCTACAAGAAGAGGTAATAAGATAACGCATTTAAAATGACCATCGATAGAGTAAAATACCCAGAACCGTGCCTGCCAAAACAGACCCAGGAACTATATGAACATAATTATAAAATACTTTACATAAAGTTCAAATATAAACCATTGGAAAAATATTATTTGTTCATGTATGGGGAAGGGCCAATATAATAAAATGACAATCTAAATTAATCTACTTGTTCAGTACCATCCCAACTCAATTACCAAAAACTTATCGAACTAGAAAATGATAAAATGCATTTGGAAGAACAAAAGGTCAAAAAAAAAAGAATTAATGAGAAAAATTAAAAAGGAAGGAGATCTAGCAGAATTAGATTTTAAACTATTATAAAGCAATAATTACCAAAACTAGAACTGTCTATGAAATAGAAAAGTAGACCAGTGAAACAGAATAGACATACAACAAACAATAGCAAAAACATTTTAATCACCTTGTGTTTGACAAAATAAAGATACAAGCTTTTGGGATAAGAATTCACCATTTGGAAAAAAAAAGTTGGGGAAAACTGGAACACAATATTACAGAAACTAGATGTAGACTAATATCTTACGCCATTTACCAAGATAGCCATGGGTACAAGACACCATGAGTACATGACCTAATCATAAAGAGAAAGCAAATTAAAAAAATAGGAACATATTACCTATTCAATTTATGAACAGAAGAAGAATTTGAATAAATAGGAGATAAAAGGCATTGTGGGTTGTAAAGTGGATAATTTTGAATACATTAAAAAGGTTTTTTATATGAATAAAACTAATGTAGCCAAGATTAGAAGCAAAGCAGAAAATGGGAGGGGGTTGATACTTTATTTGATAGAGATCTTATATCTAAAATATAGAGAGAATTTTGTCAAATTTATAAGCCATTCCCCAATTGATAAATGGTCAAAAGACATGAACGGTTTTTGGATGAAGAAATCAAAGCCATATATTATAGGCATGTGAAAAAATGGTCTAAATCATTACTTTTTAGAGAAATACAATCAAAACTCGTATATCCTCACATCCATCATATTGGCTAAAATGATAAGGCAAAATAAGTGTTGGAGGGGATATAGAAAAATGAGGACACTAATGCATTGTTGGTGGAACTGTGCATTGATCCAACCATTTTGGGGAGCGATCTGGAATTATGCCCAAAGAGTTATAGAACTCTGTACCTTTTGACCCACCCATACCACTATTGGGGTTATTTCCTAAGATGATCAGGGAAAAAGAAAAAGAGCCTATATGTTCTAAAATATTTCTATTAGCTTTCTTCATGGTGGTAAAGAACTGGAAATTGAGAGGTGCTCATCAATTAGGGAATGGCTAAATAAGTTGTGGCATATTGTGATGGAAAACTGTAACCCTGTAAGAAATGATAAGTGGATTAATTTTAGAAAAACATGGAATGATCTACATGAAATTATGAAGAGTAAATGAGCAGAACCAAGAGAACATTATATACAACAAAAATATCCACTCCCAGAGAAAAGAACTGATAAGTAGAAGCAAACAAGACATAGTTTTATATAGATATCATTTTTCTGTTAAGTGATGCCTTCTCTAAGGTGGGGAGGAGATGGAGGAAAAGGAATGGCCGGGATTTTTAACGTAACAAACATTTTTTAAAAGATTGGTGAGAGTAGGAATAAAAAAGCATTCCCAAGGATTAGCACCTAGAGGAGGGGGAATCTTAAAGACTTGAGAAGAGGAGGGAGTAGCAGGGCATTCCTAGGAGTGACTGGTCGATATTTATGCAAAGGCAATTCAGTGATGTGAGACTATACCTGCTATTTAGTGTATAACCATACAGTGTGTGTCTCAAAAGTTGGCTCCCGTGCTTGGGATGAGTCGTGTTCTTGACTTGAATTACATTGCACAGAGCAGGCGATGGAATAGCACTGAAGAACAGAATGGGGCTTAGACTGACTCATGGGCATGGTCTGTGGTAAAGGAATTTTCAATGCCTTTTGTCTCCCTGACTCATGGCAAATGACAAAGGTAGCCCAGAAAAGTGGCAATTAACTTATCTTTCCTTCCATTACTCCTTTGGTTCCTACAGACATCTGTAACCCAATTAGCAAGGAAAAAATGCTTTTTGCGTTGTTGCTGGTTACCATGGTTTGGAACGGTTTGTTGTCTTTAAATATCCATGTCTACCTTACCCAAGGTTCCTGGAATAACTGAACCAGAAATGCTTTGCGGCTCGCTACAGGATATACCTAATGAAGAATGTGAAAGATAGTTTCCCCCAGGCTCTTTATAATCTGCTTCAGGAAGCTCCTGTAGCCAGAGCTGAAGAAACGTGTCCCACCGGAGTCGTATCTCTTCAGAGCAGATACACTATTTTTGAACAATGTGAGACGGCCGTACGACACTGTGCTCAGTGAATTCATTGCTCAGACACATTACCAAGTACCTAAAGACAGATATGTTAGGGAATTTTTCTCCTTTGAAGCTCAGTTCAAGTCACCAGGAACCACCAAGAAATTGGAAAAGTCACGTATCCACTCTCCTAATGGACGCCAGTTCACCTCTTAGAGTGCAGAACGATTGTTAGAGAAGTCATTTCTGTGTTCAGGAAATGCATCAAGCCCTTGAATGGTGAAAGTTTTCTTTTTTTCCCTTTTTTTTATGTAGTTGACCATTGTATTTATTTTTTAACATTTTTTCCTCAACATGAAAAAACAATTTCTAATCATTTTTTAAAAGTTTGAACCAAATTCTCACCCTCTTTCCCTCTCTTCCCCTTTCCTGAGACAGCAAGTAATCTGATACAGATTTGACATCCGTAATAGTGTAAAACTTCCTTCCATATTAGTCATTTTGTGAAAGAGAATTCAAACCAAAGAAAAGTGAAGAAATAAAGTGAAATATGTCTCAGTCTGAATTCAGATTCCATCAGTTCTCTCTTTGGAGGCAGATAGTGTTTTTCAGATTTTCTGGGATCACTATTGCTAAGAATAGCTAAGTCATTTATAAATGTTCATCATATAATATTTTTGTTACTATATGCAATGTTTTCCTGGTTCTGCTGCTTATAAAGGGTAAACTCCATTTTGCATCATTTTGTGTAGGACTTTTCAAGTTTTTCTGAGATCATCCTTCTTATCATTTCTTAAAGCACAGTCATATTCCAATATAATCAGATGCCACAACTTGTACAGTCATTCCTCAATGAATGGACATCCCTCAATTTCCAATTCTTTGTCACCACAAAAAGAACTTGCTGCAAATTTTCCCAAGGGTTATCCACATTCCTTGAATATTTAGGCACCCTTTACCCCACCTCTTAGCTCTTGATTTTCTTCAAGACTCAGCTCAAATCCTACTTTCCTCCATACTCCCGAGACTAGTGTCTTCCTCTCCCAAATGACCTTTTTTAGAATTTTCTATTTTTAATAACATGTAGAAACAATTTTTGACAAATTATTTTCTGACTTTGCAATTCTCACTCCTCACCCCCATCCCAAGGGGGTAAATAATCTGACATAAGTTATATCATCACTTTTATGCAATACGTATTTCCATATTCCCTATGTCATGACCAAAGGCATATCATACATACGATAAAAAATTGACAAAGGAAATAAAGTGAAGAATGACATAATTTGATCTGTAATCATATTCCCGGTTTTGTCTTTGGCTGCGGATTATGGGAATTTTTTTTTATCATTATGAGTCCTTTGGGGTTCTTTTAGAACCTTGTTTTGCTGATAATAGTTTAGTGCTTCACAATGGATCATTGTACAATGTTTCTGTTACTGTATACACTTTTCTGGTTCTGTTCACCTCACTTTGCATTAATTCATAGAAATCTTTCCAGATTTTTCTGAATCATCCTGTAACAAACACCATTTCTCATGGGGCAACCATACGCCACAGCTTGTTCAGCCATTCCCCTATGGATGGACACCCCCCTCAGTCTCCAATACTTTGCCACTACAAAAAGATGCTAAAAATATTTCTGCACAAGTAGGTCCCCTTCTCCTATCTCTGATCTCTTTGGGGATACAGCCCAGAGGGGTATTGTTGACTCCCAAATTACCTTCTACTTACTCTATATCTTCTCTCTGTTGAGATATTTGCGTGTTGTATTTCCCCGTCCGCTTTCAGAAGGGCAGAAACTATTTCTGACTGTCTTTGTATCCCCAGCAGTTAGCTCAGGGTAAACTAAATGTTTGTCAAATGATGAATGGCCCCTGTGGCAAGACGAGAGTTCATCCCATTAAAAACAAGTCTTTTCGGGGCAGCTGGGTAGCTCAGTGGAGTGAGAGTTAGGCCTAAAGACAGGAGGTCCTAGGTTCAAACCCGGCCTCAGCCACTTCCCAGCTGTGTGACCCTGGGCAAGTCACTTGACCCCCATTGCCCACCCTTACCAATCATCCACCTATGAGACAATACACCGAAGTATAAGGGTTTAAAAAAAAAAGTATTTTCTACCTAATAAAGCCAACAATGGAAAAATACAATTGCCTTTTACCCATATGGTCTTGGGACCACTTGGCCTAAGTGACTCCATGTTGGAGTCCCATCATAATATGACATCAAACAATATAAAGTTTGTAGGTATTGTACCTTCTGTCCCAGGCACGATGCCAAGCGCTGTGGATACAAAAAAAGCCCTCCAGGACTTCACAATCTAACGGAGGAGGCCGCATACACGTAGCTATGCACAAACAAACTATATATGTGGGTTTAAAAGGAGATAATCAATAAAAGGACAAGGATTAGGAAAGGCTTCCTGTGGGAGGTTGGAGTTTAGTTAGGATCTAAAGGACGCCAGGAAGCAGAGATGAGGAGAGTGAATCTGAGGCTCAAGGGACAGCCAGTGAAGATGCCCAGAGCCCAGAGATGGCATGTCTTGTTTAAAGAACAGCAAAGATGCCGATGTGGCTGGACTAAAGAGTAAAGTGTAAGGGCTAAGAATGAGAGGAAAGAGATTTTAAGTTTATGAAGGGCTTTGAATGCCAAATAAGATTTTATATTTGATCTTGGAGGTAATGGAGCCACTGGAGCTCATGGGAATGATGGTAAGACTGTGCTTTAGGAAAATCACTTTGAGAGCTCACTGGAGGACACACTGGAGTGGGGGGAGAATTGTGACAGCCAGATGAACTAACAGAGTACTGGAACAGGCTTTAGAGTTTGGATGGGAGTGGGGGAAGTGGGAGATAGTAAGGTGTCCAGGATGGCACCTAGGTTGAAAGTCTGAGGACTAGAAGGATAATGGTAATAGGGAAATTGGGCTGGATTTGGGGGTGGAGATGAAGATGGAAAATTCAGTTTTGAACATGTTTAAGCAGTTGGAGAATAGAAACTGGAGGTCAACAGAAAGGTTAGCACTGCATCAGTCGATTGGGGAGTCATCAACAGAGTTAGTGGTCTGATATATGGCAGCTTCTGAGATGACCAAGAGAAGGTGTTCAGACCAAAAAGATAAGAAGGTCCAGGACGGAGTCCTGCAGGACACTCGTAGTCAGTAGGCATCACCTGGACAAAGACCCAGAAAAGAAGACTGAGGCGTTGTCTGATTGGTAGAAGGAGAGCCAGGAGAAAATGGAGTATTGAAAACCTGGAGAGAAGAGAATATCAAGGAGAAGAGGATGATTGATAGCATTGAAGGCTGCAGAGAGGTTGGGAAGGATGAGGATTAAGAAAATGCCATTGGATTTGGCAGTTAAGGTATCATTGGTAATTTTGGAGAGAGTAGTTGTGGTTGAATGATGAGGTCAGAAGTCAAGTTATGGAGAATTAAAAGAATGAGAGGAAAAGAAGTGGAGGCACCTATTGTAGAGGACCTCACCTCTAATCACAAAAGGCAGAAAAAATATAGATAATAGGATCAAGAGAGAGCTTGTTTGAGAGTGAGGGAGAAATGGACATATTTGTTTTGATGTTAAGCTTCTCAGTTGGCTCCAATTTTGTGACTCAATTCAGAGTATTCTTGATGGAGTAGTTTGCCATTTCCAATTCATTTTATAGATGAGGAAGTTGAGGCAAATAGAGTAAGTGACTTGTCCACGGTTACACAGATGAGTCTTCCTGACTCCAAACCAGGTACTCTATACATATGTGTCATCTAGCTGCCTAAGGAATAGTTTGTAGCGAATAGGAAAGAATCCAATAGACCGGAAGAAACTAAAAATAAATGAGAGATGGAGATGGGAGGGAATGAGATCACTTATGTATGAAAAGGGATTGGTAAACCTTGGTACGAAGGACCACCTCTTTATTGGAGATGGGTGAAGGAAGAGGTAGTGCCAGAAGGCATATGAGGCAGAGGGAAGAAGGTGCTCATGGAAAATGGTCTTGTTTTTTAATTTATTTTTTAGTAAAATTAACTGAGAGAGTGGGGAGAGAAGAAGCCATGAGAGGTTTAAAGAAGGATGAAAAAATTTGGAAAATTGTGATGAGTGGACTAGTAAATCCATTCAAGAGGTATGAAAGGATTGCCTTGCCACAATGAGGGCCCATTTAAGATTATGTGACATAAATTTGTAATCAATCTAATCAACATGACTGTGGTTTTCTGTTTAGCAGCACAGACATAGAAACTAAAGGTGAGTGATAGGGATTCAAGATTAAGACTTGACAGGACAGGATCTTTAATAGGATAAAGCAGCAAAGTAACTCCAGACAAGTTTAATTCATCAAAGGATCAAGGTGAAGAAGATATAGCCAGTGCAGAAGTGATGGCCTAAGAAAGAACTGAGAGGAAGATTGGAGGCATGCTAGGAATGAAGAACAGGGTTTGGAATAACATGTAGAAAGAGGTGTATTGACAACAGATTATTGTTAAATATTTTAGAATTCATGAACATTATGTTGGTTGTAGCCTAAAGTCGCATAAATTTTTCTGGGTATGATGTCTCAGTTCTTCTACACTACCACATTGTTAGCTATTATCTAGCTATTGTTCCCCAATCCTGAAAAAACTTAAGTTCAAGACCACATTTATACCTATTCAATTTTATCCTTCTAAGTTTGGCCTGTGTTTTCTCCAACCTGAATGCCCTTCTAGAACTCGAGGCTCAGTGGAATACTATCCCAACAACACCCCCGTCCCCTAAGGGACTACTGGAACCATCATTTACCAGGCCAAACACCCTTTGCCCCCAATCAGAGCCTGGAGACCATAAGACCTGATCAAGAATTGAGTTCAAGGATGCAGCTGGATAGCTTAATGAATTGCTAGTCAGGCCTAGAAATGGGTGGTCCTGGGTTCAAATCTGGCCTCAGATACTTCTTAGCTAGGTGACCTTGGGCAAGTCACTTTACCCCAATTGCCTAGCCCTCACTTTGGAACCTTGGAACACCGCCTTGGAACCAATACACAGTATTGATTCTAAGATGGAAGGTAAGAATTTTTTTAAAAGAAAGAAAAATTATAATCGGGCTGCTACATAGAGGGTAGGTTGAGGAAAAGAGAGATTGCTGGCAGGAAGAACAATTTAAGAACCTATCACAATAGCCCAGGAAAGAAGGAATAAGGGCCTAAACCAGGGTAGCAGCAGTATAAGGGAAGAGGACATGGAGTAAAAATCTCTCAGACATATTAACTAAGCAACTGATTTGTTATTGGAGGTGTGAGATATTGCATAGGCAGGGACTGCAAACTTGGGTGCCCCAGCAGAATGGCAGCATCTTCCCTCTGGGGTTACTTTCCATTTGTACTCTAGCTATCTTGTAAGTACACAGTTATTTGTAAGTTGATTCCATCACTAGAAAGGAACTCCTTGGAGATAAAGACTTATGTTTTGCCTCTGAGAAATTTTCCCTTGGGTGAGCTCTGGAACAGACTTCTCTGAGGACTCTAGCTAGATGATGGCAGTGCCAGCTCCTCTCCATGTCAACTTCTTCCCAGAGTCTTTGTCTCCCTTCTGAAACTTCTCCAGAAAGAGAATTTGTGAATGTGTTTTTTCTTGAAGCTTGTAAGCCAGAAGACCAAGATTTCTCTTCTTCCTTGCACCAGCCATAAAGCCCCTGGCACAGAGAGGGAGAAGTGAATTATCAGGTTCTACCAAGAAGGAGAGCCTTGTGCAAATAAGATGTGTAATTTCTTAGCCTGGAGAGAAACACACACGCACACACACGCACACAAGATATAAGCAGATCATTCACTTAACAAGCACCTTAGACACCAGAAACAGAAGAAATACGGCCACCAAAGAAAAAAACAATTAAATCTAAGCATAGATTGCCCCCATCTCTAGGGACTTTTAAAGGGGTTTATGGAGGGAGGGAAATAGAGACACCCATGGGCTTAAATAGCAAAGACCATAATAACAGAGGAACCATTGGGAGACTGACGTCTAAAAGGACACAGGAAGCATAAGAACCATGAATCAAAGAATAAAGTTTAGGAGTAGAAAGGGAAGGGAGTTAATGAAGAGCTTGATTTTAAAAATACTTTACAAACAATATCTGATCTTCATGATAACCCTGAAAAATAGGTGCTATTATCTCCATTTTGTAAATGAGGAAACTGAGGCAAACTGCTTCCTACTTTTTTTTAGGGATTTTATCTGGGACTTTAAGCTGGGGGTGGGTGGATTTGCACAGGGAGAGAATTCCAGGATAGGAGACAGACAATAGTTTGCCCATTGGGAGATGGTATGTTGTGGGCAAACTCCCCAGTGAGAGAAGGGAGCCACCAGGGCCAAGGGTCCGCCAAAGCAGAGGCACAATGGCAAAGTCAGGAGAATGAATGGTATAAGAGGAGACCACAGGAGTGGGAGGAGAAAGGGAAAGTTAGGGAACTTGGAGACTCTGTGATGAGGCAAAGAAAGAAAGAAAATATTCAAGAAAGGAGAACTTGAAGGTATCCAGACTGTAGTTCACTTGAAAAAGACTGGGGGAGAGGTCATGTGGCTAACAATATGGAAGATTAGACACTTTTCCCAAAGCATCACAATTAGTCAATTAATGAACATTTATTAAGGACCTACTATGTGCCAGGTACTGAACTAAGCACTGTGGATACAAAAAGAGACAGAACACAGTCTCTGTCCTCAAGGAACTTGCAATTTAATAGCAGTGACAGAATTTAAACAAATATTTACAAAGCAAACTATATAATAGGATAAATAGGAAATAATTAACAGAAAGAAGATACTAGAATTCACAGGGGTTAGGAAAACTTCCTTGTTGAAGATAAGACTTTATTTGGGACTTAAAGGAAGCCAGGGGGGTCAGTAGGCAGAGTTGAGAAGGGACAATGTTCCAAATATAGGGGACAGTAAGAGAAAATGCCCAGAGCCAGGATTTGGAATAAGCCAGGAGGCCAGTGACAAACTTTTTAAACCTCTCCAAAATTAGAAATTGGAAAAAATTCGGGAAAAAAATTCAGCTATCTCCCTAGGATAAGACATCAAAAACCCTAAAAGGCAACGTTAAAGTAACAATGGAGAAGGCTACCCCCTAACATTCTTTGCACCTTGTCCTCAACCAGCCACCATGCTCTGGCAGGACTAACCCAGTGGCTGGCAACAGAACTTGACTCTCTTAGCCAGTGGTAGTGAGCTTGGCATGCAGAAGAAATAATTGGCATAATAAAAACTTAAATCCATGGTGGCCATTGAGAGGAAGAGAGGTGGGGAGTTGAGAGATGGGGTGCAAGAGGGGGGAGAGAGAGAGAGAGAGAGAGAGAGAGAGAGAATTTTAAAAAGCGACAAAATTATAGTTCACTTTGCACTCAGAGTTCATGAATTCTCTCTCTGGAGATGAACAGCATTTTTTTTTTTATCATGAGTCCTTTGGAATTGTCTTGGATCATTGTCTTAACCAGAGTAGCCAAGTCCTTCACAGTTTACCATTACAACATTACAACATTATTGTTACTGTGCATGATGATCTCTTGGTTCTTCTCATTTCACTTTGCATCAGTTCATATAGGTCTTGCCATATTTTTCTGAAACCACCCATCTTCTCATTTCTTATAGCACAATAGAACTTAATCATAATCATATGCCACAATTTGTTTAGCCATTCCCAAGTTGATAGATATGTCCATGATTTCCAGTTCATTTTTATAAATATTTTTGTACATATATATTCTTTTCCTTTTTCTTTGGTCTCTTTGGGATCTATATCTAATAGTGGTCTTGTTGGGTCAGAGGGTATGCAGAGTTTTATAGCTCTTTCAGCATAGTTCCAAATTGTTTTTCAGAATGATTGGACTAGTTTACTACTCCATCAGTAGTCCATTAGTGTACCTCTTTTTCTTTCATCCCCTCCAACATTTGTCATTTCTAATAGGTGTGAGATGGTACCTTAGAATTTTTTAATGTGAATTTTTTCTAATCTACAGTCATTTAGACCATATTTTCATCTGACTATAGACAGCTATGATTTATTCTTCTGAAAATTGCCCGTTCTTATCCTTTGACCATTTGTCAATTGGGGAATAGCTCTTATTTTTTTATAAATTTGACTCTGCTCTATACTCAGTATATATTTGGGAAGTGAGGACTTTATCAAAGAAACTTGCTGTACATTTTTTTTTTACATTATTTCATTGTCTATGGTACTTTCTAGCAAAATGCAATTCTGTGATTATTTTAAAATTAGATCTATTTTTGCTTTTGCTTCATCCAAGATTATAATTGCTGCCTCTTCTTTTTTTACTTCAGCTGAAGTATATTAGATTCTGCTCCAATCCTTTATTTTAACTCTGCGCGTGGGTCTTTCTGTTTCAAATGTGTCTCTTGTAAGCAACATATTGTGGCATTCTAGTTCTAATCCATTCTGCTAGCTGCTTCCATTTTTATAGGATGAGTTCATCCTATTCACATTCATAATTATGATTATTAACTATGTATTTGCTTCTATCCTATTATCTTTTCTTCCTTTCTTTTTATTGCCATCCCTTATCAAAAGCCTATTTTACTTCTAACCAGTGTCTCTCTTAATTTAATGCCCTACCTTTATCACACACCATCTATTTTTATTCTCTTCTCTTTTTATTTCCCTATTTGGTAAGTTGCATTTCTTTACACAATTGAGATGTGTGCATATGTGTGTGTGTGTGTATTCTTCATTCTTTGAACCAATTCCAATGAGAGTGAGATTCAAGCATTACCTTCCATCCCCTTCCATTTCCTTCTCCATTGTAAAACCCCTCTTTCTATTGTCTTTAATGTGAGAATATTTTCCCCATTCTATCTCACCCTTTTCCTGTCTCCCAATGCATCCCTCTTTCTCATGCCTTTTTTTGGGGGGAGATCATTCCAGCATAATTGACTCACACTCATGCCCTCTGTCTTTTTAAACTTCTTCTAACTGTCCTAATAATGATAAAGTTCTTAGGAGTTACATGTATCATCTTTCTATATAAGAATGTCAACAGTTTAATTTTACTGAGACCCTTATAATTACTCTTTCATGTTTACTTTTTTATGTTTCTCTTGAGTCTTGTATATGAATGTCACATTTCATCAGGAATGCTTGAAAGTTGTTTATTTTATTAAACATTCATTTTTCTGCTGAAGGATTACACTCAGTTTTGCCGGGAGGGTGATTCTTGTTTGAAATCCTAGCTCCTTTGCCTTCCAGAATATTATATTCCAAGCCCTCCAGTCCTTTAAAGTGAAAGCTGTTATATCCCATATGACCCTACTGTGGATCAATGATATAATTATTTCTTTCTGACTGCTTGAAGTATTTTCTCTTTGCCTTGGGAGCTCCATATTTTGGCTATTGTTACTAGAAGTTTTCATTTTGGGATTTCTTTCAGTAGCTAATTGGTGGATTCTTTCAATCCTATTTTATCCTCTGGATCTAAAATATCAAGACAATTTCCTTTATAATTTCTTGAAATATGAAGCCAAAGCTCCTTTTTTTTTTTGATGGTAGTTTTTAGGTAGTCTAAATAATTCTTAAATTACTTCTCTTGAATCTCTTTTCCAGGTCAATTGTGTTTCCAATGTGACATTTCACATTTTCTTCTATTTTTAAAAATTCTTTTGGCTTTCTTTTAGTGTTTCTTGATGTCTCATGAGTCATTAGCTTTCATTTGCCTAATTACAATTTTTAGGAAAATATTTTCTTCAGTGAAATTTTGTACCTCTTTTTCCATTTAGTCAATTTACTTAAGAAATCCTTTCCTTCAGGGAATTTTTTTGCCTCTTTTATCATTAGACCAATTCTACTTTTAAAGATGTAATTTTCTTCAGCAATTTTTATGCCTCTTTTACCAAGTTGTTAATTCTCTTTTCACAATTTTCTTGCACTACTCTGATTTCTTTTCCAAAATTTTCTTCTACCAAAATTATCTCGTTGACTCTTCCAAAAATTGTTATTGGGATTGGATCCAATTAGCATTTTTCTTTGAGGCTATTTTTGTAGTTTTTTTCCTACATTATTGTCTTTTAAGTTGATATCTTGGTCTCTCCTGCCACCATAGTAGCTTGTTTTAGTCAAAATCCTTTTTTTTTTTTCATTATTATTTCCTCAGTTAACCAGCCTATTTCTTGATTTTGAACTTTGCATTACACTTAGGCTGTTTTTACTTGGAAATGGGGAGGCACTGTCCTAAGCTTCAGACTTTCTTTTTTCTTGCTGTTTTCAGAGTTAATTCTGGGCATCTTCAAGTCTTTGATGCTTCGAAGGTGGTGTAATCCTAAGAGAGATATGTTCACTGCTTTCCTTGTCTGTGCTCCGACATTTACCAAGGAACAGTCCCTGGTTCTCTACAAGTGTCTATACTAGTGCTCTTCTTTACCTTGAAACTGTGACCAGGGTCCCTGCTCCCTTGTGACTCACCACCAGCGTTCCTTTTTGCCCTGGAACTTTGATCCAGAACTGCTCATGAGCAACAGAGTTGCCAAGCAGTGCCAATTTTACCTAGTGCCAGCAAAGGGTCTCCTTCAATATTTTTATGACAAATCATGCTATCCCCTTACTTTCTTTGGGCTGAGAGCTCCTGATGCAGCTGCTCTCGCCACTATTTGTCACAATACCTCTGTGGGTTCTGGAAAGATCTCCACTTAGATTTCCACTCTGGTGTTACAGACTTCTCTTGCCAACCTCTCAAGTTTTCTTGGGCTGAAAAAATATCTCACTCCAACTTTTTGTTGGCTCTGCTATTCCAAAATTTGATTTGAGGCATTATTTTATTTTAAAGTTGTTTGGAGGGGAATATAGGGAGAGATAATCTGAGTGGGTGCCCCTAATCTGTCACCTTGGCTGTATCCCTCTCAAAACTTTATATTTGAATGGATTAAACAATGATAAAGCAAAAACAATACCATATTGTATGAGAAAACAAAGTCTCACAACCTATTGTTCCAAAAAATATATCTAAGAAACAAAGCCATACAAAGAATAAAAATCAGAGATTAGAAGGAAATTTACAACATATGAGGTAAATCCCAAAAAATTAGAGTTGCAATGCCATTGGAAAAAGCAAAAAAGAAAAAAAGTCCAAAACAGAATAAAAAATAAGCAGGGAATTTACATTAGATTGAAACAAACCATAGACAATAAACCAATATCAAGATTAAACTTGTATGCTCAAAACACATTCACACCTAAATTTCAAAAAAAAAAGCTTAACTGAATAAACAAGACACAAATAGTGATACAACAGTGGCAAGAGATTTTAATGTTTCTTTTTTGAGTTTGAACAAATAGAGAGATAAACAGGAAAATTTAGAATTAGACAAATTATTGGAGAAACAAAAGCTAAAAGGACTTTTGGCATTTCTTAAATGGTGCTGCTAAGGAATACACACATATACACACACAAATATGTGTGTATGTGTATATAATCAGCAACACATAGAACTTTTACCAAAAAAGATAATGTATTAAGATATACATATTGCAAACAAATGTTTAAAAAATAGCTATTGTAAAGAAATATTTTAGTGACCATAATGCAATAAAAATATAAAAAAAGATGGTAGCAATAATCAATGGTGAAAGACTTAGCTACTCTGATCAACTCATGGGAGGTCCAAAGGACTCATGATGAAAAATGCTATCTACCTCCAAAGAGAGAACTGATGAACTCTGAGTGCAGACTGAAACACATTTTTTCATTTTCTTTATTTTTCTTCCTCCCCCTACACACATATAGGTAATATGGAAATATGTTCTGCATGAATTCATATTTATAATGGATATTGAATTTCTTACCTTCTCAATGGGCAGGGGTGAAAATACATAGATGGAGAGAATTTGGAACTTAATATAACAATAATTAATTTAAAATAAAATATAAGAAAAACATGATGGCATATTAAAAATTATGGTGATCTTGGGAAGCATTAAAAGTGCTATAGTGCAATAAGCATAACCCCCAATGAGGTCATTGATAAGAAAAAGTCTCCATATATACATCAAAATGTTCAGAGAAGCATTTCTTGAGTTAGGAAAGAATTTGGAACAAAGTATATGCCTATCAACTAGAGAATGATAAAATGTGTGAATGATAATGGAATATTATTTTGCTGTAAGAAGCAAAGAATATGATGAATATAGAGAAGTATGGGAAAATCGACACTATTACAGAGTACAGTAAGCAGAATTAGGAAAGCAACACGTACAGTGACTATAGCAATGGAAATGGAAATGGAAAGAGCAACCACTATAAAAGAAGAAAAGTAAATCTTGCAAAATACAGAGAATATGCATTGCCCCAAAACAGAATTATGAGAAAACATCTTCTGTCCCACTCTTCTGGAGAGACAAGAGGTTTCACAGGGATGGAACATTGTAAATATTGTCAGAGGTTTTTCATGATTGATTGAATTTGCTGATTTTTCCTCTTCTTCTTTTTCTTTTCCTCTAAGAAATATTTATTTTGGATGGCTCCCTGGGAGAGGAAGTGATAATGAGAAATTCTGGGAATGTAAGAAATGAAAGATGTAAAGAAAAATGCATTTTTTATAAAAAGAATGTCATAGAGCCCAGAATAAATAAGGTATCATGGTTTTGTTCTCCACTGCCCTGATCAGATTACATCTGACATATTGTGTTGAGTTCTGACGACTACATTTTATATATATATACATATAAATATATATGTATATATACACATGCATACATATTTATTTATTTTGTTAAATATTTCTCAAATGCATTTATTTATTTTTTAAATTTTTTTATTTTTTAGAAAAATTTTCCATGGTTACATAATTCATGTTTTTACTTTACCCTTCACCCCCCCCAACCAAACCCCCCCCCCATAGCTAATTTCTCAAATACATTTAAAATAAATTAAGGTCCATTAAAAATGTTGTGTTCCAAATTCTCTTCCTCACCCCTTGAAAAAATAAGCAATATGATATCATTTATATGTGTGAAGTCATGCACAACACATTGCCATATTAGCATGTTGCAAAAGAAAATATACACACAGAGAGAAGAAAAATAAAGTGGAAAATAGTATGCTTCCATCTGCATTCAGAGTTCATCAGTTCTCTCTCTCTCTCTCTCTCTCTCTCAACTCTTACCTTCCATCATGGAATTAATACTGTGCATTGGTTCCAAGGCAGAAGAGTGCTAAGGGCTAGGCAATGGGTGTTAAGTGACTTGCCCAGGGTCACACAGCTAGGAAGTATCTGAGGCTAGATTTGAACCCAGGACCTCCAGTTTCTGGGCCTGGCTCTCAATCCACTGAATCAGCTAGATCCCCCTATCAGTTCTCTCTCTGAAGGTAGATAGCAATTTTCATCATGGATCCCTTGGAATTATCTTTGGGTCCATATCTTCAGCAGGCTAGCTGTCTTTCACAGTTGGTCATCACAACATTGCTGTTAATGTGCATGATGCTCTCCTGGTTCTGCTCTCTTCACTTTGCATCAGATCATACAAGCCTTCCTAGGTTTTTCTGAAATAATGCTACTCTGCCATTTCTTAAAACACAATAGCATTCACCATAACCACATACCATACCACAATTTCTTCAGCCATTTCCCAATGGATTGGCATCCTGAGAGCTACATTTTGGGAAGAAGATCCGTTATAGAGCACTTCCAGAAGAAAGTAACCAGGAGATAGAAGGACTTCAAGGTTGTGCTATACAAGAAGAGGCAGAAGTGTGGCAAACTTTAGCAAGGAGAAGAGAGGGTTTGGAGTGGGGGTTGGCAACGTATGGCTCTTTCTGCAGGAGCCATAAAGTCCATTTTTTTTTTCAGGCGCTGTTACAGGAGCACACACTGTGAGCACTGTATGGCTCTCACGAAATTACATTTTAAAAAATGTGGTGTTTATGGCTCTCACAGCCAAAAAGGTTGCTGACCCCTGGCTTGGAGGTTGGAGGGAGTGGAAAAGTTAACCATCTTCAGTTATTTCAAGGCCATGTAATACAATGAAAAGAAAGGAGGATTTAGCTTCAGATAACTTGGCTTAGTATCCTAACGACCACATTTTGTCACTGGGAGTTTGGGGCCAATCACTGAACCTTCTGGGACTCAATTCGTCAGCTAGTAAAGGAGAGGGTGCTCTCCTTTGGAGAGGAAGGGGACTATGGAGGCAGAATAGCAAATTTGATAGATTTGGAAAGTGCTCGTCACTTTGAATGAACAATTTTTTATTTCTTCTTTTTTTTGTTATAGAAAATGGTTTCTAGGAGAAATATGCAGAGAAAAATGAGTGCTAAAAAAATCCAAAGAAATCAATTTTTGAAATTAAAAAGAGAGAGAGAGAGAGAGAGAGAGAGAGAGAGAGAGAGAGAGAGAGAGAGAGAGAGGGGACTAGATGAGATCTAAGGCATCCCAGACCTTATTCAATGCCCTTGGGAACCTGTCAAGGGCCATCATAGAGAAAAAAAGAAGAGTTAGACTTGTCCTCTGTGTCCTACTTATTATATTTATATAAATACATTTTGCTATTCACTCTTGCAATTGTGACTAACTCTTCATGTCTTTCTAGCCTACACTGTCTCGAAGTCTTTATAAGTTCATGTTGATTGTTTCTAGGCAAAAAGAAAAGGAGACAGCAGAGAATGAAATGGACAAAATATATTGGGGATGTGTTTCTCTCGATCCCTGATATAGGCCAATCTCTTGGCCCTTCTATCCTCCACTATCTCCCAAAGTCTGTCCAAGCTCTTGTTTGTTGCTTCTATGACAATAGGCATCCATCTCATCTTCTGCCATTCCTTTTTTGTTTTTGTCTTCAATCTTTACCAAAATCAGGATCTTTCCAACGAGTCTGATCTCCTTGTTATTTGGCCACATTATTTAAGCTTTAGCTTCAGTATTTGTCTTTTTGGTGAGTTAATTTCTCTAAGTATTGCCTGATTTCATTTCCTTGCTATGTAAGGAACTCTAATTCAATTCAAAAGTTTGATTCTTCAGTGCTCAATTTCCCTTATATTTCAACCCTCAAAGCCATACATTGCTCTTGGAAAAATCAGAGTTTTGACTATAAGGACTCGTGTCGGTGACATGATGATTCTGCTGTTTAGTATACCATCCAGATTTATGACTGGATAATTTTCCCTCCAAGGAGCAAATATTATAGATAGATAGATAGATAGATAGATAGATAGATAGATAGATAGATAGATAGATAGATAGATA
>NC_058132.1:82731882-82789815 GCF_016433145.1 Gracilinanus agilis | reverse complement strand
TCTCTCTCTCTCTCTCTCTCTCTCTCTCTCTCTCTCTCTCTCTCTCTCTCTCTCTCTCTCCCTCTCTCTTAACCCTTACCTTCCATCTTGGAATCGATACTGTGTATTGGTTCCAAGGCAGAAGAGTGGTAAGGGCTAGGGCAATGGGGGTTAAGTGACTTGCCCAGGATCACACAGCTAGGAAGTGTCTGAGGTCACATTTGAACCCAGGACCTCCTATCTCTGGACTGATTCAATCCATTGAGTCACCTAGCTGCCCCTGTCCCCCTTTCTTGCATGGACACCCTGTCCACAAGAACCCTCTCCCATCTCCCACCCAGGAAAGGGAACGGTTGGAGACCAGACTGAGCCCATCCTTCCCTGGACTCTCTCATCCCTTCAGGTGCGGCTGTAGCGGCTGTCCCTGCACTCCTGGAAACTGTGGGCTTCACCAAGCTTGGCATTGCTGCTGGCTCCCTGGCAGCAAAGATGATGTCGTCAGCAGCTATAGCCAATGGTGGAGGGATTACTTCAGGTAGCCTGGTGGCTGTGCTACAGTCTGTGGGTGAGTGAGGGCTGAGCCTGCCCGTGAATGCACGCATCCGAGTCTCTTTCTAGCTTGTGCCGATGGGCAGAACAAGTTTGTCAGAAACGTGACCTCAGCAGAGGGGAAAGGGAGGGACAGGCCAGCGAGCTTCCCAAACCGTTGCTGTTTACTTCTCTCCCCCCAACGACCTCTGCAGCCCCCATTCCTTGTGCCCAGCGACGTCCCCCCGCGGACATCCACAACTGAAGGATTAAAATAAATTTTAATAAATCTCCTCTGTTTTATATCAAAGGCCTCACAGCAGAAACTTGGACTGCTTTGGGGCTTTTGGCATATTTCGGTATTTGGGTATCTGTTGTTGTAATGCTAAAGGTTACGAATGCAGTTGCTCAACTCTTTTTGGTTCAAGCTTTGCTCCTACATTAAGACACATTTCTCCACGGCATCTTTAAGTAAAAAAAGTTTTTAAAAGCAGGTTTTATTATTGCTGTTGTTGTTATTATTATTATTATTGTTATTATGTAAAGATCTAGCAATTTAATTTACAACAGAAAACACAAATGAATATACGGATAAGAACAATATCAGCAATAATAAGAGAGACAAAAAAGAAAGACAATATCACCAAATTGGGGAAGTCCCAACTTCTGAATATTCCACCTGAGGAGCCTGTAAGAAATCAAATGAATATAAAAGGATAGATTTAAAAATATTAGGGTTTTCCCTCTTGAACACATGGGTTGATGCGGACATGATTGGGGATATAGACTTGAAACGACCACAACAATGCAACTATTGACAATTTGGAAATAGGTCTTGATCAATGACACAAGTTAAAACCAGTGGAAATGCGGTCGGCTATGGGGGGGGGGGGGCAAAGGGGAAAGTAAAAAAATGAATCACGTAACCATGGAAAATTTTTCTAAAAAAATAAAATATTTAAATCTTTAAAAAAAAAACAAAAAAAATTAGGGTTTTAAAGGGTTTATTGATAGCCATTAGAAAAATGAAGCCACATGCCTGTTAAGAGTTAGTTTGAAAGTCATGCCCTGTTGCCTCCTCCTCCCATCCTGGCTCCTGCTCCCAAGGTGGAGAAGAGGAAGTACTAATCCAATCCTCAGTTTTTATACTTTTCTCTACGTTAATACTCTTCCTGCCTACATGATTATACAAGCAAGGAATCATGGGAAATGTAGTTTGAAGACCCCTAAACTTCCACAGGAAGTTTAGATCTGGGATCTCAAAATTAGTTCAAGGACCCCCAAATTTCCAATATCACAAATCCCGGGGTACAGCATTCAGGGCCCTGTTCAGGAAAGTCCCAGGCAGAGCATCCTCTCCATGGGTGAGACTCCAAAGTCTACTTTCCAGAAGGGGACTCTTATTGGACCTCAAACAAAGAAGGCTTTTTGCCAACCAAAGTTTGCATATCTGCTTCCAGGGCTTAAAGGTCCTGGCCAAGATCTTGAGTTCCAGGAAACAGTTAGGCGAAACATTTTTCAAAATTTAATCAAGAGTTCATGAAGAAAGCATATCTTGTGAGATAAGGGTTAACCTCACAGAAGGATGCTTATCTCCTGATAGCCACAGAGCCCTGGAGAATCTGCTGAGAGCTCTGGCCAAAGCCCAAAGCAGTCTAAGTTTCTTCTGGCCTTTGATATAAAACAGAGGAGATTTATTAAAATTTATTTTAACCCTTCGATTGTGGACGTCATCCAATTTGAGAACCAGAAGCCTCCTCACAGACCATCTCTCTCCTGATGCTAGTGGAGAAGCTGGAGCCCATTGAGGGGACATGAGGGGACTGCTTGTGGTCACCACGGCTAGTCCTTCTCCCATCTTAATTCATCTCTCTTCTTCTGTCTTCCAGGTGCAGCTGGACTCTCCAGTGGGGTGAATCTTATCCTGGCAGGAGCTGGTTCAGCGATCGGTGCCATTCCTGGGTTGGTTCTCAGGGGAATGAGATTTTGAAATGGTTAAATAACAAAGATACCCAAATAAAATGTATCTTTGCCCTCTGGGGATGAAAATTTACTTGATTGTTCATTTGTGTTCATCTCCTTGGGGCTCACTTGCCACCCTCCCACACACATACACATTTCACTGCATTTTTCAGGTAATACCCTCATAGGGATGACTACCAGAATCTTCTAGGGGTAGTTCTTCTTTTGGGTGGTTGGTCATTGCAAAGCTGGGTCATCCAGGATGCTCTGCCCTTAACTTGCTGCCAACAAACGTGGCACTGGGCTCTTCTCAAGTGAAAGTGTCTTTTCTGGATGGATTGGTCCACTGACTTCTCTCTGGATTGCTGTCTTTTGACACCTTTGTCCTTTAGCTTGAAACTGGGAACTCTTTTAGCTGCAGTTTTGTAGTTCTCTTTCAACTAATGCAATAGCCCTTACTCTAGGATTGTCAGAAGTTTTCTCCACAATGCTTTCTTCCCTTTTTGATGGCTATAGGGCCCATGCAGGATTCTTGTGTTCAGGGTTCTGGGCCATCTTTATCTGGGTAGGAGAGGAGCTGGTGGTATGCCTTAATCAGACTTTATCAAATTTATGAGTAGTATAGGGCAAGGCAGATACAATGTGAGGCTTTGAATAGCTCATCAAAGAGCATTTGTCCCTGTACTTTCTTTCCCAGACTCTCATTTGCAAAAGTCCAATGTGAGAAATTTAGAATTATAAAGAAAAAGTAGAGACCTCGGAACCCCCCAATTGACTGATGATTCTTGGGCAGATGGCAGATGAGGAAGATTTGGAAAACATATTGGAAGGTTATCCTTAAGTGACAATGTCATTTCTTTTTTAAACCTTTTCCTTGTGTTTTAGAATCAATAGTAATTATCAATTCCAAGGTAGAAGAGTGGTAAGGGCTAGGCAATTGGAGTTAAATGACTTTCCCAGGGTCACACAGCTGGGAAGTGTCTGAGGCCAGATTTAAACCCAGGACCTCTCATCTCCAGGTCGCATTCTCTATCTACTGAGTCCCCTTGTGATTATCTCTGGTCCCATTTTTCACCTCCTGGTTGTTTCAGGAAGAAGACATTCCATCTCCTTTCTTAGCCTAACTTTCATGCCTAGAACACTTTCTCCTTTTTGGCAGCTGACTTCCCTAGTTTCCTTCAAGTCTCAGGCAAAATCCCATCTCCTACAGGAAGCCTTTTCCAATTCTTCTTAATTCTATAGAGTTTGTATATATTTATTTCCTTTAGAATGTAAGCTCCTTGAGAGCAGAGATTGTTTTTTGCCTCTTGTATCCACAGAGCCTGACCTATAGTAGTTGCTTAATAATTGCTAAATGATTGTTTGACTGACTGAGGGGACACATCCCTGAATCAGGAAGGGAGATTAAAAAAAAAAAAAAAAAAGCAAATTGGTATGTTAACCTGCCCTGTCACCTATTGGGTACAAGGTGAAAAACAAACTCAAGAGACCATGGATGGAATAAAACTGAAGGTACTTCTGATCCTCATAGGAGAATGGTCTCTACTCCATTAAGAAAAAGTACACGAGCCCTGTCAAAGCTTTGCCCAAGAGCCCAACAACAGAGCAGTCTAGCAGGCACAGAGGAAGTGTTGTAGCCCAGCACAGCCTAGCAGAGGCTGTCACCCATCTAACACAGATGCTGTTCCACCTCAATGAGGAAAGAGCAGGACATCAGGACGTCCTGCCAATTTCTTGGTCACTCAGTGGATAGAGCACCAGACCTGAATTTAAATCCAGTCTCAGACACTTATTAGCTATGTGATCCTGGACAAATGACATAACCCTGCTTGACTCAGTTTCCTCATTTGTAAAATAAGCTGGAGAAGGAAATGACACATCATTCCAGTGTTTTTGCCAAGATAATCCCAAATGTGGCCACAGAGTCAGAAAAGGATTAGAATTTAGGGTATTTGTAGCTAGATGATTTTTTCTACCTCTTTCCTACATTTCCCATTTTAATGTCTCTACCTTGTAAATAAAGCTGCTTACAGTCATTCTGGCTGGAGAAGTTAATTAATTTTATAAATGGCGACCACAATAAATTTTTTAAAAATTCTTATATTAGTCTATCCGGAACCAGCCGGATTCAACTATGGGGTGTTCGGGAACAGCCACCTGAGAGACCATAGGGGGAGAGAGGGGAACCATGCACGCAAGAAGACAAGGAAGTCTAATGGAACATGGCCCGTTTATTGCTGGTAAAGGACAAGAATATATATGTTCAGGGTGAGGGGGTTGGCGGTCGGGATGAAAGGAGAAAGGAACAAATAGTTACGAAGCAGGAACATGGAAAAAGAACACGCAGTTATGTGGAAAGTCTGGAGGACGTTTTGCAACTATGCCTCCGCCCATGCGGGGCTCATAATCCATATCGTTCTTGAAGAGTTACTATTTTTATTTTATAGTCTTGTCTCCTAACAATTCCCCCTTTCTTTATTTTTAAATGAAGGGCATAATGACTAAGTGCGCTCCTTTTGACCGTTGTTTCCTCCAAGTCTATACCATATTTCTCAAAGCACCTTATGTTTCCCAGTTGATCCATAGATGATATTCGCAGTGACGGCCCCTGTCTTAGGCTACACAGGGGGAGTTACTCGACCATCAAGGGTCGAGGACCTGTGCTATTCCTGTCATTGGGTTACCGCCCTGTTAAAATGTAGATGAGTATCGTGATGTTGTTCCGTGTCCGTTATCTGACTACGATGGCATTGAACCGTAGGAAACTTATCAAGGGCTGAGTCGACGTTTGATTTAATGAATTTGGTTAGACGTTGGAAAACCCAAGGGCCAAAAGTAAGAGCTAATATAAGAATAAGAAGTGGTGTAATAATAGTAGGGATCAGAGTAGATAGCCAAGGGGAGTTTTTAAGGAGTGTATTAAACCATCCTTCTCGTGCCTTGGCCTCCCTCTTCTTCTGAGCTAATCGCTCTCGTAATTTTGCCATGGATTCTCGGGCAATACCGGTATGGTCTGCGTAAAAGCAGCATTCTTCTTTTAGTGCAACACATAACCCGCCCTCTTTTAGGAATAAAAGGTCAAGTCCCCGTCTATTCTGTAAAACAACCTCCGAAAGGGAGGTGAGAGATTTTTCTAGGGCTGTAACTGATTTTTCAATATCCTCAAGGTCTGCAATAATTGCTGTATGGAGAGATTGGAGATAGCGTGTTTCCACAAGGGCTGCGGTCCCGGTACTAATGCCGGCGGCTATTCCTCCGAGGCCTAGGAGGGTAATAATAAAAAGAGAAAGAACTTCTCGTTTATACCGTAAGGCAGAGGAGTCAATTGTTGTTAAAGCGTAGGGGCCATAATGATAAGTAATACGGGGCCAAAGGGATATAAGGATACAGAATTCAGAGGAAAAATTGAAACGGGTCCCTATAATGCATTTAGTGAGGCCGGTGTTACATGCCCAAAAGGTGTTATTGGGTGCAATCAGGTAGAAACTAGATGCTTCTGCAGAGTGGAATTACATAAAGACTCATAAGGAGAGGGTGGTTTCCCCAGGCAGAGACCAGACCCTAAGAAATCAGAAATGGTAAGCTTGGGGGGTCCGTGAAAACAATGTTCAGGGGGCTGGATATAGTAATCAGGATCGAGGTTTAAAGCAAAAGCTTCATAGTAAGGAGGGGCAGCAGGGAGGCATAACCAACAGTCTCTAGTCTTATCGGGTTGAGAGAAATTTAGGGCCGTATATGCACCGAAAATAAGGTTGAGGAGACGCTGAGAAGTAGAAGTAGGAGGGAGGTAAGGGATTGGGTTTGGGGTCAGGTGAGGTCTAGACTTGGCAGAGATTGAATGGGGTCTGGAGTTATCAAGGGGAATGTGGGTAACAGAGGGGAACCGTACTGGCGGAAGGAGGGGAGTGGGGGTTGTCACTCAGTGAAAATAATATTAGGGCCAACCGAAACTGTGATGGTTTTGATTCGGAGGCGGATAGTCATAAGAACAACATCATCTGGGCCTGTCTTATAAAGGCGCAATCCCCAGGTAAGGCCATCGGTCCATCGGGAATCCAATTTCCCGGTGCTGGTAAACAAGATGTTAAGGGGATTACAATTAGGGATCTTAGGGGGATTATTCAAAATACAAGAAGGCGGTCGAAGTCCGCTCGTAATTTGGATAAGATCCCGGTTTTTTGGGACCCAATGTACAGTACCGATAGTCTCACACCCCCAGATGGCACAGAATCCTTCAGAAAGACCACCACAAAAGTCAGGTTGGGAGAATCCTGGACAACCATAGATGGGGAATGTAGGTATCATTTTCGTCCCGGGCGGAGGTGGAGTGGCAGGTGAACAGTAGTGAAACGAGGAGGAAGAAGGGTTTCCTAGCTGACAAAAGTCAATAAAAAGCTCGGGGAACCAAGTGAGAGGAGGCATGTTCTGTGAAGTGACCCGCGAAAGAATTCTTTGGTTGATCGGGTTAATGATTTCCCAGGTTTGTCTGGCAGGGAAGTGAGGGCTCCGGCCATAGCAGGCAAGGAATAACTGGAAGATGTAGAGGAGGCATTTCCAAGGAGGGGTCATCTTCCTGTGGAGTAAAGAGAAGATTTCTCAGGGGTAAGCCCTGGACCATCAAAATTAGTGTTGGGGGTAAAGGTTTTGATCAGTCTAGACGGGACCCAGCGGGCATTATTCGCTGTTTTATCAAAAATGCAAGCGGAACCTTTTCCCCAAGTAAGGACAGGGTCAGGACCGCACCAGAGGCCAGTGAGGGGGTCACGCCAAAGGACTGTGGCCAAATTTGATGAAGTATGCGGATGCCAGTGGCGATCAGCAGCAGAACGCCCTTCAGCATCCAGCGTAAGGAAATGAAGAACAAAGAGGGCATGAGCAAGAAGCAGAGTCTGATTGCCATATAACGGGTAAAGAGTCTCTTGAGCCTTGAGTTTAAAAAGTGTATTTTTAAGAGTTTGGTTTGCTCGTTCGACAATACCTTGCCCTTGTGGGTTATAAGGTATGCCTGTAACATGTTTTATGCCTAATTGGGAGCAAAATTGTTTAAAAGCTTGGCTGGTATAGCCAGGGCCATTGTCTGTTTTGATGGAGAGAGGTTTCCCCATCATAGACATAGCAAGAAACATATGTTTGATAACATGTTTAGTGGCTTCCCCGGATTGTGCAGATGCAAAAAGAAAGCCACTAAACGTATTAATGGAAACATGAACATACTTGAGTTTAGCAAAAGAGGGGACGTGGGTGACGTCCATTTGCCATAGATGGCCGGGAAGAAGGCCACGGGGGTTAATCCCCAAATGGGGTTCAGGCAAGAGAGTAACACAATTCTTACAATTTTTCACAATTGACCTGGCCTGTTCCCTGGAAATTTTGTAGGCCAGGCGAAGGGATTGAGAGTTGAGGTGGTGAAGCCTGTGTGCCTCTGTAGCGAGGGAAACAGGGTCGGGCGAGAGGGCAGGAGGGGTAGACGTAGATGCTGAGGCAATTAAGCGAGTGTGTTGATCTGCGAGATCGTTCCCAAAAGATAAGGGGCCTGGGAGGCCGGAGTGGGCACGTATATGGCCCACAAAAAAAGGACAGGAC
Source organism: Gracilinanus agilis (assembly GCF_016433145.1). Taxonomy (NCBI): domain Eukaryota; kingdom Metazoa; phylum Chordata; class Mammalia; order Didelphimorphia; family Didelphidae; genus Gracilinanus; species Gracilinanus agilis. The sequence goes on along the minus strand of NC_058132.1, from coordinate 82,781,763 downwards.
CGTGATCGAATGGCTTGCTGGAGTTGGAAAAAAAGAGAAAAGGTAGCGGTCGTTGGCTGAACCGCAGGAACGATTTCGAGTCGGAGCAGGGATTGAACAACATATCTGCTATCCGAGTAAAGATTGAATGGAGTATCAGGCAGAGAATGAAAAACTGTTAAAGCAGCATAAAGTTCCACCAGCTGCGCAGACTCATAAGGAGTTCGGATAGAACGAGGGTGATTGTTCATGACTATGGCAGCAAGGCCTGTTTTGGAACCATCCACAAAGATTGTGGGTGCCCGTGAAATGGGGGAGAATCGGGTATGACGTGTGAATATGAAGGGAGTAAAATTGAAAAACTGTAGCAATTTGTTACTGGGCATGTGATTGTCTAAGATGCCCTGAAACGTGGAAATGAGTATAGCCCAATTATCATTCTGAGATTTAAGCCAGTCGAGCTGTTCTCTGCTGTAAGGGGATACTATGTGGTCAGGGGGACGGCCAAAATGGCGTGTGGAAAGGCGAATGCCTATCATAGCTATACGAGCAATCAAATCGGGGTAAGAGGCAAGAATCTTCCGATTGTGCATGGGGAGATGTATCCAAATGAGGGGAGAAGGATCTTGCCATAGGAGTCCAGTGGGAGAAAATTCAGTGGGAAAAATAAGAAGGTATAAGAACAATTCTGGGGAGAAATATCCAATATTCTGGGTGGCTATAGCCTGTTCTACCTTTTTGAGAGAAACTTCACCTGCCGGGGTCAAAAAACGAGGGGAGGAAGGGTCAGCATCCCCTCGCAGGATATCCTCCAGAGGACGGAGATCTACCTAGAAAGTTGCAGGTAGGGACGTAGCCAATTAATATCCCCTAGAAGCTTCTGAAAGTCATTAAGAGTCTTAAGGGAAGAGCGTTTAAGCTCGACTTTATTAGAAAACAGCCGGTCGGGTTCAAGTCGAAATCCTAAAAAGGTGAAGGGGTATTGAGTTTGAATTTTGTCTGGGGCAATGCTAAAGCCACGGGCTTGGAGCGCGCTAACAATAGCCTGGGCTATAGTCTGTGCCAATGAGGGGGAAGGGGCAGCAATGAGGAGATCATCCATGTAATGAATGAGATAGGCTAAAGGATACTGAGTCCTAATGGGGTCAATAGATTGAGCAACAAATTTTTGACATAGTGTAGGGAAATTAGCCATTCCCTATGAAAGTACACGCCACTGAAATCGAGGGTTAGGCCCTATGTGATTGACTATGGGAATGGAGAATGCAAAACAAGGGCTGTCGGAGGGATCAAGAGGAATTAAGAAAAAGCAATCCTTAATATCAATGACAATTTTGCTGAACCCTTTTGTCCTAAGGCTTAATTTTAAGTTATCACAATATATGTTATTTGCTTTTTATAAATTTCCAAACCATATTTCCTTTGTATTAACTGTCTTTTATTCTCTATAATATCTGCAGTTTCCCTTTTTATTTTAAATTTATGCTCCAATTGTGGTGAATTAGGGAAACCTGAATTTTTGCACAATCATTATTGATGTTATAAAATTGCTATTAGCTTCCTGTTCATTTTTTCACTTTACAGAGCTAAACTGGCAAGTCACGCTTGATTGGTCACTGTACCTCTCTGAGTCTGTTCACATGAAGCTATTCTACGTGTTTGTTCTTACCCATAATAATATTTTTTCTTTAAACAAATTGCATGTTATTCCTTAGATCGTGAATTTCTTCTCATACATTGCACATGCTTTTAAAATAATTTTATATCCTAATAAATTACAATGCTGTCCAAATTTTTTATATTCATAATATACTAGATTCCTAATGCAAAAATATTATTTTTGAATTACCAAATTTTGAAACCCTAATGCTAATTATATTTTTACCTATTACTTAATATGATGGTACAGATCTTAGAGTAACAATTTTACATGTTCATATGTTTTCCCTAAATTCAGTTCAATAAGCATTTTTGATAAGTCTGATCATTCCTACAGTGCAAATCCTAATAGATAGCTTTTCAATATAAGTTTTGTGCATTCTTAAATTTAACAGAAATTCCATTTTAAACTAGTAGTCAATGAATTTACACAATACCATCAGTACCTATTCAGTTCCTTAGCAAATATATACTCTAATGGGTAGAGAAAGGTCCATGAGTTTGGGGGAGAATGGGCGACGATTTTTAGCTTCTCATAGCTACTTCCTGCTGAACTGGGGCGGCGTGGATGATTCGCTCTCAACAAATAATTTTCTCATGGACCAGTCTCTGTCTAAAGGGATCTAATTTTGAAATGTAAGCCAATTGCATTGCTCTAATAATCTTTAAGTTAAATTTTTTCACTAACATCAGTTTAATTAATGTTAGGTTGAATTCATGGTTGTTTAAAGAAGCTTTTTCACTCTTGGTTAAGCACTGAGCAAGACTGGTGGTTTTTATTTATTTTTTGCTAGCTAAGAAAGTTAAGCTACACTTCTGTACTTCTGTACACAACTAAGAATCATTGCTTCCTCTCTGAATAAATTTTTCTTAGATTGCATTTTTAGAATCTTTTGTAATTTTCATTAGATATATGTCTCAGTACTTAACCTGTTGATAAAATTTAGTGATGGGATCAAATTTGTCCCTTTTTCTGTCTTTTGATTTCTATGTTCCCTTTCTCATGGCCAGTGAGAAATGGAAGGAGAAATGTTTGACAGATTAGTTTGTTTAACTCTTGCCTTAATAAGAGCAGAGAATAAGATTTCTTTTAACCAATTAAATTATCTTAGAGTTTGAGACATTCAGAAATTACAATGTTATTTTCTGAATTTCCCTAACACTTCTGTCTGTCTTCCCCATTCCTCCGGAATGAATGAAGAAGAGAGAGAGATTTATTTTTTCCAACCTGTAACCCTCCCATTGTGATCACAGACAAACAACATATAACACACAGACTGATCGAGGACACATTTCCCGGGCATATCACACACACTCTGACAAATATAAAGCATAAATTATATAAGCTAGATTTTTCTTTTCATCCTAGCAAAAGATCAATTATTACAATTCATATCTCCATGACTAAAGAATTCTGCGAAAAAGAATGAGTCAAAAAAGGGTTAATTCTTAACAAGGAGCTAGCTGACATATAATGAATTTTGTTTCTTAATTACCTTTCTTCATGCTTCAATAAGTATCCTAAAATAAATACACTTTTGCTTTTTCATTTTTCTATGAAGTGGGATTCTGATACCTGCCTGAATAATTCCAGGTATGCCACATTACTGGAAAGACTGGTTTAGCTAAGTGAAAATTGTTAAAACTTTTTACATTGTCTGTAGCTATTACCGATTGGACTCCTTCCAAGGGAAAAAGAAAAAAAAACTATGACAAAACTGGTTTTTCTAGCTGAGGCAAAGTAGCCAGCCGCTTCTAAAAAGGGGGGCAGAGAGGAAAATTTCTGGTCACTTTTAAATTTGCCGTTTAGTCCTAGAGAAAAATACGCTTTTCCTGGTGTTCTTCTAAGAAGGGCCCAGTGCCCTAATGCTTAATTTTGCTGGAGGGGGCCATTGTTATGGTAACGGGCTGCCTCCTCCTCCAATTCTTTTTGGTAGGCAGGATTAAGTGTGCTTTCTTGAGGAGGGTCTGTATATAGAACTGGATAAAGGTGTGGCTTTGTTTTTGTGGGGACTAGGGGTTCCTCGAGAGAGGGGTTTTTGATAAGTTCGTCTAAAAGAGACGAGGGGCACTCATTCTTTTTAACTCTGTTCCTCAATTGAGCTCATTTCTTCAGTTTTAATTTTAGATTCCAAGATAGTGTCCTCAGCCAGCTGAGGAGGTGCGAGACTAGTTTACTAGTGTCGGCTTCTTTAAGAATGTCACGAATCAAGCCGTAGAAAGAAAAGTAATCATCTGGAATTTCCTGACCAGATCTTAAAAGACCGTTTAACTCTTTTCCCACTTTGTTCCAAGTGAGTGGGTGAATACCTGAGCCATGTAGTATGAGCCAAGGGCACTGTTTTTCTAAAAAGCAAAAGAACCGGAATAGATTTTTTTTTCCCCTTAATTCTATTACCTCTCTCCCTGAAACTACTTTTTAACTCCTTAACAAATAGCGCTTCCTTCGAGAGTGTCTTACCCATCATTCACACACTTGCACTTCCCCATGTTCTTGCCGTTGCTTGTGCTTAGGTGGACGGTATAATCCCCCGTCAGGATCTTGCCTTCAGGCAGGCACCCTACTACACAGTATGCAAATCGCAGACTATCTCCACACAGAATCTCTTTCCTCACACACACACACACACACACACACACACACACACACACACACACACACACACACACACACACATTACCCAGATCCAACACTTCTCAGTTTAATGCCTATGGTGATGGGACAACTTACCCTACGCCTCCTCTCAAGGTTGTCCGGTCAACCTCTACCCGATACTTTAATTCCGCGGCCGCGACGTGTACTCCTCAGTTGTCCGGTAAGCTGTTTTCTCCGAGCCCCACACGTTGGGCGCCAATTATCCGGAACCAGCCGGATTCAACTATGGGGTGTTCGGGAACAGCCACCTGAGAGACCATAGGGGGAGAGAGGAGAACCATGCACGCAAGAAGACAAGGAAGTCTAATGGAACATGGCCCGTTTATTGCTGGTAAAGGACAAGAATATATATGTTCAGGGTGAGGGGGTTGGCAGTCGGGATGAAAGGAGAAAGGAACAAATAGTTACGAAGCAGGAACATGGAAAAAGAACACGCAGTTATGTGGAAAGTCTGGAGGACGTTTTGCAACTATGCCTCCGCCCATGCGGGGCTCATAATCCATATCGTTCTTGAAGGGTTACTATTTTTATTTTATAGTCTTGGCTCCTAACATTAGTCAAGCCCATTTTTAATTATTATACTATGTGGCACAGTGGATAGAGTGCTGGGTTTGGAGTTAGAAAGATTGGAGTTCAAATCTGGCCTCAGATACTTAGCTGCATGACCCTGGACAAGTCACTTAAACCTCTTTTTGCCTCAGTTTCCTCATCTGTAAAATGATCTGGAGAAAGCAACTTGTATAGAGTTTAACCCACCTCAGATGGGACTAAACCAGAAGAGAGATTCTCTATCTTGGAGACGAGAACTGGGTATATTGTTGGGACAAAGGTGACGCTGAGCAGCCTTATGGAAGCTACCATGGCCCCTGCCCTGAGCCTATAATACTTCCTCAATATTTTAGGAGTGGGTGCTTTTCACATGGGAATTATCCATCCTTGAGGGATGTACATTTACAGCAGGCACTCCTCTAGGCAAAGTCCATGACTATAATAACAACATCATGCAATCATGTCTGACTTCTTTGTGACTCTATTTAAGGTATCTTGGCAAAGACACTAATTAATAGAGGAAGTTCCTCCCTGGAAAATGTCACCAATGAAATTACAATGTGAGTCTGGCTTCCTCCAAGTTCCAGTTAGACTCCCACTTTATAAAGGAAGCTTTCCCTAAACCTTCTTAATTCTAGAGCTTTCCCTCTATTATTTCCTACTTATCCTGTCCATAACTTGTGTGTTTATATTGGTTTGCTTATTGATTTCCCATTAAATTGTGAGCTCCTTAAGGCAGGGACTATTTTTTGCTTCTTTTTGTTTCCCCAGTGCTTATCACAATGCCTGACATATAGTATAGGCCTTTAATAAGTGCTTGTTGATTGATTTTTCAAAAAATCTTACCTTCTGTCTTAGAATTAATACTAAGTATTGGTTCCGAGGCAGAAGAGAATTAAGGGCTAGACAGTTGGGGTTAAGTGACTTGCCCAAGGCCACATAGTTAGGAAGTGTCTGAGGTCAGGTTTTTAACCCAGGGCCTTCCATTTCCAGGTCTGGCTGTCTATCCATGCCACCTACTTGTCCTTTGTTGATCAATTTTTTAAAAAATGATTGACCGAGGGGTGTATAAATGGAGATTTTGAACCTTGGACTGCATCCCCCAAGAAGTCCCTTAGCATTTCCCAAAATTCCCTTTAATCCCTCCTGCGCCTCCACAGTCACGTTATTGTTTTATAAATTCTGTAGCTCCTCCTTTCTCTCCTTCACAAGCACAGTTGAAGTTAGTTTAGTACCTTTTTGCTCTAGTTTTTTATGTTAGTTTATTATTAATAAAAGCTTTATAAAAATATAATAGTTATTGGATATTAATTTTAATCTCCACAGGAGCTAACTCCAAGTCTTGTCCTCTATCCATCGTTATCACCTTGCTGTCCATAAGACCTGAGTGCAAATCCAGCCTCAGAAACTTACTAGCTGCGGGACCCTGGGCACATTACTTACCTCTGTGCCTCTGTTTCCTTAACTGCAAAAAGGTTATTATTGTGAGGATCAAATGAAATCAGATTTATAATATTAATGCTTATTTCTTCTTCTTTCCTAATTTTTTGTTGGACTAAAACATTTGTTAACCCCCTGAGATCACAGTCTCATAAGTTCAGAGGATTTAGAGCTCAAGGTGATCTTAGAGATCATCTAACCCAAACTCTTCATTTTACAGAGAAAATGATTCATTCAGGAAAAGAGGTGGGAGCCAAACCCGGGTCCTCTGATTCCAAACCCAATGCTCTTTGCTTCCTCCAGCCTTTGTTTGAAGCCCTCCAGGGAGAGAAAGGGACACCCCCCTCCTCCCCACGTCCTGAGGAAACACATGCAGCTTCTGGACAGCTCAAACAATTAGGAAGTTTTCCCTTCGGTCAAGCCTACAGATCTCTCTTCACAACTTCCATGCAAAGAAGAAATAGTTCTGCCTGGTTTAGGGGCCAAGAACAAGTCTTATTCTTCTGCCTTTTTAAGTATCCTGCAGATACTTAAAGAGAGCTAAAGATTCCCATCTTGCCAAAGTCTTCTCTTCTCCAGCCTAACCATCCACTGTTCCATGAACCAATCCTCTTCTGGCGGGAACCTCCGCGTCCTTCACTACCTTCTTCAGGATGCCAGCACCCCCTCTCTTTATCAATCCAGATCTCTTAAACATGGAGACAGAAGATGAAAGTGGAATAGTTCCTGCCTTCACAAGGACATTATGCCCATTCTGATGGGCATGATTAAGGCTAAGGAGAGGGATTGGACCTGTAATTAGTATTCCTAATTCAAGAGTGCCCAAAATGAGTACAAGGTGATATTAGTGACTGTAGGCAGTGGTCAGAAAAGTCTTCACATCCGAAGGGGGACACTTTAGCCCGGTCTCAAAGGATCCCAGGGATTCCAAGAGGCAAAGACAAGGAGTAAGATTATTTCAGGCACGGAGGGCAGTTTTGGTAAAGGCTTTAGATATGGGAAATGGGAGAGTCAGGTACAAAAAACAGCAGAAAAGCCAGAGTGCCTGGACCACTGGCAGTGTAAAGGAGGGGCATATAAACAAGCCAGGAAAGATGGGTTGAGGACAACTTGTGATGCTTTCTATACTTTAGGAAAGTTACTTTGGCATTCAATGTGGAAGATATATTGGAGAAGGAGACCTTTGTTTTCAAGGAACTTATAATTAAATAAGAAGGACAGGACAGGCACATAATTAACTGGGACATTAAGGCAGAAGGAGTTGAGTACAAAACAGGTGTGAAAATTTGGGGAAGGAGACAGGGCCCAGTTAGCTGCTTTATCAGGGAAAGCTTCATGGAGGAGATGCCATCTTTGCTGGGACTAGAAGGAAAAGGAAGATTTCACCAGGTGGAGGTGAGGAACGAGTGCTTTCGGTAGTAGGAGACAATCTGTGTGGTTATCTGGGAAGCCATAAAAAGCAGGACAAGGCCAGGGCGTCAATCGTCCCAGGTAATAGGAATGTATATAGTCTGACATGTTTTATTTAGTGGTTTTATCTAAGAGTTAAGAGGGAGCTAAGGTTGAATGAGAGGGCATGCAGCAAAGAATAACAAGTCCAAGAAGTGACTGTGCAGTTCTGGGGCTGGCATGAAGCTGGAAGTGGGAGGCAAGACAAGGTGTAGACCAGTAGACCTATGTTCCCTCCTCCCTCCTCTCACTGCCCCCCCCCCCCCCATAGGAGTTGCAATCTGTCTGAAACTTAAGGAGGGGGCAGCACAGTGGCTCAGGAGATAGAGCGCCAGGTGTGGAGTTTGGAGGTTCCTAGTTCAAATCAGATCTCAGACACTTCCCAGCTGTATGACAACCTCATTTGTCCAGCCCTTGCCATTCTTCTGTCTTCAGAGCTGTGACTAAGACAGAAGGTAAGGCTTTAAAAAAAGAAAGAAAGAAACTTAAAGAGACAGAAATTCAAATTAAGTCTTTATTTGCCTGTTTCTCTAAGGATGGCTCCTGGGCCTTCTTCCCCATGGTCCGAGGGCACAGGGGGCTATTACTTGCTGCTCCAGTAAGCCAGGGCACTCCCTAGGGCCGAACCTGCAGAACCCAGCAGAGCACTCGTACTTGCAGACAGGCCGCCAGCCCCTGCAGGGAGGGAATTCAGGACGTTGGGTTAGGGTGACTAAGGGGGACGGGAGAAGGCTGGGGCCATGGAGGGACGGACTGTCAGGGCAGCCAGGAGCGGGAGAGGCCTATGGCAGCTGTGCCACAGGACCACCGAGGGGAGTGAGGATGCTTAGCAGAGACTGAAGGGGAGCTTGATGAGAGCTTGATGGTTATCTCGGTCTGAAGGGCTATAAGGCTTCCACCTGTTCATTTTGGCCCAAGAGGGCAGAGTCAGCAGCAACGGGGAGAAGGGGCAGATTTGGGGAACAGCTCCATAATGAGAGCCATCCGAACCTAGGCCCGGCCACCTCACAAGGTTCCTAGGCTCAAGGATCTAGAGACTGGGGGGAGGCTGCGGGGCATCTAGTCTCATTTTATACACAAGGAAACGGAGGTCCGGTGAAGGTAAATTAACCTGCCCAAGAACACACAGTGAGTAGAGATCAGGAGCAGGATCTGAACCCGGCTCTTTCTTCTGTGCCATGCCCGCTCCCCCTCGCAGGAGGCACAGCCACAAGCAGCTGGGAGGACCACTTGCGGAGGATTCTCATTCTGCTCTGATTGGACAGTTTGGTCTTTGAGGTTCTTCTAGACTCTTGCGATTCTGTGCTGACCCTGACCAAAGGGGAAAGGCCTCAAGTCCAGGGAGTGTCCCTCCTCACTCACCCACAGACTGCAGCACGGCCACCAGGCTGCCCGAAGCGATTCCTCCCCCATTAGCCACTGCCGCAGTCGCCATCATCTTTGCTGCGAGGGAGCCCGCGGCTATGCCAGCCCCAGTGAAGCCAGCGGTTCCCAGAACCACAGGTACGGAGACCAGAGCCAGACCTGTGGGACGAGAGACCAGTGTCTGCGGTGTCCCATCCCGCCTGTCCTCACAGCCTGACCCTCCCCCCCACCCCAACTGGCCCCACTGCCACCCTCGGTCTGCTCAGGGCTCAGGGTCTGAGTACTGAAAAGTGGCGAAGTAGGGGCAGCCAGGGGGCTCAGGGAATGGACAGCCGGGCCTGGAGATGGAAGGTCCTGGGTTCAAATCTAACCTCAGACTTTCCCAGGTGTATGACCCTGGGCAAGTCGCTTTTTTTTAAAACCCTCGTCTTCTGTCTTAGAATCAATACTGTGTATTGGTTCCAGAGCAGAAGAGTGGTAAGGGTAGGCAATGGGGGTCAAGTGACTTGCCCAGGGTCACACAGCTGGGAAGTGTCTGAGGCCAGATTGAAACTTAGCCTGGGCCAGGCTCTCCATCCACTGAACCACCCAGCTGCCCCCTCAGGATTGATTCTAAGACAGAAAATAAGAGTTTTCAAAATAAGCAAATAAATAAACATTGAATTCAGTGAACTGAGGCAGAGGGAAGACTAATTAGAAGCAATAACCACATTCGTCTGGATTAACCATTTGCTGGTTATGGGAAAGGGACAAACAAAAAACAAATCAATAACCCATTTACTTATTTATTTATTTATTTTTGTGATGGAGCCGGGAAGGGAAAGACTCACCACCTCCAATCAAGGCGCCCGAAGCTATCAGGGCAGGGTTGGCCATGCTTGACAACCGGCTGGTCTGGGTCTGCTCTCCTTTCTCGCTAGCAGGATTCCTCGTCCAGGCCCAAGACAACTAAACTCGTGACCGGGGCTCCTCCGGAACCCGGCCTGGGCCTGCTCTGATTGGACCAGCGACCCTCGTCTCCTCCCACGCTCCCCCCTCGCTGTCCCTCCTCCCCTTCCGCCCACAAAGCCTGGCTTCCTTCCCCGGCTCCGCCCTTCCCAGGTTTCCGGTTTCTCTCCTATTTCCCTTCTGTGTTTATTTGAAGGAAGCGGATCCTGCATCCTTTGGAGCTATGAGTAGAAGCTATATTCCGAACCAAACAAAAATGACCAAAAGGCCGCCATTACGAGAGATAACCCCATAGCTTTGATTAGAAAACTGAACCAACCAGTTTTTTCAGGCTTATCCTCTCTATTCCCAACACAGCCCTTTTACTCAACGCAAATTCTCCTCTTTCTCTACCCCCACCCTTTTGCCTAGTGCACTGTACCATCTTCCTACTTCCCTGTTTAAAACCCACCTGTCAAGGATCAGCTAAAATTGCATCCTTTGGGGCAGCTAGGTAGCACAGGTAGATAGAGCACCAGACCTTTAGTCAGGAGATCCTGGGTTCAAATGTGGTCTTACACACTTCCTAGCTACGTGACCCTGGGCAAGTCACTTAACCCCAAGTGCCTAGTTCTTGCCACTCTTCTGTTTTAGAATTGATATTAAGAAGGTAAAGGGTTTAAAAAAAAATCCCACCCCCCTCCATGAAACTCCCAGATAACCATTTGGCTGGAATTAACCTCTTCATTCTCTGATTTTAACATCTTGTTCCTATCTCATTTGTAGGAGATTTCATATTGTAGCCTTTTGGGCAAAGTTCTCTCTCCCCAGTAATTAATTTGGTAACCGAACCAAAGAGCCCTGGGTTTGTCATTAGAGGCTATGACTTTGAGTCCTGGCTCTGCAAATGGCAATGTGCGTGACCTTGTGGAAAACAAGGCAATTCTTTAATCTGCAAAATGAGGATAATACTTATACTAGTGAGATTAAGATTGCTCCTGTATCATTTTCTTATCTATAATGTTTAGTTAATTGATTTTGTCCTGTAACTGCTTAAGTCGTGGCTCTTTGTTTTTGGACTTAGTTCAGAATTCATTTGACCTGAATTGGGTTAAGAGTAAGAATGCAGCTCTCCTGCCTCAATTTAACTGACCTTGGAGTATGCATGTAAATGGAGTTTGGAGTAAGTGGAGTACAAGGGAGTTTGGGCTTGATATCTTTATACTACCAAGCTATCCTTCGAGGTTGCCTGGTTTGATTTGTCCAAGTCTGGGCCCCTATCTCATGCCTCACAAACAACGAATACTTGGTTTTATAAGAGAAGGGATTTGGGGGGGTAGGGAAGCAGGAGAAGGGACAGGTAGGTCATTGCTAACTCTGCTGCCAAAGGTCCAACCAATCAGTGCCTCAGCTTTGTAACCACTCCATGCCATGATGCCATCTACCCTGTTCTGTATTCCCCAAAGTCTATGAAAGGGGAACTGTCCTCTTACTCAGTGTCTTTGGCATAAATGGAGACAAACCACTGACCCATTTACTGACAGTAGTATGCCCCTAATAAATGTTACCTTAAGCAGAGATCTGCCTCAGTTTGCCCTTTTGTTCAAATTAAAATGCTAGATTTTGTAGACAGTGGTAGGATGGACCTGAACTTTCCTACCTCCCCCTTGCTCCAAGGGCCCAAAGAGGAATAACTTTCAACAAAGGGAGTTTCTGCTAGGGACTCTGTGATGGTGTATTTTGATTTTTCTCTCATCACAACAGTTTCAATCTTCTCCAAGCAAAAAGGGTGAGTGTTGTATGATTTGTGTCTATTCTGAGTGTTTCTATTTGTGTTTGCTGTGTTTTGCTTCTGAATTTGGAAATGATTGGCAATATTTAAAACTTGGGCTCATTTCCTGGACTACCCTTTCCAGGGAATTACTCCCTCAAAGAAGATCTCTCCAAAAACAGGAGATGGGGAAGATTACGCTTGAAGGTAATACTTGACATCATTTAAATTTTAGCCTGCAAGGAAGACCTTTTTTTTTTTTTAAGGTACTGAATGTGCATGCCAGTTAGCATCCTCTGAACCCCAAAGGGATGGGAAAGCCCTGTCTTCTTACCAATGTGGACACCCAGTTGATCCCTTCAAATGCTCCCTACCTTTATGCAGTGGCTAGGCTAAATCTAGACCCGTAGAGTGGGGAGATTGAGAAGATTATATTTTCTAGCTTGGAAGACTTGGTGGTTGTGTTCTCAGGACTTTTTCTTTCCTTCAGGGGATCGAGGGTCCTCCCTGGTTTCCTAGCTGGTAAGACCCCTATGGGTGTGGCAACATTGAGCAAATTTGATTTTTAAACAATTTTTTTAAATTTAGAATATTTTTCCTTGGTTCCATGATTTCATGATCCTTCCCTCCCTGCTCCTGGAGCTGACAGGCAGTTCCACTGGGTTATGCATGTATTATTGTTCAAAACATTTCTATGTCATTCATATTTGCAGTAGAGGGATCTTTTAATGCCAAACCCCCAATCATATCCCCATCGAACCATGTGATCAAGCAATTGTTTTTCTTCTGCATTTCTGCTCCCACAGTTCTTCCTCTGGATGTGGATAACATTCTTTCTCATATGTCCCTCAGAATTGCCCTGGATCATTGCATTGCTGCTAGTAGAGAAGCTCATTATATTTGATTGTGCCACAGTGTATCTGTCTCTGTGTATAATAATGTCTTCCAAATTTGATTTTTCAAAAAACATGTCATTGTGTAGAAGAGTCTTTGGGCTTGGTCTCAGGCAATATCTAGTAAATCAGACCACTGTGCACTGCAACAAGCTTGTGAGTTGTTTTTTAGGTGAAGATTGCCAATGGAGCTAAAAAACTCCAAATGGAAGGAGTATTTTGTCAGGAGGTTGGGAGCTATGGCGTCACATTGCCAGTAAAGAAACATTATGGTCACTGCCATATCCTGTGAGCGTTTTCTGTTTGTTTTTCTGTGTAGCTGCTCTATGACTGCATGTTCAATGTTATTTATATATATATATATATATGTGTGTGTGTGTGTGTGTGTGTGTGATGGAACATATATATGTAATAGAAGCTAAAAGTAGCTATTTTTTGTTAATAACCCTTACCTTCTGTCTTAGAGTTAATACTAATTATTGGTTCTAAGGCAAAAAAAGCAGTAAGGGCTAGGCAATGGGGGTTAAGTGACTTGCCCAAGGCCACACAGGCAGGAAGTATCTGAGTCACATTTGAACTCAAAACCTCCCCTCTCCAGACCTGGCTCTCCATCCACTGAGCCAATGAGCTGCTTCCTTGAACTCAGTTCTTGATCAGGTCTCAGGGTTCTGATTTGGGGCAAAGGGTGTTTGGTCCCAGTAGCCCTATAGGGAATAGGGGTATGAGTGGGATAGTGTTTTCCTGAGCCTCAAGTTCTAGAAGGACATTCAGGTAGGAGAAAACACAGGCCAAACCTAGCAGGACGAGATTGAATAGGAATAAATGTAGTCTTGCACATTTAAACCAAAATCTGGAGATGCATAGCAGACAACTTACATTTCAGACTTAAAATCTAGTCCCAAATTTTGGTTTAAATGTTTTTAAAATGTTGAAATGCCCTGACAAGTTTGGAATGAATATTCTTTAGAATTTGTTTTACAGGAACTAAGAACACTCACCCTCAGAATAAACAGATTTTTTGGAGTTGGGAAACCGACAGAAGTCTGGAGTCGGAGCGATGGCGGAGACATCCCCCCGAGCTGTGCAGGACCTGACCGCTGTGGTTCATGCACTTCTCCAGCAGATGCAGGACAAATGCCAGGCCACGTCAGACCAGATAACTGGCCGAATTGATGACATGAGCAGTCGCATTGATCTGCCTCTGGAGAAAAGCATTGCTGACTTTATGACCCAAGCAGGGGTGGAAGAAATAGAAGGGAAAACAAAATACCAACCACACGTAATAGTTACAGATTTTGTTGATCATTTAAAGCGAACTCTTGAAAATATTTTTCACAAGCCAAGAGGTGAAGAAACAGATTTTCTCAACTAACTGCTGTGTGCAAACATGTTTTAAATTATAAAGCTTGTATTCCTAGAATAGGCAGTTTAGTTGGGTTTCAAGGCGATTCATTTTTTGATTTCTTGTACGTGGTAGCTTCAACTATATGATGTAAAACGTGTCGATATTAGTAAACTGAAATTCTGACTACTTTGGCTAAGATTTTCAAAATTTTTAGTGTATTTTTTGTCAAGTCATTTGTCATTCCTTTTATAGTAGTTTCAGTTTAATAAGAAATTGCTACATGGTGTTTTTTTTTTTAAAAGAAATGTATTCATTTTTTCAACTGTTATCAGATTCTCTTTGTGAACCTAGAGTCAACGCTTTGTAATTCTTGGCATAAAATTACTGTTTTACTAATAACAAATAAATGATACGTTGACCATACTTTTAAAGCAGACAAAAAAAACCTGAGCATTTTGTATTTGTGTCCTTGCTATGTTTCCATGACGGAGAACTCTGCCTAAGAATCTACTGTAAAAAGCCCCAGAAAGGAGCAGGAATTGAATGATTGTAACTACCGCCACGTTATAACATGCTCGAGGATTCGGATAGTGACAATAGTATCCCAGTTCCTCTCAGATAACAAGGATAGAAAATAACCTATAAAGTTGCATTGCATTCCCTGATGGGAACTTCATGTGGTGTAACCCTTCCCACTTGCTATTTACTTGTGCTACTGATTTTTAAAAGCATTTGTCAATTAGAAGAAAAAGCAAGTGGCCATTGTGAATCCTTGCCTACTGACTGACAAATGCTCTTATTGTAAGCTTGGATTTTTTTTTTTAAATATATAAACCCATACCTTCCATCTTAGAATCAATACTGTGTATTGGCTCATAGGTAGAAGAGTGGTAAGGGTAGGCAATGGGGATCAAGTGACTTGCCTAGGGTCACACAGCTGGGAAGTGGCTGAGGCCAGATTTGAACCTAGGACCTCTGCTTCTAGGCCTGACTCTCAATCCACTGAGCCACCCAGCTGCCCCCTAAGCTTGGATTTTTTAAAGAAAAATTGTGAGTTTTATTATTTACCTTTTTTCTTAACTAAATGCTTGCAGAATAACACTTTTATAATAGATTATGGGTGGAATGGAAAATACCAGACATTTTCATCATGACATCCCTTTCTTTTTATCAAGAAGTGAGAGACAGAGATTAGACACCCAGATGACTGATTCATCAAATTGCTCCAGTTAAAAAACAAAATAAAAACAAAGTCAAGATAAGAGGGAGCTATTTTTCCTGGAAATGAACTTTTAAGTGCATATTTTGTGATTGTAGGAGAAATTTTCTGTACCACCAGATAGTTTATCGTATTGTTATATATATGTGGAATAAAGCTATGAAATAATTGTTGTAAAAAAAAAAAAGAATGACAGATTTATTGCTTTACGGCCAAGAAAAGGTAATTCTTTTGATTAGAGAAAAGTTTATATGGAGTTAAAAAAAAAGACTGAAGCTCACATTTTAAATGTTAATTATTTCCTGGCTTAAGAAAATATGAATTGAAGGCCAACCAAAAGTAAATAAGATTTGATTAGAAAATCTAATTGGATGATCTGGAACAATCTTGAAAGACATGTGATGGGGAATGCTATCCACCTCCAGAGAAAGACCTGTTGGAGTTGGATGGATGTGGATCAAGGCATACTATCTTTCACATCCATGTATTTAATTTTATTTTAGGGTTCCAGTTTTGTCTGAGACTGCTCTTAAAACAATGACCAATATGGAAGTGTGTTTTGTATGATAATAAAGTAAAATTAAAAAAAAAAAGAAAATGTAATTGGATACTTGAGAGTTTTATAAGTTCAAGTGAAGTAGAAATCAATTTTGAAATAACTTCTGAGTTGTTATGTTTTGAACTTAGAAATTTTGCTGGACGTTCTGAGACACCTACCCATTTTTGTAGTAGATTATTTGAATTATTTAAAACTTTCACTTCTTGCCCACAAAAAGAGAAGCCAATTTAAGAGAGCAACTTGCAATGTACATGAAACTTATTTGGATAAACGCTTTGTGTTATTTATGTGAATAATATCCCAGAACTTAATTGTTATTTGAATAGGCCAAGTTTTTGTGAGCTGATAAAAATTTTTATAATTCCTAAAGCATCTTAAAAAGATTTTTGGTGCTTCCATCTTTCAGGGAATATCAGAATTGTAATTGGTTGGCAATAATCCAAAAAAGTTTAATTCTTATAGATATGTTAATAGTCAATATCACATCTTGAGAATAAAGACTTTAATGAATTTTTGGTTTTGTTTAACAATAATGTACACTAATATTTTGAGGGGAGTTCAGTAAAGATTAACAAGATAGTCTGAAATACTATTGGAATAAGGAGAATTTGGGGAATGAATAAATAAAAAGAAGTTTAAGGGGAAAATATGAAGCTAATAAGGAAGATGTAGGTTTTCAGACCACAGGAGAGATGCAGAATACAGAAAAGAAGTTTGAGTGTTGAAAGAAAGATTTAAGAGTTTTGCCTTTGTTTAAGTGGAAAAGTTACATGAAACTTCATGTGTTTATTTTATTTGGAACTCTATCTTGAAATTGTAAGAGTTGCTATTAGAACATGCAGATTTGAATCGAGATGCTCTCTTCAGTGAGATGATTGGGGTAGATTAAAAACCTACTATCAGACGGTCGCTTTTATAATCTTTGGCAACAGATTAACTAGAAAATAGTGGAGCATATAATATGAGGTGTTGAATAAATGGCTTTTGTGAACAATCTGCTAGATAATCGAAATTATCAATTGAGATCCTGTGTGATAGCATTTGGAAAATAGATTCAGGTGTAATTGAATTTATTCTGGTCTCATTTTAGATTAGAATGTGTCTCCTAGTAGGACACTTAGGATAAGTCAGAATTTGTTGTACTACTTGGCATTAAGACAAATTGGGTAAATGCATGGATCTGAAAATTTGCTATGTGAACTTAAAGTTACCTCAGTTTACTAATCTGTACCATGAATGAAGAGAGTGCCTAATATAAATTTGTTAATTAATTTAAATATAACTATTGTTAAAATGGTAAATTCTTTTAAAATCTGGATTCCTTTGAATTATAGGTTGAATTGTTATAGATTCAGATGTTAAATTATGTAAATTGTCTAAAACTGTTCATTTGGAAATACAATAGCTTATATATACATGTGTGTGTATATATATTTATAAATTTTTTTAAAACCCTTACCTTACATCTTAGAATCAATACTATGTATTGGCTCCAAGGCAGAAGAGTGGTAAGGGCTAGGCAATGGGGGTTAAGTGACTTTCCCAGGGTCACACAGCTAGGAAGTGTCTGAGGCCAGATTTGAACCTAGGACCTCCCCTCTCTAGGCCTGGCTCTCAATTCACTGAGCTATCCACCTGCTCCTCCTTTTTAAAGCTGTTTTTATTGTTAATTTGATATAGCAGAAATCTCTTTAAGATGTCCTCATTGGTGTGATGAAAAGTTTATTTTTTTATTTTATTTTTTAAACCTTTACCTTCTGCCTTGGAATCAATACTATGTATTTTTCTTTCTAAAGGTAATTTGGAAGTACATTTAGATACATTGTTCCATCTAATTAATAATAATCCATTTTTATATTATGAATATCAAAATCCTGCTTTAAAATATTCTTAGATTATAAATTCTGAGAATCCATTGTATAAAAGATACTGCTAAGGGAATGGCAAAATTATTTCATTGGAGATTTTAATTCCATTTGATTTGAATGCTGTGAAATTATTAAGTGATTGGAGATTATCTTAATGTCAAACCTATTAAGCATTTCATTTTGCATATTTGGAAAGGGAAGAATAGAAATTGCTTACTTTTTGAAAAAGAAAAGGGAAGTGGAAGATCTAATAAAGAACTCCTCATATATAAACCGTCAAGTTTCTTGAGCAAGGTCAGAAGAACTTTATCAGCCATGTGACCAATTTTAGGTATTAGTTTATGAGATCCCCATCCCTTATTACAAACACTCCTTGAATAAAGGGAATTTTTTAAAAAGTATCTTTATAGTAGTGTTATAGGCAAATTTATAAGGTAGAATATAAAGATAGGTAATATAGATATGTAGAAATGCAAAGGCAGCTAGAGGCAAGATCCTGGTTGGCAGACATGGACATTCTTTATAGAATGCAGCAGGAGCTAGAGGAGGAGTGGGAGGGAACCGGGAAGGCTGGAAGGAGCTTAGCAGCTGTGATCCAGCTGTCTGTAACCTGAAACCTCTGGAGATCTAGAGTGTGAACATCAAACATGTGCCTAGGCTGAGGAAAGGTTAAGCCACTGCAGTTGGGTGGACCAATTGCAGAGTGCCTTTCTCCTTAGTCTTGTGGATTTTACTGGCTGACCATTTTACTGGATGACCTTACCATCAAGGATTCAACTTGGATCAGTATCTCCTGTGGCTAGAGAATCCGATCATCTCCAAAGCCCCTTAGCAGCCTCTCCTGTTCCAGCCAGACTGCCTGCCTGTCTGTGCTAGTTAGAAGCCAGCCAGCTCCCCATTCTAACAGTAGGTTGAGCTCTCCTTGTTACATTAGTCAAAACCTCTCCCATTTCCCTTTCCCTAACTTGATTAAACTGTTTTTATAACTTCCTGTTTGTTTCCTTCTCCACAACCCAGAGGACCCACGATAAGAGTAATTGAATGAATCCCTGGCTTGAGTTAGAAGGACAGTTGGTCACAACTGCCATTCCCTCAGGGCTGTCACTACTCATTCCCCAAGCCCTGTCCATTACTTGTGGGAGTGGGTGTGATTCCTCTGTGTTTTAAGTGTTTTGGCAGTTGACCAACTCACCTCAGTATTCCTCTTTTCCCTCTACTATTCCCCCAGTGTTTATTTACCCACTTCTAGAGAAATGATTTGTGATTATAATTGTGAAATTATACTTGGAATAATATGTACTGAAATTATATCTTTAACCAATTTAGTCTTAACAGGCTCCAGCCTTAGATATATTTTTGCTTTAAAGTTAGAAAGCTACTGCATATTCGCTCTTTGTGAATTTACAGAATGTGATTCCTTTTCACAATTCTAATGCCTGGGGCAGTGAGATGGCACAGACCCTAGAGCTCTGGGCCTGGAATCTGATCTCAGACACTTCCTTACAAGCCATTTAACCCCAATAGCCTAGCCCTTGCCACTCTTGTCTTAGAATTGATACAGGTTAGAAAAATGACAGCAGCTCAGTGGAAGTGAGGACTGTGATCTATGGTCAGGAGATATCTGTCCTTTGGAATAATGTTAGGAAGGCTAAAGCAAGACTCTCTTGACTCAGTTTCCCATATAAGAAATCTTCCCAGCTGGTTAATTCTGAGCCTATAATATCCTGCCATACACTTGGCTACTTGTGCTATTCCACCTGAAAGCAAGTGGAAATGGAAGTAAGGACATTTTATCCCGTTATACATGTGCTGAGTCATTCTGTGCTCTTGGCTTAGGCCTGGCTGACCAGTACTGATGCTATTATAGTCATGTTCCTGCTTCTTCCCTTCATAGCAAATCTCTTTAACCAGAGCAAGTTAAGCTGTGATTTTTCTGATGAATCCAGTTGTTACAATATCATATCCTGAACTAAGTATTTGATCTGGTCACCTGCCTGTTTATATATAGTTGCATACTGGAAAAAGTCCTTAAATTTTTCAGACTAATTATAGACATTGATGTAAGAGCTTTTGGGACACACATACATAATTATATACACAATATAAATTTATACATATACGTGTATATGTATAAATTAATTCAAGTTAAAATCAGAAATATTAGCTTTGTTTTGGAGAAAGTGCAGTCAATTTCTGCTTGGGTTTAACACTTGTGTGTACTATGTCCCTGAAGCGCACACATTTTACTATAGATAATTTATTTGATATGCACTGTTTTGAATTTGATCACTTAACATATTTACATGTTCTATTCCAGATCTTTTTGCTACAATTGCAAACTTTGCAATTTTAAAGTAAATTCATTTATGCATTAGAGGTCATCCTTTTAGAAAAACGTGTTCTGTCAGCTATGTCTTCATGTGAGGATTAGATCCTTTCAGAGGCTATTCCTCCTCAGGGAGGAACTGAATTGGAATTACTTGGAGTTGTAGAAGAGGAAAATTAGAAAATTGAAAAATTTCTAAATAAGTTCTAAATAATAAAGTCAAAAATTAAGTCAAAAAAAATTTTTGTGTTCTTTTGTTAATTTTATTTATTGAGTAAAAATTTTGAGAAAGCAATGAGATAAAATATTATATGTTTAATTTAAAAAGCTTTAAGAATTTTACCTTGTGGTATTTACAAAATTTAGCTTTTGAGTTTTCAACTTGTATTTTAATTTCTTAAATATATCAATACAGAAATTTGCTAACTTACATAAAGTTAAATGATGATAGAATCAATCCCAATATAGAAAAGCTCTCTCAATCTTAGTTTGTCTTTGATAAATATTAAATCTTTAATCAGAAGGACTCATTTTATGTCAGATTTTTCAAATTTTTATTTATTTATTTTTTAAACCCTTAACTTCTGTGCATTGGCTCATAGATGGAAGAGTGGTAAGGGTGGGCAATGGGGGTCAAGTGACTTGCCCAGGGTCACACAGCTAGGAAGTGCCTGAGGCCAGATTTGAACCTAGGACCTCCTGTCTCTAGGCCTGACTCTCAATCCACTGAGCTACCCAGCTGCCCCCAGGTCATATTTTTTAAAAAAGGTTCTTGTTGTTAGCAGTGTTGTCAGGTACAGAGTTTAGATAAAGATATGGCATATTTAAGAACCTGAAGTATCTGAAGTATCAAGTAAACTATGAGTTCCTGATTTAATGAGATCAGAATCCACCAGGTTTGAGTTGGTTTTCTCATGAACTGGTTATTGGAGAAATAAAATTTTAGAAGCTGTACCAAACTGTATTGAGATGTTGTGTAAAAGATTTTAGTAAGAACATTCAAGAATTTCTACAAGCAATATGGAACCAGAGAAGCCAATATACTAACAAGGAGCCCATTTGAGAGCTGCCTTGTCCAATAGATATTCCCAGATGAGATGCGCAGAATTAAAAGGGATGTTACAAGACTTGATGTTAATGTTAATGATCATTATTGTAATTACATTGGTCTTTTACTTCACAAGGTATCTATGTTTGTTGAATTTTCTTAGTGAGACAGGTAATTCTCCCTTCTAAATTTAGTCCAGTCCATGGCTTTAGGTATTTTTACTATGGCTTGTGCTATGATTAATCAGCCTTCTTATTCTTCAACTTTGCATTAGATACTGTGTTAAAACCTCTTTTGAACTTCCACTGGACAAATATGTTAGTGTGCTCTACTGTTGATTATGATTGTGTTAAGAATCTTAAAAGATTAGACTACAGGTAAGTAATCTATGAAAGGTTTATAGCTCTCATTGATCAGAGGAGAAAATTGAGATTAAGATTGATCCTGTGTCATTTTCTTATTGATCCTATTTGCAATTAATTGATTTTGTCCTGTAACTGCTTAAGTCATGGTTCTTTGTCTTTGACCTTGATTCAGAGTTCTGCTGGCCTGTAATGGGTTAAGCTTAGAAATCTAGCTCTCAAGGAATTTAACTGACCAAAGAGTTTAGGCTTGATACCATCATACCACCAAGCTATCTAGTTTGCTGTCCAAAAGTCTGGGCCACTATTTCACACTTGGACTCAAACAATGAGCACTTCTTAAGGTAATGAGAAAAGGGTATGGAGTAGTGGGGTAAGTTGCTGCTAGCCCCATTACCAAATGTTCAACCAGTCATATATTGTACTCTGTCCCTCAGCTTTTAACCAATCATTTTGTACTCAATCTCATCATGCCACTTACTTTGTTCTGTTCTTTGTTCTGTACTCCCCAAAGCCTATAAAATGGGAATTCTCTTCCTCAAGGTCTTTGGCATAAATGGAGGAAAGCTACTGACCCATTTCTTGGTAGGTGGCATGCCCTTGCTAATAAATACTATTTTGTGCAGAGATCTGCCTCAGTTTACCCCTTTGTTCAAATCCAAATGCCATACTATCTAGCTCAGCATTATCAAGTGAACCAAATGAGATAATGCATATTTTGAAAAAACTTTTGCCTACACAGGCTAAGTTCAGCTTACCCTGGGGTGTTTTTAGAACAGCTCGATCAATAGTTTTGATTCTAATCCCCCACAACCCACAAACACAAAAATCTCAGAATTTCAGAGTTGGAAGGGATCCCTCTATTCAACATATAGTTGAAAAAGACCCACCCCTGTACCACCCCAACCCCACCTGAAAAGTGTTATGTAGTGCCCAATATGTGACCCCCATGGCCTCTTGAGCTAACTCATTCTGCTTTGGTACAGCTCCCATTAACATTTCCTAATAGCAAGCCTAAATTTCCTGACATCAAGCCTCTTTGCAATCTGCCTCTCTGTTTTGAATTTTGCATTTTTGGGCCAAGCAGAAAAACCTAATTTCCACAAGATAGTCCTTTTAAATACCTGAAGACAGTAATCATGCCCTCTCTGAATGTTTATTTAGGCTCAAAGTACTAGTTACTTCTCAGAGAAATAAGGAAGGCTATGAGTTGTGCAAAGAATATCTGAAGATGTTCCTTTTATCTTTACTTCCATAGGCCAAAGCAGCTCTGAGCTCCTACAACCTCTGCATACTCTGTATTACCTCCTCATTTTCCTCAGTCTAAAGTGACAGGTGTGTAAATGGAATTAGCTCAAGCCCATTCATAGTTAAAACTCTAGCCACCAGAGATAATGTCATCCCCAACTCCCTTTGTGGGGAGGGGACATGAGTTACCCACATGTGACAATAAGTAACGAATCAAGAATATGGAACTGCCCAAAGTGTAGAGGCTGCCATTTGTCCACTTGAATTAGAGGTGGGCCCACAGGAAGTGAAGAGAGACACTATCTCTTCAAGTATGTTGCTTACTTCCTGCTAAAGGGAGTTCCCGCTTTGAACTTGGTGCTGAAGGATCTCGGCTGAGACCTCAGGCAGCTTCCCCTCTGAATTGTCATGTGGGTAAGTTAGGCTGACTTCCTTGGGCCTACCTTGGTGTTTCCAGACTCTCTATCTTAAGTAGGCCTCTTGCCTCTCTGATTGCTAAGGCCTTGTGGCTTGTAGCCTAGTTTAATTAGCCTTTTAATCCTCTTTCCCTCTATTTCCCTTGCCTTCTACCTTTCCTAATTGTAAATAAACTACCATAAAACCCATCCTGACTTGGGTCTATTTTAATTATGGAATCAATCTGAATTATTGATTCCTGGTGTCCACACCTTAAATATATATCTATATAATATCTAATATCTAATTATTACACAGGATGGGAAGCTGGGCCTGGGAATTCTCAGGAAACTCGGGACAACAGTCACTTACCTACCAGCTAAATAAACCCAATCTTGACTTTTTGGCTGGCACCCCACCACATACAAGAAAAACAAAGGGAACGCAGCTGGTTTTGCTGAAAATTCAATAAAGTTAGCAAGGAGGCATGATTACATCAGTGGGCTGCATGAAAAATTAAATAGCATGTTTAATCATCTGACGAGAAGTTTGTAGTGCAATCATATAAATTGTTCTTATCTTTTAAAAAAAAGTTTCTCCCCCAACCTCCAGCACCTACACTTGGAGGGCAAAGCTGTCATCAGCAAGGCAGAGATGCACAACAGGTCTCCTTGCCCAAGGAGAATTTTCCTGGCAAAGAACTGGGCCCCGAAATCTGCAAACAGGTCCAATAGACAAGGAGTGTCATTCTGATGGAGAAAAAACAGTGCCAAACTGATGGAGTGATACACAGTGAGAAAGTAGTGATGAAGAAAGTCCTTGCTCTCATCTGTGTCATGTGTACACACACACACACACACACACACACACACACACACACACACACACACACACGCTGCTGCTGCATTTCTGCCAATTCCAGTGACTATCTTCATTCTAATGCCAGCCTTGCAGGACAAGAGGGAACCCTGACTTCGGTAGCTTGAGGAAACTGGCTATGAGTCAAAATAGGAGCATGTGGGGCACAAAATCATTCATGTTCAGGTGAATTCACCACCATGTGGGCACTCGCCAGAGGCTTGCTCTGAAAGCAGGCCAGGCATTAGGGACACAGTCATCTCTGAAACGAATGGGCTTAGCCCTGTCCTTCAGCAGCCTGCCTCTCCCTTCCCTGGTGCCTGAATGGAGAACAAGTTTGACTGAAGGAGATGGAAGCAGGGGCTCAGAGGACACATGAGGGCAGAGGCCCTGTGTACTCCCATAACAAGCAGCCCCAGCACATGCTGGTGGACAGTGAGCGCTTCGTGTCTGACACAATGAGCTGAGGGCTGTGGTGGTGGCGGGGCAATGGTAGAGTCCCCGGTGAATAAGTCTGGGTCCCCAAGCAGACTCCTGAGCCCATAAAGTAAGAGCTGCCTTGCTCTATCAGTGCCCAAGGAGGAAGCTCAGTTCTCTTCATTTCAGTGAAAGGACAAATAATTTAAACATACATCAAAAGATTCCTATTCCAGACTGTCCTGGGAGTTCCATCTGCAGGATTAGAGTAGGGGAAAGGGAAAGGATTCTGCTATGCTGCTTTTCCTTGTGGCAGGCCAGGCCAGGCTCAGGGAAGTCTTGGGACAGGAAAAGAAAGCAGTCAGAGCCGTGGCATGAGGAGGTGGGGCAGGTTGGAACTCCACTGGGACCAAACCCCTCCCCTGCTGGCCTGACCCTCGAAGAAAGAGTCCTGAGCTGAGCAGCTCTTAGAGGTCCTATTGGTTGAGTGCTAAGTCCTGGGGAAGAGGAAGAAACCTCTTCATTCACAGTTTCCTCTGGAGTTCCTTAGAGATGTCTGGATTCAAGTACAACCAGTTCTGTACAGAGTTGGGGGAGGGAAGGAGAAGAGAGAATGGATTTCTGCAAGAGAACACAAACAGACACACAGTCCTCTGGACCTCTCAAGCACTCACCACCCATCCCTCATCTCCAGAGCAATCATTCTCTGCCTCCCCTGTGCTCCCTTGCTCTGTGTTCCTCTCTCAGGGGCACAGAATGGCTACAAGATCTCTTCTCTAGGGGTTTTGGGCTTGAGTGGAGCCTGTCCGTTGCGTAGAGAGCCATTCTGGCCACGAAGTAATCGGCCTTTTTCTCGGTCTGGCCAGGTGAAGATTGCTTCGTCACTATCCAGCTCCGACTCAGAGTGCATCAGGCTGCTGTTCAGGATGGGTACCTTCTGCTTATTGCCTGTAAGGGATATGAACGTAAGAAACATGGGAGAAGGGAGAAAGGGAGGAAATGTGGGGCAGCACTCTGTCCGCCCTTGAAAGAAGCACTAAGATAACTAGAAAGTCCTCCAAAAAGCACTCAAGGGAAACACTAGGGCTGAAAAGAGTGGCAAGCCACATATATGGTCAAAGAACAAACCAACGGTAGGGCATGAGGTATTTCTGACTTCCGAGTACATCATCTAAGTTCATCCCTTAGACTGAGGGTTTATTTACCCTGTCTACTTTCTCTGCTCTGACTCAGGTCACAGTGAACCACACTCCTCCCTTTGTGGAAGATGGCAAGGAATAATAGTTTTGCTTTTATTCATAATTGCCGGTCACTTTGTAGCTTTAAGCAGGCTCTCCCTCACCCACTTCCCCCCAGCTTCATCTGGTCAGTGTCCTTTTTATTTATCTCTTGTTGGATATCCAACCAAATTTATATCAACAACCATTCCAAACCTTTTTCATCCTTCTTGAACACACAATCAGTTCCCTAAAAGTCAATGGTTTTGTGGTTCTTCCTTTACTCAAAGAATCCATACCACTCAAAGTGAGCTTGTTCATGTTCTTCACATCTCAACATTTTTTTTTTTTACTTTATTCCTCTATCTTATCTCAAAGGAAAAAGAGACTTTCTCTCTCACTAAGGAATTATCATCAACTAAGCTTAATCCTTTATCTTCTTGCCTTCTTGCATCCTCAATCATGCTGTATTTCATGCATCTTCTGTGTTTCCTATACTGCTGGTTCTCAACTCCTTCTGACAAAATGCTCAAATGTCTCTCCTATTTTAAAAAAAGAAAGAAAAAACACAGTCCAGACCCAGCTACTCTCTTCTCAGCTATTAACCCCTTTTTTCCCTTTTATAAACAGTGACATGTACATTATGCTTCCATTTCTCATCTCCCACTCTAGAATAATCTGTACTCTGGCTTTTGCTTCTACTATTTTGCTAAAACATCCCCCAAACTCCAACAGAGCAGTTGGGCCTTCCTTGGTTCTTCTTTTTTTTTTTTTTTTTTTGTTCTTTCCAACACGTGAAACAGTGGCATTGTGAACTCCTCTTCCCTACTTAAGATTCTTTCTTTTCCTAGGTTCTAAGCAATGGGAACTTCTGCCTTTCTCCTTCTCTGACAAGTCTTTCTTTGTCTTTTTCATTCATTTCCTCCTGTTGCTCCAAAAATATCTGGATTACCTAAAGTTCAGTCCTGTGTCCTTAGAAATGTCAACCCTCCTGTGCTTTTAACTGACAGTTCCATGGGGAAGACTCCTATAATTGTTCCAATTCCATGACTTTGAACTGTGAAATTGCCTTCTCTGATTGCAATCACTTTTCTTTCCTTCTGCCTTTTTCCTTCCTATGTTGTGAGGAAGATTAATTTAGTATTAGTGTTGGACCTAGCAGGAAGGGCTGGAGGATTCCAAGATGGAATAAAGGAGCAGGAAGTGGGGCTTGTGCTCTGAGAGAGACTCCATAGTGGTTGGGAACATAACTGTTGCTAACCCTGGGAGATCTCAGAGTTAGGGAAAAACTGTATCCAGATTCCCTGGGATCCTGAGAGGTGGAGGCTTTCAGCAGAGGACAAAAGACCTGCAGAGCAGCACCAAGTGGGGAAGTGGTTTGTGACCTGGTGGACAGTATTGCAAACTCACTCTCCTTACCTGGGTACCTTGGATCACCTGGTGGAGTTGGCTCTTGGCATCCTGTGACCATCCTTGGATTTACCGTGAGACCCAATTGAAAGCCATCCTCAGTCCCTTTAGCTGAGCTAACCAAACCTGGCTGGAACCAGGTTTGGAGGAGCTTTCCCTATGACTTCAGTATTGCTTCCTTTGGGCCCTGCCTGGCTTAGGTCAATAGAATAGTGTAGTCAAGTCCTTCCCTTGCCCCTGTGGTTTGCCCTTAGGTTGTAAGTATAGAATCCCTTATTCCCATCCTTCATTATTATTTCCCTCAATTAAACTGTTATAAACTTTTACCTTTTGCCTGCTGGTTCCATAGACCCTAGCCTAGGAGGGCTAACTGCCATTTCTGTGACAGTTAACAGCTTGGCAGTAAACCCTGGTCTCCCTATCCTGGTTGGTCCTCACTCTCCTTCAACCCAGTGTGAACCCACAAACCATTTAGATTACATTTTAATAATAATAGTTAACATCCCTGGTGTCCCACCATTACACCTAGGACCTCTGGTCCTCCCATTCCTCTTGGTTTATCCCCCCTGTTCTGGCTGTATATTCTTCTTTGACTCTTGGGTCAATTCTATCTTGTCATTCACCTTTAATCTTGCTGCCTTATCTCTCTAGTCATACTCATTATCTATCTCCTCTGCTACTATTCCTTTGCAGCTTAATGCCATTGAAGGAAATTGCACAAATATACCAAATAATAAATAGTAATGTCTACTACAAATTTATGTTAAAAATCTCAATTGGGTGCTCACTATTGTAAAGAGCAAAAGCAGGTGCAAAGGCTGATGAAAACCTGCAAGCTCACAGCCTTGAGTGGGGAAATGGGTGCAGAAGGGGCTGTTTCGGTAGTAGATTCTCTCCCAAGATGCCACAGGACCCGTTGCTCTTACTTGAGGAAGAAAGATAGTGACTTCCCCAAAGGAACTGATTGATTCTTTCTCAACTCGATAGTATAGCTGAGAGAAAGAGTATTCCCACAAGAGGGGATGTTTCTGAATAATGAGTGAGGTCCACAACCAAGGATCAATGACAAAATCCAACGAGCCCACACAGCTAGCTCCCCAGCCAACTGCCACTTCTGATAGAATATGGTGATTCTCTCAGGGTAAGTCAATTCTAATGGCCTTTCTCAAATGAAGGACTCAAATACTAACTGTCTTAAGGATAAACTCTATAATAACACAGGGAATCAAATGGGGGAAGGAGGTAGTTGAAAGGAAAGAGGGAATAGGAGGAAACTATAGCTAGTTGATTGAGTCTTGAGGCTGGGTTTACCCTGACCAGGCCAACCCCCCCCAACCCCCCAATCTTCTTTCTCCTTCCTGATCTATAGTTCTAATAACTAACTAATAAAGTAAATGAGTAAGCTTTAGATGAATTGTTGCTATTGTTGATTGAAGGTCTGTAAAGATGATGGATTGTCTCTACTAACTGCCTATAAGGTCAATCAGCAGCTATAGTAGTCTGTTTCAAATGAGGTTCAGTCTGGACTGGAGATCATATAAAGTTGCAGGGTAAAAGCACAAGGATCAGCTGGTTTGAGGAATTGCTAGGCCTATGAATGATTGGTTTAAATCACCCTCCTCCCTAGCTCCCCCAAAACCCAGTGAGTGTCTTCTGCTTGGGGTTCCCCCTTATATACCCTGGGTCCAACTGTCCTCAACTGTCCTTGGCATCTTGGGGCTTCCGTGGCTTGCACCCCACTTGGGATTCTTAGGTTACACTATTTTAATAGCAATTTTTTTCTGCCTTTCTACCCTTACCATAACCATTCTCTTCTCAGGAGATGGAAGACCTTACCTACTACTTAAGTGAGGAAAAACTAGTCCACTAGGAGCTCTCTTATCTCTTCTACTCTGCACTTTAAAAACCCTCTACATTTTTCTATCATGCCATCTCTCTTTTCAATTTCTCCTTAATAGTTCTTTCTCTGCATACAAACATGCCCAGGATTTTTGCATCCTTAAAACAAATCCTTACTCAACTCTGCTACCCTTCAAGCCATTTATTAGTTATTATCTCTCCTCCTTTTCACTGCCAAACTCCTAGAAGGAATCATCTATATTCTTTGCCTCCTCATCCTCACCATCCAATATTTTCTCAGGACCTTGAAAATCTTTCTAGCTTTCAACTTCACCATTTTACACTGCTCTCTTGGCATTTACTAATGAATCTCATCTTTTAAATCTGAGGGTGACCTTGTCTTTGTCTTCAACTTCCTTCACTTTTTTACCACTTCTAAGCTTATTTAACCACTCTTCTAGATTTCTAGATGCTCTTCCCTCTCCTGTTTCTCCTCTTTACCCCAATGACTCATACTCCTTGATCTATTTCAGTGGTTCCCAAACTTTTTTGGCCTACCGCCCCCTTTCCAGAAAAAAATATTACTTAGCCCCCTGGAAATTAATTTTTTAAAAATTTTAATAGCAATTAATAGGAAAGATAAATGTACCTGTGGCCATCACCGCTCCCTGGATTGCTGCAGCACCCACCAGGGGGCGGTGGCACCCACTTTGGGAATCACTGATCTATTTTATTGGATCATAATCTATAACTTCCCTCTTAAACATGGCTATGTCTCAAAGATCTGCCCTGGGTCCCTATCTCTTTCTTTTTTTTCTCTGGTCTCTCTCAGTGATCAGTCATTCACACTTAACACCTTGGAGTTAGTCTTCTCCCCACAACAATCAATCTTGTTTAAGCCTGACCTGAACTTTTGTAATTTGCTTCTTAATAGTCTTCTTTGCTTCTCATCTCCCCCCTTGATAATCCATCTTCCACAAAGCTACAAAAATAATTTTTCTAAGGAACAAGTCTAGCCATATCACTTGTTTGCATAAAAAAACCTCCACTGGCTTCCTATTATCTCTATGAAAAATACTAACTCCTCAGCATGGCATTCAAGGCTCTGTCTCTCTTTGATCTGGTTCTAATCTACTATCTCCAGTCTTATTTCATATTGCTCCCTCATAAATAACCCATATTCTAATCAACTGGACTATTTCCTTATCTCTCAAATCCCATATTTCATCTCCTTATTTTGAGCACTTGTACAAATTGACCATCATATCTTGCATGTACTTCCCTTTTTTCTCAATTGGATCTACTTTCCATGCTCAGCTCAGGGACTGATCTCTCATTCCACAAATGGTTATTCTTCTCTCCCTCCTGAAATTAATGCTTGCCGAGTAAGTGCTATATTCCCAAAAGACTGTAAGTGAATGAAATGAAAGCAGGTTGCTAAATTTTGTAATCAGTACCTCCAGTACCTGGTACAGGGCCTTACATATAGTGAAAGCTTTAAAAGTCAGTTGAATTGAGACAGGCTTCTCCAGCCCTGAGATCTTTTCCTGGGATGCTGACATATTTCCAAGAATCTGCTGGACATAATGTGATAATAAGCTACAGTCAGAGGTTTAGAGTTGGAAAGGATCTTAAGAGTTCATGGTATCCAGGTCTAGGGAGGTTAATTAGTAGCAATACCAAGGTCCACTAACTCCTAAGCCACAGTTTTTCTCCCTGTACTCGCCTGATTCTCCCATTTGTATGTCCTCCTATTGGGAAACTCAATATGATGAAAACCAACTGTTAAACCAAAATGTCTTCTGTCAACAGCCTAGTCATTCAGATTCAAAACATCATCTTCTCTCTTAATCTCCAATATTTATTCCTTCTTCCCCATTCCCACAGCCTCCCACACAAATCCGGATTCTCATTATCTCACTTAACTTACTGCACCAACCTAACTGGTTGTACTCCTTCTAAACTCTCCTCTTTCCAATCTATCTTCCAATGGATACTCTCCTGCTCAGATACTTTCAATGCCTCCTGTTTGGATCAAGTCCAAACTCCTCCTCAGTCTGTCACAGGCTGTCATTCAAAGTCCCTACACAGCTTGGGCTATCCCTCTAATCCTGACTCCCCCTTCCTGCACAAGATCCCCTCACTGTGCACCTTAGGCAATTTGCCTATTCTGCCTCTGTTCCTTGGGATGCACTGTTTCCTTGCTTGGAGTGCCCCACCCTCTTTTCCTGCTCATGTTTCTAGGACCTGTACCAGGGCCAGTACTGCCTGTAGCCCCTAGTAGTGAGAGTAGGCTCAAGTAAAAATTACAGTCAAAGTTTAGAAGAAGTCAGACATGTAGCTTCCCATTCCCTCTACTATCCCCCCTTCCCCACAGCATGAGAACTTAATCCAATTTCTCCCCAAATACTAAATGTCCTGCCAAGAAATTACTGATGCAGGAATTCTATGAAAAACTCTTAGATGGTTATATATTTACCTGTGATTTATTATCGAAAACTCTGTTTAGAGCTACTGAGTTTAAACTACATCCATTGTCTCTATCTTGTAAATCATGACTAACCATTGTCCCTACAAAAGGTTTACCTAATCCCTTAGCCTACATCATTTTCCCTATAACATGTGTATCCCAAATCATTAAATGTTGTCATTGATCAGCAAGAGGATTCTGCATGTTTTTCTGTCAGTTCGATACTTCTGTAATTCCAGAATCATTTCACTCATCCTGGTTGGTTGACTCATGAGTAATTTGTAGAGCTGGCCTTTACAAATTGCCAAACAAACTGAAGAGTACACACTCCCTCTTCTCATGGTACAGTCACTTGTCTATGGAGCTCTTTTGGACCTTGGCACAGATTATCTGTTAAATTACTTTTGGATTTGCATGTGTCTTTCCTCCTTGAGGAGATTAGGAGCTTCCTAAGGGCTGGGAGTTTATTTTCAGATCCCTTCAGCAGGGTAGAACACAATGCTTTATACACAGGAGGTGCTAAATAAACAGCTATTAACTGAAACTGAGGAAGCAGGGGAGAGTGGAAAGGGAGCTGGGTTAGGAATTAGAGGCCTGGAGTTTAAACCTAGACTGTGCTACCTGTGTGACCTTGTCCACAGCACACTTCCTCTTGAGGCCTTCATTACTTCATCTATAAAATAAGGGAGGTGGACTGGATGGCCTCAAGGTCCCTTCCAGTTTTGATTATGATCCTGTGACCTTTCCAGTTAGCAGTGTCTTTAGGGGCATGAGTGTAGCCGTCCCATCTCAGAGATACAGAACCTCTATAGCAGTGGTTCCCAAACATTTTTGGCCTACTGCCCCCTTTCCAGAAAAAAATTCTACTTAGCCCCCTGGAAATTAATTAAAAAAAATTTAATAGCAATTACTAGGAAAGATAAATGCACCTGTGGCCATCACCACCCCCCTGGATCACTGCAGCACCCACCAGGGGGTGGTGGCGCCCACTTTGGGAATTACTGCTCTACAGGTACCATAAGGAAATAGAGCTATCTTTAGTGACAATTCTGTGAAGATAGAATTATCTCTCTTTGTTATTTCTAATGTAATCAATCAGCAACCTTTAGTTTAATCAATCAAAAACTGAAAACACCCCTACTTAACACTTGACCAGTCACTAGGTGGAAGAGTTAATGAGTCAAAAACTTTCATCTCCAAAGGGGACTGTTCAGCTCTGGGTAGGGCTAAGCAGTTTGAAAGTTGTAATTGGCTCCCATGAAGAGGGGAAGAGACAAGAAGTGACATGGAAAAAGGACTATAAAAAGGTCATGGATTCCTGGATCTGGGGCTGCTTCTCTCTTCTGATCTTTTGGCTTGGAATCATTCCTGCCTTGGTGCTTGAAGAGATGTTTCCCTTGGATCCTCCAGTGGTGAGTGGAGTGATTCCTTCCTTGGTTCTTCGGTGAGGACACCCTCTCTCCTTGTTGGTGCTTTGGTGGGAAACTCCCTTCAGTGTGAGTTCTGGTGAAATTCTTGGCCTTCTTAGCCTTGTGTGCACTGAAGTTTCTCAGCGGATTCTTTAGTGTCTCCTGGTTCTTCAGACTTCAGCTTCCTAATTAGGACTTGGAATTCTGGTGAGATTCACTTTCGGATTCACATTTGCGGTCTGGAGGCATTAGGATTAAACTTAGGGTATTTGTAGCTAGGTAGTACTTTCTATTTCTTTATCTACATTTTTTCACTTTCACTCTTTCCATCTCTTTGTAAATAAAGCTGCTAAAAATCATTTTGACTTAAACTATGATATTTTTAAATTGGCAACCACAATATTACTTTAGAATTCCCATATTTAGCATAAAACCTAAATTTAAATTCTTACAATTCTTGAGACTGAGACCTAGCTCACCTTCTCTAGCTATCCATCACCGCAATGTGCTGCTGCCAGAGTATCTGAAAGCAGGAGCCCTGAGAAGATGAGCCCTGGTCCCTAGAGGAGCCTCTCAGCTGAGATGACCACCACAGAATCAGAGCTGGAGGGGACTTCCGTGCCTTGCAATCCTATCTATACGGGAAAAGAATCTCAGAGCTGAGAGGGAAGCCTCTCGTCTCCTGGGTTGCTGAGACACTGCCTAAAAGTACAGATGCCAAAAGATGGGAAGAAAACAAGCCAAGCATTCTAGTAGGAAAAGAGGAATGGGGGAAGGATGCTAAGAGGTACAATGGGTTAACAAACATTTATTAAATGCTTACAATATGCTAATAACTCCCTATCATTAAGAATAAAAAAATACCAAAATAAGGTTCTTTGTCATCAGGGAGGTCACATTCTAATGGGGAGATGGGGTGGGTGGGGTGAAGGTGGGATGACTTGCCAAAAGCTAGGAGTATATAAGTCATATACAGTGTGGAAGGAAGGTAATCTCAAGGAAAGCATGGTAGGATGGGGGTGGGAGGAGGGAGACCTGGAAAAGTGGGATGTGAGCTGAGTCCTCAAGGAATCCAGAAGGTATAGGTAAGGAAGAAGAACACTCTAGGTACAGGGGACAGCCAGGGCAAAGGCACACAGTCAGGAGATCCAGTATTGTATGTAAGGACCAGAAAGGCAGGGGTTGCTCAGTCATAAAGTCATGCTGAGGAGTGGCTGACTGGGTGAGGGCTCTAGCTGTGCCTCTTCACACAAGCAACACCCTGAGACCTGGCCAGAACCAATTACGTGCCCTTGGAAGTTCTAGGAAACAAACAGTGGATCCCAGAACAGAGAGGGAAAAGCCAAAGGGCCAGCTTCCTTCAGGATGGACAGGAAGAAGAGACATTGGACACTAGCAAGAGGCAGAGGGAGTCCTTAGCAGGGCTGCCACTTGCCGAAAATTCCTTTTCTGGCTCTCCTTATTGCCTCCAAACCTTAGACACCTCTTTGATTGTATCTTAGGTCTATGACCTGCTGTGGTAGAGCCATCTAAGCCCCTTAAGAATCACAAACACAGGGGCAGCAAAGTGGCTCAGTGGATAGAGAAGCTAGACTTAGTGATGGGAGATCCTGGATTCAAATTTGGTCTCAGACACTTCCTAGCTGTGTGACCATGGGCAAGTCATTAACCCCCACTCTTTTGCCTTAGATATCGATTCTAAGAAGGAAGGTAAGGGTTGAAAAAAAAAAAGTATCACAGACTTAGGGCGACCAGGGACCTTAGGGGGTATCTAGATTAACTTGGACCTGAGGACAAATCTGCTCTACACCATTACTGATGGGGAACCTTATCCTTGCTTGAGTATCTCTAGGGAACTTGGTACTTCCAAAGGCAGCAATCTCACTTTTTGGATAGATCTAACTATTTCTAAGTTTTCCCGTAACCAAATCTAAATCTGTTTCTTTCTATCTTCTACCCACTGCTCTTAAGGTCAAGTAGACATAAATATATTTCCTGTTCTACATGAGAGATCTTTCAAATATTTAGAGACAGTTATATACCTGGCCCTTAAAACTGTTCTCTAGGCTAAATATCCCCATTCCTTCAACTGCTCCTCAAAAGGCATGATCTCAAGCTGCTCTACTATCCTGGCTATCCTATTCCAATTTCTTCATGTCCTTTTGAAAATATGGTACCCAGAGGAGAACACATTTCTCTAAATGTAACTTGACTAGGGCAAATTACAATGGGACTATCATTCCCCTATTTCTGGACATTATGCTTCCCTTTCTTAATGCTGCCTGACTGCCTAAACTTTTCTTACACTCATATATATCACACTGAGCTTACAGTCCACTTCAATTCCTAGATTTTGTTCTCAGAGTTGTTTTGTAGCCATGCCCTCTCTCCTTTGGTAGTTAAACATGCCATAGGATCATAGATTTAAGAGTCAAAAGGGACCTCAAAAGTCATTTAACCCAGACTCTTCTCATTTTACAGATGAGAAAACTAAGGCCTGAGAGGTTATGACTTATCTAAGATATAGAGGTGACAGAACCAGAATCTGTATCTAAGTCTTTTGACTCTGAATCCAGCACTTTTTACATTGTGTCACTTCTATTATATTCACTCTATCATCTGTCTTTATATTGAGAGCTTTTGGATCTTGTTGTCATCTAGTCTGTTGGCTCTCTCTTCTCTATGCTACCTATATATTTGTAAGAATGTTTTCTGTGCTAGCACCTAAATTGCTAATAAAAATGCTGAATAATACAAGGTAAAAAACTTAGAGCCTTGAAGGCATTCTACTTGGAACCTCCTGTCAATCTGACTTTGGCCCACCAATGCCTACTCTTCAGGTACTCTGAAAAGAGCATTAGAGACAGAGGTCTGATTATTCAACGGTTTTTAAATCCACCACCATCTTGTTCACAAGGATAATAATCAGGATACTGAAATACATACTATCCATAAATATATGTACATATATATATATATCTTTAGACCCTTACTTTCTATCTTAGAATCAATACTAAGTATTGATTTCAAGGTTTCAAGGGCTAGGAAAGAGGTTAAGTGATTTGCCTGGAGTCACAGAGGTAGGAAGTATCTGAGGTCAAATTTGAACCCAGTACCTCCCATCTCCAGGCCTGGCTCTCTAGCCACCTTCCTATCTGCATACTACCCAAATTTACAGCATTTCTCATGATACCCATCAGCCTAATTACCCTGAGAATAGTCTGACAAAGTATTTTTTTAATAACATCATGCTAGTTTTTTGTGATCACTATTCAAAATGCTCACAGACCATCCTTAAATATTCCAGAATTTTACCAGAATTAAATTCAAGTTCATTAGCCTAAAATCTGCAGACTTCACCCCTCCATTCTCTACTTCAAACCTCTCTTGTTCTTCATGACCTTTCAATGATTAATGATCTCAGGTTCTCAGTAGTCATATCTGCCAGTTCTTTTGGTAATCTTGGATGTCATTCACCCAGCTTTGGTGATCTCTTGCCTCTTCTTCACCCTACAGCCTGGTTAACCTCAGCTCCATGTAAAAAAGATATACCCAAACAGAAGTCTTCCTAGAGTTCCTACCAGCCAGTCTGTCCTCCCTACAGAACATTATTTGCACTTCTAAGAAGCAAGGCCAGGGGACTGATATTTTCTGACTCAGATCAGATTCTAGACGCTTTTATCTCAATCGGGTAAGTTAAAAAAATCCTTCCCTAACTTCAAATGATCATGCTCTGGAGAAGGATTACCTGTTCTGGGGTTTGGTTTTAGCTCCAGACTTTCCTGATCCGTGGCATCCAAGATCTTGTACTTGCTTTTCCTTTTGGGTTTTCCTTTTCTCCTAGAAAATAGTAAATCAACAATCATTTATTAAATGTTTAAGTGCTGGGGACACTAAGAGCAAAATGAAACAGTCTCTGACCTCAAGTT
Source organism: Gracilinanus agilis (assembly GCF_016433145.1). NCBI lineage: Eukaryota > Metazoa > Chordata > Mammalia > Didelphimorphia > Didelphidae > Gracilinanus > Gracilinanus agilis. Next base: position 82,745,155 of record NC_058132.1, on the reverse strand, counting down.
GCCTATGTTGTTTTAGGGGAGACAAGTACATGAATAAGCATATATGAAATAAATGTAATAAAAGATGAATTGGGAGAAGCCTAAGAACTAGGGGAGAGGGGGAAGCTGGGTGGCTCAGTGGATTGAGAGCCAGGCCTAGAAACGGGAGGTCCTAGGTTAAAATCTGGCCTCAGCCATTTCCCAGCTGTGTGACCCTGGGCAAGTCACTTGACCCCCATTGCCTAGCCCTTACCACTCTTCTGCTTTGGAGTCAATACATAGTATTGACTCCAAGAAGGAAGGTAAGGGTTTAAAAAAAAAAAAAAAGAACTAGGGGAGATAAGGAAAGTATTCAAGTAAAAGGAGATTTGAAGAGATGGAGATGGGTGTGGAACACACTCTAGGCACAGAGGAGAGCCAAAAGGTTATTTTGGTTCTACCATAGTGTCTAAGAAGGGGAACAAGGTAGAATAACAATTTAAGTCAGGGCTACTGAAGGAGGCTCTAGGCCTGCTTAGGTTAGACAGAACTTATGGAGGCAGGCTAGTATTTAAAGAGCCCTGTCCTGGGCCTCATAGGTGAACAAGTTAATGAAAGAGGCAGAAAGTCCTCTTTTTAAATATCAGCAAGTCAGGGCACAGTTTGCTTCCTTAATCCTCTCACATTGTAGAGAAGAGAATAGTGACCTTGATGATGATACAAGGGCAACAACTAGTCTTTAACTGTATCTTTAGAATACCAAATATGCTACAACAATGTGGCTGTGACAATTAGAATGTATGAAAGGAAAAAGAGAGCTAGTTATACCAGGTCTTTTTTTTTCTTAAACACTTACCTTCTGTCTTAGAATTGCTGAGGCTGAGGAGTGGTGAGGGTTACATAGCTACCAAGTGCCTGAGGCCAGATTTGAACCAGATCTGGTGCTCTATCCACTGTGCCTCCTAGTTGCCCCATTACATACCAGTAGTCTTAAGGTGTGGGGAAAGGTTGGCAGCATCCTGGGTCCTTTCCTGTCTTACCTCTTACAGCAGCAGACCATGGTCCAGGATAGGATCCCCAGTGCAACAACGATGACGAAAGAGGCAATGATGACATAGAGGATGCTCCATTCTGTAGGGGAAAACTAAAAAGTAAGGGTTGGAAGGTAGAGATGGGACCAGGGTAACTGCTTCCTAGCTGTTGAGAGCAAATGTGGACATAAGGAGGTGCAAGTAAGAACCAGAAGGCAATATGAGTCTGGAATGAAAGATTAGGACCCGAGGGAAAGAAACAGACTCATTTTCAACCAGTTTTGGGGCTCTTGAAGGAAGGTTAGAGCTCAGCCCTTTTTTTGTGCACAAGGATGAAGGACCTTGGAGGGGCTGTTGGGGGAACACCTAAAAGCTCACCAGCCCCCATTACTGTGGCCTCCAAAATCACATGAGGCTACTGAAGAGATATGATTGGCTGATACATAGGAAGGGAAAGCTATTTTTGTGATAGGGGAAAAGCAAAGCAGATAAATCACATTGGTGATCTCAGGAAGACCCTATCTATCAGCAGGGTGCATCTTCCTTAACTGTTTCACTCATCTTATATACAATTCTTCTCATTCTTATTCTTAGAGCCTTCCCATACCTTAAGGAACAAGTGTGTACATAAGGGGAATATGAGTCCTTTGTGAGTGGGAAATGCCTATGACTAATGTCCAATGTCAACCCAATAGGTCTGTTTCTCTCCAAACCATATCAATGCTAAATTAAGCTAACTGAGCCCCAAGGGTACGCACCACAGTTGCTCTCTCCATCTTTCAGACGAACTTTAATGAAGTTCTCCATCCAAAAAGGGTCACAGATACAGCGCTTGGTGAAAGAATCGCAGCGACCATGATCAGAACAGTTCAACTGACATGCTGATGGGGGAAGGGAAGGGGAGTCACTAAAAAGTCAAGTTTTCCAACAAGTTAGCAGGACTTCTGATTCTTAGGGCAAAGTGCAGAATGCTCAAAGCACTCAGAGTTCCTTGGTCTGTGGCAGTTTCCCATAGGCAGAATTCCCTATCTTACCCTGGCTGGTCTGGTTGCCTGCTCTAATATGTATAACAAGATTGAGCCACAAGAAGCAGAGCAATGCCTGATGTTTAAACAGTGCTTTAAGGTTTTTAAATCCCTTTACAGGATATTTTTCATTTGTTTAAGTCCACACCAAGATGCTTCCAATGTATCTAGTGAGCACTTAATAAATGTTTGTTCTCACACAGCAAAGCCCTGTCATCCCAAGGGTGACATTCAATGTCTATATTATCAGCTGTGTAAAGGTAGTGAGACAAGGTAACTAAGTTGAGAAGCTGGTGAACAACTCCAAAGTGGGGTTTATTTTATTATTATTTGTTCTAACTTGATTTTATTGGTACTGATAATTTCCAGCTCTCCTTTACCAAAGCCTATTCTATAACTAAGTCTAAGAGAGTTGCCTGGAGCCCTTAAGGGTTAAGTGAAGTCATGAAAATTATTAAGCATCTACTATGTGCCAGGTGTTGTGCTAAGAGCTTGGGATACAAAAGAAGGAAAAGGATTGTCTTTGTTCTCCAAGAGCTCCCAGTCTCATGGGGGAGACAACATGCAAACAATGAGGTACAAATAAGACAAAGACAGGACGAACTGGAGATCATCACAGAGGGAAGGCACCAGTAAGGGGGATTGGGAAAGGTTTCTCGTAAGTAACTTGCTCAGGGACACACAGCTAGCCAGAATGAGAGGTGGAACTTGAACTCAGGTCTTCCTGACCCAAAAGAAAACTTTGCTATCATATCATGATACCTCTCTGGGCATCAGTACTAGTACCAGTCAAACTTTTATCAACATCAAGAATCCAAGCCAATGAGAATGACCCTTTGGATTCCACCTTCTATAGGAAGGGAAGAATGACAAAGCTTTTCCTGATGAACTCCTGGGTTTTGGAGTCAGGGCTTTCATATTCCCATGGCCTAGAACTACTCACTGACTGTATTGATTTCCAGGGCTCGAAAAATCAGGAAGTCTGTTTGCTGCTTCCTCAGCTCACTCTTGAGCATGGCTGCAACATCATGGCCTTTAAAGATCTGGTGTGGAGGCTCATTCTGTACAAAAAACACCATCTTCGTGCTGTGAGGAAACGCAACCCAGGAAAAAGTCAATGGAATCGGCTACTGACTCTAGAGGCCCTTTCTAAATGGGTCAGCAAAAGCTAGGTAAGATCTCTTCACCTTAGGACTATAGCTTTAGGAATAGAAGGGACCATAGAGGTCATGTAGTGCAACTCTTTCATTTTACAAATGAGGAAACCGAGATACAGAGAGGTTCAGTGAATTCTTTTTGTCTGGGTGAGCCTGGCAACAGAGAGAGTGAAAGTGAAACTGAGGGAGAGAGAGGGAAAGAGAGGAAGGAGAGTATGAGTGAGAGAGAGAGAGGGAGAGAGAGAGAGAGAGAAAAGGAGGGAGAGGGAGAGAGAACTAAGAGACAGACTATTACCACAGAAAACTTGGGGACTTTCTCCCTTTGCTGTGACCGGATGGAATGAAGAAACCTAGGCCTCTCCACCCCAATTCTTGCTCAGCAGAAGCCTGACTCCTTGAACTTCTCCCTTCCCCACCCCTACCTCTGCTCTGTGTATGGCTGGATCTTTTGCACAGTGATGTCAGAATCCAGCACCCCAAGGAGGACACCAATCTGCCGAATGAACATGCCCTTCTGCCTCTCTGTCAGCTGGCTGACATTGACGTCTAGGATCATCTCCACCAGGTTGTTCTTCCTAGGGTCTGTAAAAGGACAGAGAGCAGGTAGAATAGAATAGTCAGTATACTTCCTGGGAAAACACAATGCCTTTACTTTAGACATTTCCTCTGGCTCAGAAAAAAAGGAGGTGGCAGAAAGGTTCCTTAAAACTGTAGCTGGTCTTCTAGTGACAAGAAGTTACAGATGATTCCCTATATAAAATACTTCGAGATCATGCCTGGACTCTGCCTGAAGGTCTACCTGAACTGGTTTATCAGGTGAAGTTTGGAAACAAGGCAGCAGAGGGTTGACTAGGTGAGCAAGATTGGTGAACTTCAAGCAATAAGTTAGTTTTCTTAGCAGCCCAATGTCTAAATTGTCTTGTTTATTGCAGAAGTAGGCAGGTTTGGTTCACTCTTTGACATAATGGAGTAATGGCCTTCATCAATTTGAAGATTTGTTGTGGGGAAGAGAGAATAAACCTTTTCAACTTGGTCCTAGTAGGAAAAACTAGCTCAAAAGACAAAAGTTAAAAGGGAACAGATTTCAGGTCCATATAAGAAAGGATTTCCTAACAATTACAGTTGTCCATTAATGGAATGGACTACCATGGGAGTCGTCAATAAGCTTCCTCCTTAATGATTTGTTTATTTGGAACAATGGATAAATTTGGCTAAATTTTTGTTCCAGTCTTCATCTAAACTTATAGGATACAAATGGAAAGTAAAAGGGCAGCCTGACTAATGGATGGTATTTGTTTACTGAACTATAATATATTACATTAAGTTAAGAACTAAAAGGAAGGCTTCAAATGTATTGTGTGGATCTTCTAAGGAGAATTTAAGGCAAGACATGAACAAAAATTATTTAAGATGAAATGTTTGACCTTGGAGCACTTTGTCTGGACCCTGCCCTGGTACAGTGAGAATCTTCCCACCCCCTCACTGAATCTAGAATTAAAGGAGCTGACTCTGTTCCTTGTTACTTGTGTGAATTTAGAAAAGTAATCTCCCTTAATCTAGGCCTTAGTCTCCTCATCTACAAAATGACCTAGATGACCTCTTAATTTCTTTCCAACTCCAAAGTACATGGTTTTATGAGAAGGAAGGTGCTATGAGTTTCACTGGTAGAAAAATGAGGGCCATCAATAAGAATCTGGCTCCAAAGAAACCCTGGTCTGTCAAGAGGGAAGAAATGTCTTTAACTAGGACATAGCTTTGCTGTTATACTCTTTATTGGGTTACTTTTGAATAAGTGATTAAAGATGGTTGGTTTCTACATTTAGAAGTAAAAACTTTCATTGTCAAGAGTAGCTACCTCATTTATATATTTGGATGCTCAATTTGCATATTCTGATGTATAATTTGCATAATTAGTAGATTAGCTGTGGTTCTCATCCAAACAGTGAGCTTCTCCAGTGTGAGGAAGAGGCTAACAAACCTGCTTAGAGGAAGAGGACAAAATGACTTCCTGAGCTCCATTTCAGCCCAAAGAGTCTTTCTTTACCTGAGTTTTCTATTGTTAGCTTGAATACTCAAGAGTGGGCTGTCACCATTCCATCCTTACCAGATGCTCTGGAATGCAAAGGCCCTGATAAATTCTTCCCCCCTCTCCAGAACTATAGTGCAAATTAGCTTTGAAGCAAAACAAAAGCCACAAAGCTCTATTTAAGAAGGACATTTCATTTCTGCAAATCTGCTAACTTAAAAGATGCCAATTATTTTACCTTCGGTGAGCTGTCATATAAAGCCTCAGGCTCAACTTACAAAAATAAATTGTTTTCTGCATCTGGGCTCTGATGAAGCATCATGACTCAAGCTTCCCATGTCCCTGTGCTGAAATTCATCAAACCATCCTACCTATTGGACAATAAGACCCAAGATATCATATCTAGCTCTGACTGTGCTGGGGGAAAAGGACCGTCTTCAAGGTGAAGGCTAACTACTCCCTCAGGTGCTGGCCTTAGAAAGACTCACCAGGCTTCACATCCACAGTAGTCCGGTCTGTATCACTCTCACCCTTTGCATCAGTCACTCTCAGGTGAAATGTGTAAGTCCCTTCCACCAGGTTGGAGAGGAATAGAATGGGGTGATGGTCAGAATGATTTAATACTTCCTGTGGGTTGAATAATATAGGTGACATTTTGGGGGAAAAAAATACATCACTTCCTTCTTAAGATCCCTACAGTACTGACTACTATGTATCACACTACTTCAATTTAGATCAATTCCTGATGTGAATTCTCAATGATTATCAGGAAAAAAAAAGACATTATGAAAACTATGGTCCTTTAAGTTTAGCAAGAGGGAATATCTGGTCAAGTACATAGCACATAACAGACATTTAATAAATGCTTATTGACTGAACCCAAATTTTGGCCCTATTTCTTTCCCACCTTACATCAAAGGCAACAATCACCAGAATACTTACTCCTGCTGCTGGGCTTCCTTCATCCCTAGTCCAGAGGTAACTGACTATGCCCTTGTCATCAGAAGACCTGGATCCATCCAGTTCAGCTGTGTTAGTGGGCAGAGTTATTACTACATTCCCAACTATCTTGGCCACGGGTGGCTTATTCATTTCTATACAAAAAGAAAAGCATTTAGGGAAGTCTAAAATGCTGTAAAGGCCTTTTAGTTTCCCAATATTTAATAATATTCATGAAGATACCAAACATCAAAAATTTGGGCAATTTTTATGAAGACCCAACCAAAGAACCAGTTTTGTGTACTAGAGACTTAAAGTCAGCAGCTTATCAGGACACGAAGTTTCTGTTTTATAGAGGTGAATTCTGGGGCTATCTTAAACCCAGGGTAAAAATCACTGCAGCTCATGCTCTTTTAGCTCCTTTTTACTTATGATCTTCTTGAGAGGGCCTCCATTTTTCTTCTTTGAAAGCGCATGATGAAAGCAAATGGAAATCATTCCAGAAAGTGATTAGGAACTATCACAAAAGTCACTAAACTAAAGGTATCCTTTGATTAAGCAATACAGATACCTTGAAGAGGTCAGAAACAGAGGACTCTCACCCCAAATATATAATGAATCTTATAGTTTGTATCTCTACTATACCTCTTGAATATGCTCTCTTCTTTCCACTCAAGAGACATTACCCTAGTTCAGGCCCTTATCCTCCATATCAACTAGTCCTAGACCATTTCAATGATCTTCTAATTTGTTTATTGTCTGTACTATAACTATCTTCTACCGTAGCAACCACAGTGATTTTCCTAAAGTACAGGTCTGACTATATCATTTCCCTATTTTATTCTCCTATTATCTATGATTAGATGTTAAAATGAAATGGAATTAAAATAAAATTTAGAACCCTTTCCAGAGGCAGTTAGGTGGTACCAGGCCTGGTGTTGGGAGGACCTGGGTTCAAATCTGGCCTCAGACAGTTCCTAGCTGTGTGACCCTGGGCAAGTCACCTAACCCCATTTGTCTTACTCTTGCCTTTTGTCTTAAGAGTCATTATTAAGATAGAAAGTAAAGTAAAAACAAACAAACAAACAAACAAAAAACACCTTCCCAGTCCCTTCCTAATTTCCTGGTCTTCTTAAATATCCCTTTACTGTTCATTACACACAACTCTTCATCTCCCATCTAGGTGTGTGCCTGAAATGTTCTCCCTCCTGAGGTGTGCCTCTTGGAACCCATGATGCACTTTAAGACACAATTTCAACACCATCCTCTGAAGTGGGTCTTTTCTATCCTCATCACTCCAGCTGCTAGTGCCTGATCCTCTAAAGTCAACGTGGATATGATTTGTTTGTAGTTTGTATATGTCCATATGTATGTGTTTTTCTCCTGTTAAGATGTAAGCTTCTTGAGGGCAGGTCTTTTTCACTTTTGTCTTTTGAAGTAGGTAGAATCTGGAGGACAGTTTACACAGGACCACAATAATATAAAGGAAAACAACTTTGAAAGGCTATAGAACTCTGGACAAGGTGGAAACCAATCATGATTTGAGCTCTTGGTAGAGAAATGATGAACCAGAGGTATTGAATAAGACAGGTTTTCAGGCACTTATCCAAGGTTACATAAGTAGCAGGGGGCAGAGATGAGATTAAAACACGGAGTTCTCTGACTCTAAATCCAACAGGCTTTCCATTGTCTTATTCTTCAAAAAGAAGAACAACAACAAAAGGGAGAGGGATGATACTGAAAAAAAGGAGCGAGAACAAGAAAAGAGGGAATACCTCCTTTTTTTGAAAACATGGAAAATGACTACAGGTATGGAACAATGCATACAAAGTTGGACTTGGATGACACATTGGTTAATTTTGCTAAATCTCCCCTCCCCCACACTTTTTTTATTCTTTATGATGAAAGATGTCTTTCTATGAGAAGGTGAAAGGGATAAATTAGAAAACATGGGTGTTGTAAAAAACAAAAGATTAAAAAATTTTTAAGCAAGGGAAAGTGGACAAAGGTATGGTGTGGGGACAGGGGACGGAGTGGGGGTGGGGGAGACAACAGAGAGGAAGAATGAGCCAAAGAGGGATGTGAACTTAAGAAGGTGAGTTTCAGTTAGCTTAGGAAATGTAGAAATCAAACGTGGTGGGTGGGGGGGAGAGACCAATATGGGGAGCATCTGGCAGGAGAGAGAGGAGGGAGGAATGAGAGAGGGAAATAAGAGAAAGAGGAGATGAAGAGGGAAAGGGTAGAAGGGTAGAAGGGGGAAGAAAAAAGGGGGAAGGGGAGAGAAAAAAGGAAGGAGTGAAGGAAGGAAAAGGAGGGAGTGAAAAAAGATTAAGGAAGGAGGAGAGGGAAAAAGGGAGAAAAAGAATTAAGGGGGTACATGAGGAGAAAAATGAGTGATGGAAGAGAAAAAAGAGAAGAAAGAGAGGGAGGGGAAAGGGAGAAACTTTTATCCTCTGCTCCACTGACAGCTTCATTTTTTTCTGAGTTTTCAAGTTGACCACATCTGACTGTCATCACACACAAGTTTGATGTCTTTTTCTGATTAGGAGATTGGAGATAGATGAAAAAATTGTAAATACTGTCTTCTTATCTTAACATGACTTTTGCCAGCCACTAAAAAAAGCCCCATCAGCTGAAGGAGCCTGGCTTGAAGCAGCCACTATAAAGTATGACAGCAGATGTCACTGCAGTCAGTAGGAGAGTCAGATCACTCCTTGTTTGTAAGACATCAAAGCAAAGTAAGACTGGACTGCAGTGAAACCAAACCCCCATCTCCAATCCAGCTCCATACATGTGCTCAGAAAAAGGAAAGGTCTTTGCCTCCAGTTTCTTGCTTTCCCTGTTCCCTTCTCACTTTCTCTCTATTTGTTTCTCATTTCTCTCTTTCTCCCCTCCCCCTCTCTCCTCGTCTGTCTCTGAATTCTTTCTTTCTCTGTTTCTGTTTTCATCTCTTTCCCCTTCTTGATTCTCTTTCCCTGTTCCTCCCTCTCACTTGCTGGTCTTCCCTCCCTCTCCACACCCCCTGCAACCCACAAATTTAGATAACAAGTAACAGTTTTGCAGATAACAAGTCAATTTAGATAACAAGTACCAGTTTTGCTACTTCTGATCATTGTGGGATGCAAATGAGACCCAGTTCAATAAATAAGACAGATTTCTCCCCAAATAAATGTAACTACAAAGTGGGTCAGTTACACTTCCCTCAGTCCAACCCAAGACAAGAAGATACCTTCTTTGACAATGACATTGACGGAGCTTTGGCTCTGCAGGTTCCTTTCATCTTTGACAGTGAGAGTGAATGTATAGATTCCCACCTGGAGGCCAGTCACAGTAGCTATAGAATTGTTGGCATTTTCCAGTCGTACACCATCAGGGCCCCTAGCACAAGGAATAAAAGTAAAGGATTGGTCTATCTGTCTGCTGATGATCAGGGAAATGATTTAGAAGGCCTTTCAGTTCTTTGACCATAATAGCCTAAGGGCTGCCTTCTACATATCTGTTCCTCAATTAAAAAGGGAATGTATTGTTTTCAAACTCTAACAGGAAACATTCTAAAATATTCCATTTCAATAAAATTACATTTGGCTTCCAGATACAAGCTACCTGCTGATCAAAAAAATGCCAGGCACCAGACTTTGAATACTTCTAGGCTTCCTCTTAATATCCAAAAAATTTTTAAAAGGTTTTTCCAACTCACAAATGTCTATGAGACAGTCTGGTCAAAAATGAGGAAAGGATGTATGTTTCTGAAAAGCATTTCTGGCCCAGTATTTGCTGGCATAGCTCTTGCCAGCAAAGATGCAAAATATATTTTTGAATCCTATGCCAAAATCACTCCTATTGGAAATTTAAGAAAAGGCCCAGAGCCAAGCCTGCAGATGAATTCCCAGCAATGAAACTGAGCTGATGTTCTCTGCAGTTCAGCAAGCACAACCCCTCTCCTGCCCTGGGCACAGAGCCATATCCCATGATGGCATGGGTTCCTTATTTAGTTCCTGGATGTTATTGTTGTTGTTTTTTCCCAGAAAGCAGCTATTTCACTTTTCCTAAGCTTTAGAAACTATCTCATGGTTAGGGAGAAAGGTTTATACCACAGGAAGGGGGACAGTACAATATCTCAACATAAAGCTTCCTGGTCCCAATTTCATTGATGGCTACCTTGTGGTGTTGATGAGTTCATCACTGAGGAATTAAGATATAAAAGCAGATAAAGAAAATGACAAGCATGCCACCTACACTTAACACAATTCCTATAAAAATTTTTGTTGCATTTTTAAAGGGGGCAATTCTGACCAAGCTGGTTCTCCTCCAAGCCAGATTCTCCTCTTTGATTCTATGAACTCCTTGGACAATACTAATCAAGGCCCAAAAGAATGATTTCCAAAACACTGTCTTCCACAAAGTTTAAAAAAAAAAAAAAAGTGAAGGAACAGTAGGTCAAAAGAATAGAACACAATGAAAAGAAAGAGAATGAAGAGGAGAAGGGAAGGAAGAAATGGAAAAGAAGAGTGGGGAAGAAAAGGGAGAGAGGAAAAGAGAAGAGGAAAAAGGGAGAGGAAGAGAAAGGAGAGAAAGCAAAAAAGGGAGGGAGTAAATGATGAAGGAAGGAAAGAAACTCTTGCTTAACTTCGAAAATTCGAATGAGCCCAGAAAAGAAAGGAATTTCTGAATTTAAGATATTTCTCTACAGCATGCTGTTTCCCCCAGTCTTGTGAGCTACTGCTCTTGAAAGACTAATAAGAGTTAAAAGGTACAGCTATCTCTTTCCTGGGATTTCTTTGCTTTGGTGGTGTCTGTCTGTTTGTCTGAGACAGACAGACAGACACACACACACACACACACACACACACACCCCTGCACATAATCTGAGTTCTGTTTGTTGTGGTTTAAAAGTTAAGAGAAATGGTAGAGGCCAGGAATGGTTCTGATTAAACAATTCCAGTTTAATTAGCCTTTTTTTTGATCAGTGTCCTTTGCCTCTGGCTAACATAAGTGGTAAATGGTGTCTTTACGACAACAATAACTGAAAACAAGGCTTTCATTTTGCAGATGTGGCATCAATTCTCCTTAATAGCAGGTGTCAAACTGCTGCTTTCCTCCTCCTCTTCCCTCTCTGCCTTACCCGGCTGACTCTGTGAAACAGGACTTCTCAGCTCCATTGCTCTTTTCTAATCGCCTCTCAAGTGTAATTTAGCTCTACTCTACAGCAGATGGGGCTATATTTGCAATAATGCCAGGACCAGCCAGTACCACCTAGGGAGCAGAGGCTGGCAAGAGATGTTTTTTACTCCCTGTAGAAGTCAGAGCACCAGTTTCTTAAAACTAGAGTCTAGGATTACATCATCTTTCAAAGTCACTCATTAGCAAGTGAAACTGAAGAGACTCAGGGTTTTCTGTTGAAGGAAGCTGAGGCCAGTACTCACTGTGTTTTTTCCCAGAGGTATGAGATGATTTTCTGGTCATCCAAGCTTTTGCTACCATCCAGAGTTGTGCTGTCAACAGGAAGGGTCAGTTCTTTATCTGGGCCAGCATCTGCCTGGGGTGGCTTGTTATTTTCTGAAAGAAAAGCTACAATGTCAAGAGCAGCTTAGGTTGGAGATGTAACTGGGAATTAGGCTCTGTTGACTCTGGTCAGAAAACCTAGAACTCTTCCTTCCCCTTGTCTCTAATTTTCTAAGTCCATGCATCTTAATAGTGATTATTATTATTAGCACTATTAAGTTTTGTGGGACATACAGGAAACATAGTTCCTATCCTCTATAATCTAGATGAGGACTCAAGACTAATATATACAATAACAAAGAACAGTACATAATTAAGTGCCTTTTTGGTATAGTACTATAGGAATTCAAAAAAGGAGGTCACTGAGTACTTAAGGTGGGCTTTATGGAATAGGCAGGATTCACATTAGATCTTGAAGGATGGTTAGGATTTGGCCTTGAAATACTTTTGAGGTTAGAGAAAACAAGTGTATAAAGGCAAAGAGAAAGAAATGAACTTGATGTTTTTATGGGACAATGAGGAAATCAATCTGAGTAGAGCAAAGAATATAAAGAGAAATGGAAAATAAGATGATAAATGATGTGGTAGGAGTAATACCTTAACTGTTCCTTTCATGCAAGTTAGGTTAATTTTCCCTTAAAGATATGAAGATACTCCTCAGGACCTGGTAGATTCAGAAGACTAAGGTCTGCCAATATCACTTCTTCATTGCTTGAGTACAAAGCAGTCAGGATAGGGGGTGGCGAGTGTGGCTCTCAGTTGTTTGGCCAGTGGATTGCTCATCCATTCAAGGTATCTTTAGTGCTTATCCTTGTTGAATATCCTTCCATTATGACTAAGTAAACTTCCTTTTGTTAATTGTTGGAATGACCCAAAATGGCTCATTTTATTCCAATATTGAATCTAAACTACCAAGGGAATAGCCTGAGTCAGGCCTAGCCCAGAATAGATGGGGTTAGGTCAGGCATTAGAATCTCTTAAAAAGCTAAGTAGGAGTTTATTTTTGAAATAAGAAATAAGGAAGTATTGAAGGATTTTGAGTTGAGAAGTGACAGAGCATGAGAGTTAGAAGGCTTGAGTTCTAATCTCAACTGACCTATCAATCATGCTGCATAACCTTGAAAAAATTACTTAATCTCTTTAGGGTTTCATTCCTATCACTAAAATGAGGGTGTGAGAGTAGAGAATCTAAGACAACTTTCAGCACTAAAATCCTGACTTACAGTAAAAGAATGTATTAAAAAAAAATCAATCTAGTAATGTCATGCAGGATAGACTAGGAGAAGCCTGAAGTAAGAGAAGTCATCTAAGGTGCTGTTCTGGTACTTAAGGAGTGAAGCAATGAAGGGTGGGGAACTAGGATGCAACTGTGGTACAGTGGGGAAGAACAGTGGGTTTCATAAAAGCATAAATCTAGAGCTGGAAGCAATGTTCAGTCATCTAGAATGCTATGTGAATTACTTAGCAATAATTTTGATATAGTTTGACCATGAGACATCAATGGTCATTTCTATATGCTAATATATATATATATATACACACACACACACACACACACACACATATATATATATATATATATATATATATATATATATATATATATATATACACACACACACACACACACACACA
>NC_058132.1:82699736-82731615 GCF_016433145.1 Gracilinanus agilis | reverse complement strand
ACACACACACACACACACACACACATATATATATATATATATATATAGTCTGACTCAGAACACCAGGTTTTGACCAGATAGATGAAATGAGATTGGGCTGATTTCTCCAACTTTGGTTCTCTGTCAGATGAGTGCTAGATATGGTGCCAAACACATTTCATTGCTCTCTTTTGCTGTGTTTTTAATAATGGATATCATTCTAAGGAAACATGCAAAATGACTGGTTCTTATAGAGCATATTTTAATGACTGTTAGTGATATTGTATTGGCTATTGGTCTAGAAAAGAGAAGTATCTCAAGCCCATCCCAAAACAGCAACAGTTGTATAAAAGTGTAAAACAAAGTGTAGTAAAAAGTGAAAAACAATGCCAATAACAGAAAATATTAAAGCAAAAGACTTATTAGTTCTCAGAAAACAAAGACTTTTAGAAGAAGATGGTAACTTGAACAGTTGCTACAGATCTTTCTACAGTGTGATGCAGGATAGAAGACCAGTACAAAGAGCTGCTAACCATTTCTGTGAAGAGAAAACTGTATGTCAGGGCAAGAAAATAATTAGAATACTTAGGATCGGAAAAAAAAGATCGTTTTTATTGACAAAGCTTCCTCTTTTAATTCAAGGATAAAACAAAACTGTTTTCAGAATCCTAGGTGAGTTTTAGATTGGCAAATTTGAAAGAAAACTAAAGATTGTAGGAAAATAGGCCCATTAAGGCCCTGTTGGTGTAGTTATGCATCAGTACAACTACTTTAGAAAGCAATTTGGAACTATGCCCCTAAAGTCATTAAATTGTGCCTATCTTTTGAACTAATGAATGAAGCATTTATTGTGTTTATTATTTACTTTGGGCAGCTAGGTGGCACAGTGGATAAAGTATAGGGCATGGAGTCAGGAAGACTCACCTTCTTGACTTCAAATCTGGCCTCAGACACTTACTAGCTGTGGGATCCTGGGAAAGTCAATTAATCCTGGCTTGCCTCAGCTTCCTCATTGCAAAATGAGATGGAGAAGGAAAAGGCAAACCATTCCAGTATCTCTCTTAAGAAAACACAAAAAGGGGTCACAAAGAGTTAGACATGACTGAAAAATGGCTTGAAATGTATAAAGCACTATGCCCTGACCCAGCTCTATTTACTAGGCATAAATCCCAAGGAGATCAAAGAAAGAGGAAAAGGAACTATATGTACAAATTATTTATGGCAGCTCTTTTTGTAGAAGCAAAGGACTAGAAACTAAAGGAGTGTCTACCTCCTGGGGAATGGCTAAACCAGTTAAGATATATGAAATGTAATGGAATATTACTGTGCTAGAAGAAATGATAAAATGAACAATTCTGGAGAAACTTGGGAAGACCTCTACGAGTTGATGCAGAGTGAAGCAGGTACAATGAAAATTATTTGTGCAATCATAACAATATTGTAAATTCACCTTCTCCTGTTATGATTAAATTTCTCTGGAGATTGTATATTAATTTATATTTATTAGTAAAGGTTAGTGAAAGATCACATGACTACGGATCAGAAGAACTAGGTTTGACTCCTAGTTGATGTGCCAAAACTATAAAAATTAATGTAAATGAATTGATTATTGATTATAAATTGATTTGATACTCTGCTTGTTATGCTTACAAAGTATCTTCAGTTTATATAATTGAAGTGAAGCTCATAAGTGAACTTCTCTTCAGGGCCAAGAGCAAGGACACTAAGGAGACTCTTGTTATTTAAAAACAAACTATTTATGGAGAATATAAGGATTAAAAAAAAAAAGGATTTCTAACTCTAAGGGATTCTAACTCTACCCAAAATAAAACTCCCTGGTTCCGCAAGGAACTGCTTCTCCTGTTCCCACACCCTACACTGATCCTTCCTGATCTGACTAACCCAAATTTTCCCTATTTTACAATAAAACTAATACTATTATCCTTATATGAAATTATAAAAATAACAAAGACCAGCTGGCTGAGGCTCAGCAAGTACCATGTTAGGACTCTGAGCCTTAGCAGACTCAGAGTCCAAACCAAAGACCAGGTTTTGTTTGGTCGTCTCAGATATAAAAACAAGTTATGAACTAGCAATAGACGGTCACTAGTGTTTCCCAAGTTGGAAAAGGAAATCACTTAGTTCCTTCAGGTTTTTCCCTCCTTTCCTTCTATCTCAGACAAGAGAGAGAAAAGAAGATGTCACCTTCTCTCAGCACTCCAGAATGAGAGTCACTGCTCCCACCTCAAAGTAACTGCCACTCCAAGAGACTAACTGCCACACCCAGAGAGAGAAACTGCCTTAGAAAATCATTAAACTATCAACACTTGAAACTGACACTGTCTCAGATCTGTTTAAAACTCCAATTCTTTTTCAAGCCAGCTTCTCTACTTCTTATCTCTAAACTAATATAACAAGATTTAATTTCTAATATCAACATTATAGTGCCAAGCTAGTATGCACTGAATTAAATGCCTAAGAGGGGGAGAGACAGTGACAAGTGTCCTGCAAGAGCACTCTTCCTGTGTTCCCTCTCTTATTAAGTCATTTTTCATCACTTCTGGGACTCTCTGGTTGGACAGGCTTAATCTCCATCTCAGTCCAAAAACTGACTTTTTGTCATGCCATCTGTATGTAGCTCAAGGGCTTCAGCCATCCCCTTGGGATGCCAGCATTTCAGGTAGTCAAAAGGTGGGGCTGATACTGACCAAAAATGGGTTTTCAAATGGAATGGGGGTGGGGTACAAATTATATTAAATTCACAAAATCCCACCTCTCATTCTTTGGGAGATTAACATGTTAGTCTTCCCAATGAATCATCCCATATACAGTATCTATACATTTTAGGATTGACTCGCCAAAGAATAAGGGCACAAAGGTATACATTTCACAGAGGGTCTAACTACAGGCGCCCCCCAAATATATAATTAATTAAATTAATTTAGAATATTTTTCCATGGTTACATGATTCATGTTCTTTCCCTCCCCTATCCTGTAGACAATGAGCAATTCCACTGGGTTTTATATGTATTGTTGATCAAGATCTATTTCCATATTATTAACATTTGCACTAGGATGATGGTTTAAAGTCTACATCCCCAGTTATGGCCCATCGAACCATGTAATCAAGGAAATTATTTTCTTCTGTGTTTTTACTCCCACATTTCTTTCTCTGAATATGGATAGTGTTCTTTCTCATAAGTCCCTCAGAATTGTCTACAAGTATTTCTTTTTTTTTTAAACCCTTAACTTCTGTGTGTTGGTTCCTAGGTGGAAGAGTGGTAAGGGTGGGCAATGGGGGTCAAGTGACTTGCCCAGGGTCACACAGCTGGGAAGTGTCTGAGGCTGGATTTGAACCTAGGACCGCCTGTCTCTAGGTCTGACTCTCAATCCACTGAGCTACCCAGCTGCCCCTCTACAGGTATTTCTTAACATATTAAAAAAAAGATTTATAGGCATATTGACAAGGAGCTATTAGGGAGCATTCCCTTTTTTGGCACAAGAGTTTTATAATGAGGATATAATCAATCAGGATAAAATAATGGCAAATGAGAAGAAGAAAGTAGATGGAAGGCCCAATACCCATTAGTTCAGTTCATTACATCCAAAGGCTCACTCAGAGTCTCACGATGTAGTGTTTGATTTCTGGGGAATATCTTCTGTTGCTGTCATCATTTTTAGTCCATTTGGAATCATGATGGTCCTTACAGCATCTTCTCCAGGAGATATGCTTTCATGATCCAGGTTATTGGTGATATGTTTCCTTAAAACTGCTTTAAAAAGATCTTAGTCTATGGACTTTTAGGTAATTTCACAATCTCTTTGTCGCAGGAGGATAAGATACTACCCAGGATCTAATCCTAACATAACTTGAGGGTAACACAAAATAGTATTCTAACACAGTGAATATTCATTTACGGCAACAATAGATTTGGTAAAGGATGTATGTCTGGGCACTAGGTTACTGACTAAGAAAGCATTAAATAATATATGGATCACTTCTCCCAAAAACAAGAGGAAAGAAAAAAATTCATATATAAATATAAATAAATTAAAATCATAAGTCCCTGATACATATTCAAGGTCTAGTGGAGATAGTTTATATTCTACAAACTTGTAGGTCAGGTGCAAGAATACTGTAGTTATCTACTATCTGCCATGACTAAAGAAAGCTGCCATGCCAAAGAAAAAAAAAAAGAAGTCTAACAAAAGGGGGAATGTGGTCTTCTGGTCTGATTTCTACTCCAATCATAGGGATAGCAAGCCAGAGTTAGAGCCAAATAGGGATATATTTTAGTCTCATATCTTATAGGCTAAAATAGAGAAGAATGACCTCAGAACTTTGCCGAATAGCCACTTCCCCAAGTCTCTCCTGAGGCAACTCTCCCACTTTGGCATTAACATTTACCATCCCACAGGGGTTGTTAGCAGTCCTTTTTCCTGGAATCAGACTCAACATCATAACTCAAATCAGTTATAGTCTCATAAGATTTAATAACCAATGGCAAGTTTCAATAGTCTAAGATCTGGGGTATGCAATGTTGTCAGCTGTTAGACACTGTAAACTGATCCTTTAATACCAAATACCAGTTGTAATTCCATAAACTCAAGTTTGAAAAAAAATCACACTTAAATGAGAAAGGAAAATAAATTTAAAAAGATCATATCGCAAACCCCATTAAACAATGTAACAGTTAAAACATATGCATAAAAAAATACAGACTGATTACTTAAAAGTTAAATCTATTATCTTCCACACATGGTCATGATCTTTAGGAAGTGTACATAAGTTTTTCTCCTGGTGAAAGCTTGGCATAGACTTTAATGCCACAACTAAGGCAAAGTCTGAAAAGGACACAAGTTCCTAGGATTAAAAAGGCCTATTTGGCTATAGTTGTTCCCTGAGAGGTTCCACCATGCATCATCAGATGCCATATGGGTCTAAAGTAATTTTCTGAGTGTCATTCAAAATTCTTTGAAGTTCATAGACATTTGTAACAATTTCACCTGATCTTTTTATGTAATAATAAGACATTAATAAGAGCATAGGTTACCCCCCCCCCCAAGGGGCTATAAGCATATCAAGGGCTAGACAGTTTTGTATGACTGTCTTTGCCAAGGAATAAGTCTCTTCCAGGAGGAAAAAGATAGACTTAAAAGTCTGGAAGATGACTTGAATCATACTGAGCCAATTTTTCAACCTCAGCAGAGATATTTCTAATAGAATCTATTACTCACCTCAGTAGCAACCCCCCAAAATCTCTGTGCTGCAGATAAAGTGGCTATTGAATTAGGCCTAGATCTCTTGCTCTGTATGTATGATACCAAGTGTCCACATTCCTAGCTGTGGACTTGTCTACCTGGCCAATAAAATGATTATGCACCCATACTAGTAGAGGTAACATAGGCCAAACTACAGATCCCATACTATCCTTGGGGAAGGAAAAGTAAGCTGAAGCATTGCAAACAAAGAATTGCTCAGAGAGTCACCAAAAGGAAATCTGTCTTCAGCTGAGATGAGGGAGTAACAGTTGCAAAGGATATGTATTTATGTGTTCTATTCTTTGTACTATTGAGCTTTGTCTTAGCATAAATAGCATAAATAAATGTTGTGAAATAGAATGGAATAGTGAGGTTGCACTTCACATTATCACCCAATATTACCTGCTATTCAATCGTCCCTTACCCCTTTTCACACATAAGTCAAAGATAGGCACATGATCAGCTAGTGGTAGTGGAGCTCCCAAATATCTGAAAATTACCTTAGAAAACATGTTAAAATCAACTGAGTTTTAAAAATATCTGAATCTCTCAAAAACCAATGATAAAGGTTGTGACAAGGTAGGTGGACTCCTGTCACTATTGATGTGAAATATAACAAAAACAAAAGGGGGCAAAAGGCTTGTTTGTTATTATATAATCCTTATTAGGTATAAGTTGTGGCAAGGTCTCATTCTTATGGATTGGAATTGTTGCCCGTGATAAAACAGAACTCTGATGGAATTAGTGACAGACCCAGCATCCATAAGGTCCAATGATCTTGCCTTAGTGTAGGGTATGTCCTATTTGTCTATGGACCTTAATAATGGTATTATCCATAATCCGGTCATCAGAAGAGGGAACAAAAGAGGAAAATGTAACATGGCTTAATGTTAAGAATAAAATACCACCAAATGAGGGTAGCGTTTTCTTAAACAGAGTAAACCAGATTTACCTATAAACTCCCTAATCACAAAAAGATAATAAAATGAAAACAAGATCAAATCCAAAAACAAAGAAGCAATGATGTACAATATAAAAATGACATGATACAATTAATCAGTGTTAGTAGATGGTACCCATTTTACATGAGAGCAATGAATCTAGGAGTCTTTTTCTCCAATTTTGATGGTAGTTAGAATAGTTAGCAACACTTTGGGAAGGGTCTTCCCAAGTAGGCTGAATCCCTCCAGTTTGCTACAAGTTCTTTACATACATCTTGACTCCTGGGTGTAGATCATGGAGTGAGAAATCCAAAGGTCCAGCCTGTATAGTAGCCCCATATTTTTGTGAAATTCATGTAATTTGATATGTAATTCCTATAATATAAGAAGCAACAGAATGCTACCCCACACCCCCCATGATGTGTATGGAGGGGGAAAAGGTTTGGCCTACATAGGAAGGGATGTCCAAAAGCATTTCAAATGGTGAGACATGCAGATTTCCCTATGGTCTACTGCAAAGGTAAAATAGGGCCAAGGGGAGAACCTCAGGCCAGTTAGTGCACAATTTGCCAAACATGTTTTTAAGTTCTCTATTCATATGTTCAACTTGGCCTGAACTCTGGGGATGGTAAGGTATACGGAATTTGGGAATAATTCCCAAACAAGAATAAACGCGATAAAACAGAATCAGTAAAATGAGTTCCCCTATCTGAATCAATGCATGCAGGTAGGCCAAACAATCTCCCTCAGTAGCATTTTAGCAACAAAAGCTGCTGTGGCGTGAGTACTAAGGAAGGCTTTAATCTATCTAATGAGTTGGTCTACTATAACAAGACAAACTTTATAATGTCCAGCTTTTGGCATACCGATAAAATTAATTTGCAAATGTTCAAAAGGTATGTAAGCCAGGGGATGCTCACCAAAAGTCTTGGTGTAGAAAGTATGCTGATTAAATGCCTGGCAAGCAGGGCAGGCATCATATACGCAAGAGGCAATATTAGAAATACTTGCAGTCACCCAAACTCTTTTAACAGAGTCCACGATCTTGAGTACCAAAGTGGCCACTCTACTGAACAGATAAGCATATTTGATGATAGAAGCTTCTGGGGAGTAGATGTTTCCCTTCTGATGACACCCAAACTCCATTAATCTGCTTTGCTTTAAACCTGTGTTTTTACTTCTCCACTTCCTGTTCCTTATGGGAGAGAAACATTTGGTTCATTATTAGATGTCAGAGTTCAAATTAATTCAAGTCCTTCTAAGACAGCAAGCTTAGCTGTAGTGTCTGCCCAATGATTCCCTCTAGAAACAGGGTCAGTACCACCTGTATGGGTAGAACAATGAACAATAGCCAAGACCGTAGGTAGTTGAAGAGCAGAGAGGAGTTCTTTAATGATCTTTTCATGTTCAATTGTCTTGCCAGCTGAAGTAAAAAAAAAAAAAAAAACTCTTTGCATCCATGGCATCCCAATAGCATGACAGACCCCAAGAATTGGGATCTGTGCAAACCAGTGATAGCAAACCTATGGCACATGTGCCAAAGAGGTTAGTTACTAGAAAGGCAGAGGGTGGAGCTGCTCCCTTCCCCCTTTCCAAGCAACTGAAGACATTCTTCACTTCATTCACCCCTCTGCCCAGCAGCCCTATGGGAGAACTTCCTCCTTCCTGTCTGGGATAAGGTAGGCAACTCACAGGAGGCAGAGCTAGAGGGGAGCAGAGCACTCAGGCCATTCCCCTCCCTCTCCTCATGGGCCCTGAAAACATTCCTCACTTCATTTGCCCCTCTGCCTAGCAGCCCAATGGGAATTCTTTCTCCCTTCCCTCTCCGGGTGGGTAAGATGATGGAGGGGTGCAGCACTCAGTCTCAGGGGATGAGGCACGGCACAAGGAATCTAAAAGGGTTTGCCATCGCTATTGTAAATTGTTGCTATCTTCCCCATAGCATATATGCAGTTATTTCCGAGGGCTAGCAGTTCTGCTCCCCAAGCACTAATATTATAGGGTAGTGAAGCTGCCAAAAATGGTAGGAAACTCTGTGACATTAGCAGCCCTTGTGTTTCAATATGCCAAATAAGAGAAGAACCTGTATAAGAGAAGAACCATAAGTAAATAGAATTAAATCAGTTTTCTAAGGTAGTATCAGAGAAATCATTCCTGGGCTTTTTAGCCATGCCCACTGCTAATTCACAACTATATAGTGGTTCCCTAGAGACGGACACATTAGGAAGCAGTGTTGCAGGATTAAGGACTGTACAGTTATTTTCTTTCCCTAACAAAGTTATCTCAAATCTAATAAGCCTTTGATCTGAAAATGCCAATATTCAATTGGAGCAGTAATGCCTAGCCCTCATGGGATCAAAGAACAATTAAAGGAGAACCAAGGATGATGTCTGATGGTTTGTTCACCAGAAGGGCTGTGGCAGCAACCAACCTGAGGCAAAGTGGTGTTCCAGCAGCCACTGCATCTAGCTGTGCAGAGCAGTAAGCAACTGAGTGCTATGTAAGTCCCAAGGCTTAAGTCAAGACTCCAGAAGCTATTCCTCTCTGATTGGTTATATACAAAGTAATCACTTTTTGTAGTCTGGAATTCCTAGAGCAGGGGCAGACAGAATGGCTTGTTTTAATTCTGTGAGAGCTGACAGGTATTGGGAGTCTAACTGAAGGGGTACAGGGACTAAATATTTAATCAGAGGTACAAGGGAACCCATTGTTAACAGAATTCTGTTACCTCCAGGATTGCCCTCAGCTGTCTCTTTGTAGAGAGAGCTGTGAGTTGCTGAATAATTTCAATGTGCTTGGGGAAAATGGAGTAGGCGCCAACAGTTAAAACAAAGTCTAAATATTCTACCTTTGGAAGGTACAACTGATTCTTTGACCCAGAAACTTTGTGGCCTCTCCTGTGAAGTTCTAAGAAAAGATGCTTATTGTCTTCCTGACATATTTGTGTATCTGAAGCTGCTAAAAGTAAGCTGTTAACAAACAATCATAAAACTATCCCCCCAAATATTAGCTAGGTCCTGTTGTAAAATTTGTGAAAACAAAGTTGGACTCTCTACAAATCCCTGAAGTAATCTTGTTCATATCAACTACGAACCTTTCCAGGTGAAGGCAAATATTTTTTCTAGAATTTTTATGAGTAGGAATAGAGAAAAATGACAACAGAGATTCATTACTATAATATATAGCTTCCCCAAGGAGATGATGGTTGTAGGATTTGGAACGACTGGTTTCAGAGGTATGATGTGAATGAACTGCATGCAGATCTTGTACAAATCAATAAACAAGTTTCTTTTTTGGGCCTGGTTTGGACTTTTTTATGGGACAATTGGTGAATTATATTCAGATTTACATGAAATTATTATTGCTTTCTCAATTAATGAATCAGTTATCATGGAAATTCCTTCAATAGCTTACTTGGTGTTAAAGGATTCTGAGGAATAGAAGGTGAAGGGGGGGAACACCTTTTATCTTCATCTGAACATGAACAGCTGATTTAAAGAGGCCTGCATCAGAAGATAAAATCAGAATCAGAGATATCTGCTAGGATTTCAAAGGATGGGGCTACTATCACCTGACTATCAGGAAGAAGGATGAGGAACAAAGTCAGAGAGTCCTTAGGCAGTTCTAGGGGCAAAAAGCCATTTGGAGAGCATGATAGAGTGGCCCTTAGTTTACATAAGAGATTTCTCCCTAACAGATTTGTAGGGTAATCAGGCATTAAGAGGAATGAATATTCTATTGACAGACATGTGAGAAGAAAGTTTAATAACATTTTGAGGCTTCTTTGACATTCCAATCACACTTTAAAAAAAATCAATAGAATTACATTCAGAATTGGGTTTTCTCACTAAGACTGATCTGGAAGCCCCAGTATCTAGGAGGCAATCATAATAAGCATTCCAATTTTAAGGGTCACATTAGGCTCTTTACTAGGGGGAGGGGAGTAGATTGGAATAATTGGCGTCAAAACATCAAGGTCTGGAAAGGAGTTGTCCCTTCCCCTCCCTCACACCATCACAAATCATGACTCTTCTGATATCCCCCACATTGAATACAGTTCCCTTGAGGGGTACTGTGGTTTGCCTCATGAGAATTACAATCCATGTTGGAGTTATTTCTATTATTTCTCTAGTTTTGTTTCGAAATTCCTGAGTTTTTCTTCTATGATTCATTGCTAGATGATCTGGCTTGCCACAGAAATAACACTGTATTGAACCTCTATCTGTTAGCATCTTTGCAACTTCCTTCAAAGGGGCTATGATCTCTTCAACTGTAGTTGTTAAAATGGGAGCCAAAATAGCTGTGTCTCTTTTCCTGTCCTGCTTAATTCTGTCCAAATTCTCTTTTTTGGCTTTTTCTTTTTCCTCTCTCTCACACCCTTAAAAAATATACATGGCTATGCTTTTCAATTGTTCTATGTTCATTCTAGGCCATGTTTTTGAATCTTTTATTTTTGCAGATGAATAGTTCACAAAATGGCACCTTATCATGTGGGAATCAGTGCGTTTAGTCGGGTCAAGTCCTACAAATCACACTCCTATATCACTGACCAAATTGTAAAATTGGTTTGGATCCTTATTCACTTCCTGATTAACGTATTCAAATTTTTTCCAATTGTCTGGGCAAGTAGAACAGTCCCTCACACCTTTCAATAGTGCCTTCCTGGCCTCATATAACCTTATATATTCCTCGGGATTACTGGGGTCCCATTGTGGTCCTGTAGTGGCCAATGTTTCATGTCCTCATTTTGAGCACTATTAGTGAGTGACTTCAAAAATGGTCTGTCTTTCTCCCTTAGTGAGTAATGCATACATGAGGTCAATTAAATCAATCCAGCTTGGATAAAGTGCTGAAAAAGCTCTCGAACCTCCTAATTACAAACAGGGGTTCAGTATCAAAGCTTGGGGTCTCTTTTATCCACATGTTTAAATCAGATGGGGAAAAGGGCACATGATTTCTTAATGTTACCAGGTTTCCTTTACGATTATCTGTGGTTAACTTCCCTCAGAGGAAACATGCCTTTAGGGGAGACATCATTTTCCACTATTTGGTCTGAAGCCTGAGTGGAGACTAAATAGAAAAGACAAGGAGGAAGAGAAGTTGGAGGAGTCTCTGAGTAAGATAGGGTGCAGGGGGCAGCTGGGTAGCTCAGTGGAGTGAGAGTCAGGCCTAGAGACAGGAGGTCCTAGGTTCAAACCCGGCCTCAGACACTTCCCAGCTGTGTGACCCTGGGCAAGTCACTTGACTCCCATCGCCAACCCTTACCACTCTTCCACCTATGAGACAATACACTGAAATTAAGGGTTTATTAAAAAAAAAAAAAAGATAAAAAAAAAGATAGTGTGCAAAAGATGGGAGAAGTGGAGGCAGGAACAGAATGAAGGAGTTTGGTCAGAGAGGTCTGTGGGGCAGAGTTGAAAGACAGAGCTCTAGGGTGAAGGTCATATCTGTGGGGAAAAGAAATCAAGCAGGGGTCAGGGTGTGGATGAACAATGTGGAGCACAGAAGGACAAAGAAAATTTTGGGGAGGGTCCCTGAAAATAGGTAAAGGGGCATCAGGCTTAGCCAGCTTACACACTGGAGGAGTGGATCAGTCTAGGAATAGTGCCCAAATATACCAGTACCCAAGTTCCTTGTGATTGTTATTTCCCAATAGCTAATTTTAACTCTTTTAATGTCTTGTAATCAAAGGAACCATATTTGAAACTATGTAAAGATTCTTTTTGGCCAGGATCTATAGAAATAAATTGCTTCCTTTCTAGACATGCCTGGATCAATTGGTAAACTTTTCTCTGCCCATGAGATAAATAATGTATGGAAGAGGCTCTCACTTGGGATGCTCTGAGCATTCCCCATTTTCAAACTAAGACCTCCCAAAAAGAAAAGAAAAACTCCACCTTACTTGAGACCACATGGTTTTGTTGAACCACTTAAGTACAGTTTAATTTTAAAGAAAAACTGGGGATAAAATGGAAAGTCATTTCTTCATTAAATTTACACACGTATTCCCGTCTTTTTGGCTAGATTTTTTGCTTTTCTAACTTCTGTGCCTAGCTTATTCTATTGCTTCCTCTTCCTATTAAAAGTAACACATGAAAGAAATGATCGTCTTACCCCAAACTCCATGACAGCTTCTCAGGAACCCAGAACTCAAAAACAAAAATTCTAATCTACCTGTAAGTCAGACTTACACGACAACGAAAAATAGAGAAAAGAAAAAGCAAGAGAGGGGCATCTCCCAAATTAATGGTCAGCCAACTGTTATGATTAAAATTCTCCAGAGCCTGCATATTAATTATATTTATGTGATATATATAATTATAATTATTTATTAGTAAAGATTAGAGAGAGAGATAAAGATCACACGATCACCTGGCTGTACCTAATTATCAACCCGTTTTCAGAGGCTACAGCATCTTCTCCTACAAGAGGCTGTGTGCTAAGAGTTAAAAGCCCAAGAGAAGGGAGACAGATTGGCAAGTGTCCAGCAAAAGAGAGTGAACTTCCTGTGTCCCCTCTTTTATCAAGCCAGTTTTCACCACTCTTCCTGGTACTCTCTGATTAGACAGACTTAACCTCTAACTGGGTCTGAGTCCTGACTTTTTGCCATATCATTCATAGCTTGGGGGCTTCAGCCATTCCCTTCTGGATGCCAGCACAACAGGTAGTCAAAAGCGGGGCTGATACTGACTAAAAATGGGTTTTCAAATAGAATAAGAGAATACAATGTATATTAAATTCATATACCACTTTGAAGGACTTAGGAACTCTAAATGGATCAATGACCAAACATGATTTCAGAGGAAGAAAATAAACATTTATCAAGGACTTATTCTGTGCCAGGCATTATGCAAAGTGCTTTACAAATGTTACTTTTGCTCCTCATAACAACCCTGGGAGATTATTATCCCTAGTTTTATAGTTGACAAAAATGAGTAAGACAGGTCAAATGACCTGTTTAGGACTGCAAAGCCAGTAAGTGCCTGAGGCTGAATTTGAACTCAGATCTTCCTAACTCTAAGCCAGTGTTCTATATCCAGCTGCCTCTAAGTTCTCAACATAGGAATGATGAAGCAAGCTGTCCTCTTTATAGAGAAACATAGAATAAAACAAACAAGTTTGGTAATAATGTGTGTGTGTGTGTGTGTACTTTATAAAGGCAGTATATTTCCTTTCCCCCACAATGGATGGAAAGGGAGGATGAGGGAGAAGGGTAGTCCCTTTCTTTCCCCAAAACACCAATAATAAAAATGCAAGAAAGAGAAAGAAGACTAGAAGAGAACAGAGATTGAGAAAGAAGTACAGAAAAGCGGGACAGTTTTTAAAACTACAGGTTTGCTGATCTCATTATATACTTAAAAAAAGAAAAACAAGCTGTTTATAACAGAGATCTATTTTTCTGTTCTGTGTTGGTATTTGTTAAGTTCAGAATAAAAATAAATTTTCAAAAGAAGTCAAGTTGAACCTGTAAGGTCTTGTTATGTTCATCAAAATTTAAGACATTCGCCCAAAAAGAATATTGAGGGACCTTTTACTTGCAGTAATAAGTCAACACGATTTATTAAGAAAGTGCTAGGTGATGGGCTAAGCACTGATGATACAAATACGAAAAAGGGAAAAAATGGTCATGACTCTCAAGGAGCTCACAGTCTAATAGAGACCAAATGCAAATTATGAAAAGAGAAAGCATAGTGGTAATCACAGAAGGAAGGCAATAGAATTAAGATGGATCTGAAAACGGTTCATGGACAAGATGAGATTTTAGTTGGAATTTGAAAGAAGCTAGGGAGGTCAGTAGAAGGAAATAAGGGAGGAAGACTATTTCAAGCATGGGGCACAGCCAGAGAAAATGCCTAGAGTCAAAAGATGGAATGAAATAGTCAGGAAGCCAATATCAATGAATCAGAGTACATGGGTGAAACCAAGGGATAAGAAGACTGGAAAGGTAGGAAGGGATGTTATAAAGAAAGGGAAAGGTCCTAAGTCCTAAGGGAGATATGGATACCAGTGAGGTGGATGTATCTTTGTATTCTTCCTAGGTGCTGGTGATGGGGGAACATCAACCTGATCACCCTTGCTAGATGTTATCATTTCCCCTTTCAATAACAGTTGCCTAGGGAAGGACCCGGAAAGGTTAAGTGGATGGGTAACCCTTTCAGGTCCAACCTAGGGTTGGATCAATTATTAATATTGGGTTCTGATTAGCCTTGGATCACGTTTTTATCCGACTGTGTTTGCTCCCTCCCCAAGGGTCATGATATAAAGACCACTCAGGAAGGTACTTATTAAACACTTTATCTGTAATCTATAATAAGGGAAAGGATAATCAGGACAAGGATTGGGGACTGGAGACCCTGTCAATCTAATATCTATAATCTATAATCACTCAGGGCTGGAGGCTATTGACTTAGTAGAACCTGGAGCTTTATTCTTCACAACCCCTCTGGCTCAGCCTGGCCAGTGCCAAACCAGAAAGTGACTGTCCTTAATGCAGCAGTGTTGGTGATTTTCTCTCAGCTTCTCACTATCAGTTTTTGATGATGTATTTGCTCTCACAGCCTTCAGGAAATATATAGATCCTACTCACCCACTGCTTCTTCAGACCTCCCTTCCTCCCTTCACCAGGGACCAAGAGACCTAAAAAGTTAGGAAGATTCAGAGACCTAAAGATCTAGGGAACAAAGACCAAAGACCCCCTCCAGATGTCTGTTAGGGGTATTTATACTCTCAGGGCAACCGACTTTGCCCCTTGCTCAAGGTATCTGGGAACATTCCAATCTCTCCAACTGCCTCCCTTGTCAATCAAGGTGACTCCAACATTTCTCAGGATTTGAATATAACAGGGGTCAGGTTATGAAGGTCTTTGAACACTAAACAGAGAGTTTTTTATTCTTTGTTTCTAATATTTTTATTTTAAACCCTTACCTTCATAGATGTGATACTTAGTATTGGTTCCAAGGCAGAAGAGAGGTGAGGACTAGGCAACCGGGGTTAAGTGACTTGTCCAGGATCACATAGCCAGGAAGTATGTGAGGCCACATTTGAACTCAAGACTTCCCATCTCCAGGGCTGGCTCTCTATCCACTGAGCCATGTAGCTGCCCTGAACAAAGAGTTTTCTATTTAATCCTGGAGTTTATTGAATGGAGGAAAGGGGAGAACATAGTTAGACTGGGCTTTAGGGAGATAATCTGATAGCTGAGAAGCGGATGAGCTAGGTAGAAAATGAAAAGGAGAAAGAGAAGGAGTAGTTAGATAAAGTAGGAGGAAAACTTGGAGAGAGTAGTGTTGCAAAAACCAAGGGAAAAGTGGGGCAGCTGGGTAGCTCAGTGGATTGAGAGTCAGGCCTAGAGATGGGAGGTCCTAGGTTCAAATCTGGCCTCATACACTTCCTAGCTGTGTGACCCTGGGCAAGTCACTTGACCTCCATTGCCTACCCTTTACCACTCTTCTGCCTTGGAGCCAATACAAAGTATTGACTCGAAGACAGAAGGTAAAAAAAAAAAACCAAGGGAAAAGAGAATATCAAGGAGAAGATGAATGACAGTGTCAAAAGCTGCAGATAGGTTAAGGGAAATGAGGATTAAGAAAAAGTTATTAGACTGGCAATTAAGAAGTCATTGGGAATTAAAACTAGATCTAAACAATTGGAAAAACATTGATTGCTCATGGGTAGGACGAGCTAACATAACAAAAATGACCATTCTACCCAAATTAATTTACCAATTTAGTACCACACCTATCAAAACACCAAACTGTTTTATTGAATTAGAAAAAACTATAACAAAGTTCATTTGGAAGAACAAAAGATCAAGAACATCAAGGGAAATAATAAAAAAAAAATGAAGGAAGGTGGCCTAACAGTACCAGATATTAAACTATACTATAAAGCCGCGGTCATCAAAATGATATGGTACTGGCTAAAAGACAGAAGGGAGGATCAGTGGAATAGACTTGGGGTAAGTGACGTCAGCAAGACAGTGAATGATAAACCTAAAGAGCCCAACTTTTGGAACAAAAATCTACTATTTGACAAAAACTGTTGGGAAAATTGGAAAACAATATGGGAGAGATTAGATTTAGATCAACATCTCACACCCTACACCAAGATAAATTCAGAATGGATGAATGACTTGAATATAAAGAAGGAAACTATAAGAAAATTAGGTGAACATAGAATAGTATACCTCTCAGATCTCTGGGAAAGGGAAGATTTTAAAACCAAGCAAGAGCTGGAAAAAAATTACAAAATGTAAAATAAATAATTTTTATTATATTAAATTAAAAAGGTTTTGTACAAACAAAAACAATGCAACCAAAATCAGAAGGGAAACAACAAACTGGGGAAAAAAATCTTTATAACAAAAATCTCTGACAGAGGTCTAATTACTCAAGGAGGTAAATCAATTGTATAAAAAATCAAGCCATTCCCCAATTGATAAATGGGAAAGGGATATGAATAGGCAATTTTCAGATAAAGAAATCAAAACTATCAATAAGCACATGAGAAAGTGTTCTAAATCTCTAATAATTAGAGAAATGCAAATCAAAACAACTCTGAGGTACCACCTCACACCTAGCAGATTGGCTAAAATGATAGCAGGGGAGAGTAATGAATGTTGGAGGGGATGTGGCAAAATTGGGACATTAATGCATTGCTGGTGGAGCTGTGAACTGATCCAACTATTATGGAAGGCAATTTGGAACTATGTCCAAAGAGCGCTAAAAGACTGCCTGCCCTTTGATCCAGCCATAGCATTGCTGGGTTTGTACCCCAAAGAGATCATAGATAAACAGACTTGTACAAAGATATTTATAGCCGCGCTTTTTGTGATGGCAAAAAACTGGAAAACGAGGGACTGCCCTTCAATTGGGGAATGGCTGAACAAATTGTGGTATATGCTGGTGATGGAATACTATTGTCCTCAAAGGAATAATAAACTGGAGGAATTCCATGTGAACTGGAAAGACCTCCAGGAATTGATGCAGAGTGAAAGGAGCAGAGCCAGAAGAATGTTGTACACAAAGACTGATACACTGTGGTAAAATCGAATGTAATGGACTTCTGTACTAGCAGCAATGCAATGACCCAGAACAATTCTGAGGGACTTATGGAAAAGAACGCTATCCACATTCAGAGGAAGAACTGCAGGAGTGGAAACAGAGAAGTAAAACAGCCGCTTGAACACATGGGTTGATGCGGACATGGTTGGGAATGTAGACACTAAATGACCACACCAATGCAACTATCAATAATATGTAAAGAAGTCTTGACTGATCACACGTGTTAAAACCAGTGGAAATGCATGTCAGATATGGGTGGTGGTGGTAAAGGAGGGGTGAAGGGGAAAGTGAAAACATGAATCATGTAAGAAAAGAGAAAAAAAAAGTCATTGGTAACTTTAGAGAGAGCAGTTTTGTTTGAATGGTGAAGTCAGAAGCCAGTCTGTAGAGAGTTAAGAAGAGAGTGGGAGGAAAGAAAGTGAAAGCAATGATTGTAGAGTGTCTTCTCAAGGAGTTTAGCCAGAAAAGGCAGAAGAGATATGGGATGATAGTTAGCAGGGATGGAAGGCTCAAATAAGGGTTTTTTGAGGATGCAGGAGACCTGGGCATGTTTGTAGGCAACAGGGATGTAGCCAGAAGACAGGAAGAGATGAAAGATTAGTGTCAGTGGGAATGATAGAGAGACCAATCTGTTGGAGAAGATGGGATTTCCATGCAGATGAGTTTGCCTTGGCAAGGAGAAGTCTTATAAAGCTACTGAGAGACTGATGAACTCTGATAAAAATGATGATATAATGAGAAGCAGAGCTGTTCCAGAATTATAGAAATTCATAAATGGAGATGGAATATTGCAAGACAACCTTATACTATGTCACACATGAAAAAGCTTAAGAGAGATAGAGATAAACATGCTTTAATGGTATGGAACTCATCTGACATAAGCCCCACTGAAAACCTATGGACTAAAGTTTATTTATTTGTAAAATGTGATAACATTAGTTCTATACATCTCACAGAGATGTTGGGCAGTGCTATTGTGTTTTTAAAGCACTTTGTGGTAAAGCTCTATATAAATGTCAGCTATAATGATTATGATGATGATAGTGACAAGGGGGAAAAGCTGAATGCCACAGAGACTCCGGAAAGGGCAGAATCAATAAGACTTGGTGACAGATTGAATATGGGGGATGAAGCAAAGGGATAAGTCAAAGAGGACCCAAGTTGTTTATAGATTTCTCATTTGACCCAAATCTCTCTTGAGGGAGAAAGAATTTTTCTGTTGATGAAAGAGCCATGTCCAGAACTACCACCTTGCCTACAAATACAAGTGCCCTTTCCTTTGTTTATGAAACGAATGCTACTGACTCCACCATCAATGTCATCTTTTTTTCAGAAGTGGGAATAGGCTGTATAGAACTATTCTCTCTTTTTCTACTATTTCCTTCTGTAGATAACAAATAACTTTCATACCTTAGGGAGATAATTAGTTGGGGGTCAGTTTTTCTTAGCAAAATTAGTACCTCTTGATAAGATACAAATATAAAGAAGCTATTCAACAGAAGCAGCCTGGGACAAACAATTGGTTGTTTTACCTACAAACAGGGTTATTTCTAAAGGATCCTTAGTTTTCCATATTACAAAGGCAACAGGTAAGAGGAAGAGCCAGGAAATGAAGTTATTACTTACCTGGCTGGACAATAACAATGACCTCTGTAGTGGCTTGGTGTCCTGCTGTATCAGTCACAGTGAGCTGATAGGTATAATCTCCTTCTTGCATTGCAGAAAGTTGCAAGGCTGGGGTTCTTACACCCTATATATAAATATAGACACATGGAAAAATAGAACCTTCCACTATAATATAAGACAGCAATTCCTACTCTGATGGAAATCATTTATCCAATTTCCTAGGCCTTATCTATTATCAAGGCTGTGCCTACTAATTCAATTATAAATGGTAAATGTGCAGTCAAACATTTGGAGAACATCTGGCCAAAAACTTCTTATCCACAAATAAAAGTTCCTGACTTCTTTAATACTAACAAAGGTTTGAATAAAGTCTCAGTTTTCCTGGGGCAGAGGAAAAGCTTGGCTCCAACAAGGGGTTTAGAGAAATGTGCAAAGAGGGCAAATATTCAAATCAGAAAGACCAAGACAAATATTAAGATAAATATAAAAATATATTCTTTATAAAAGCCTTACTGTCCCATTGAGGACAAACTCATTATGCTCCCAATAAAGCTGTTAAAACAAAACACAAAAAGCATTTCCCAATTTCATGTTTGAACTTTAACATCACCTCATAGAAATGTTCAGGATTTGCAACACCAGAAAAATATTGCTAAAAAACCAGGGCCACCTAGTGAGATTTATGTCCCTTTATCATCCATCCTTCCTCAAGCCTTTACAAAACCCCTCCATGGAATCTTTTTTTTTGGGGGGGTGGGGGATGGGGTGAGGGGTAAACCTTACCTTCTGCTTAGAATCAATACTTTGTGTTGGTTCCAAGGCAGAAGAGTGGTAATGGCTAGGCAATGGGGGTTAAGTGACTTGCCTAGGTCACACAGCTAGGACAGTCTAAGGCCAAATTTGAACCTGGAAACTCCTGTCTCCAGACCTGGCTCTCAATCCACTGAGTCACCCAGCTGTCCCTAGGCCCCACACAATCTTAAAAGCTGTAAAGTGACAAAATCACTACTATGTCAGTAAGAAGCCTGCTCCTTTGCTGGACATTAGTCTCTATGTTAGAATGCATTATTTCATGCTGAGGCAAAACATGCATCCTTGTAATTTTTATCTACTCCCTTTACTTGATCTTTAATCTCTGGAAACTGAGAGAAGTCTACTCCCTTCTCTTCTAGGTACTAAATGTTTCTTATACATTTTAAAAAGCCATCATTCAGGGAGAGACAAGAGCCAGGAGGTCCTGGGTTCATATCTGGCCTCAGACACTTCCTAGTTGTGTGACCCAGGGCAAGTCATTTAACCTCCACTGCTTGGCCCTTACTGCTCTTCTGCCTTGGAATCCATATTAAGTATCAAGTCTAAGAAGGAACAGGTTAAAAAAAAAAAGTCACCATTCGCTTAAAGGGGAAAGCTGACTTATTCTTTCTACATGCTAGGTCCTTTACTTGGCACTAAGGAAACAAGGATGAAGTAATTCAGATTCTGCCTACAAGGCATTTATAGTTGGGGGTTGGGGTTAGGAGTAGTGAGATAGGATATGATACATTTACATAAGTAAAATACATAAGACATGAAAAGAGCAGAGAAGGATACTGAAATTTGCTGACACTTTCACCTTGGTGAGGATTTTTCTGTTCCAAATCTAAGTATCTTCTGATTATATTTTTATGTTCATATGTAGTTAAGAGATATATCATAAGCTCTTAGGGGTTGTTAAAAAGGGATGGGGGGGATGCTTCTGTACACAAACATGACTTCTAAACTAATATTAGCAAATATAATTTAAAAGTTCATGGAAATGTTCCTATGGGTAGCTTGTGACCACTCCTACCTGCATGTCCACAACTTTTCCTTTGCTGCTTGGGCTAAGAGACCACTCATAGCTGGCAATGCCATGGTCATCAGTGCTTTGATTCCCATACAGGGTGATGGAGTTCTGAGGAAGAGTAATCACTTGGTTGGGTCCTGCATTGGCCACAGGAGGATAATCCACTGCCTTGTTCACAGTCAGGCTGGCGGTAGTTGAATTGCTGGCTCCAAATGAATCCACCACTGTCAGTCTGCCCACCAGGAGGAAGGAGAAAAGGACACAAATCAGAAGTGGGCTTTGGGTGAGAGGGGAACCATTGCATGATTTCAAATTCAAGGCATAGGTAGCTCATGACAGTATCAGAAAGGCTTGGGAGAACAAAGAGCTGAAGCTTGGACACAAAGGGAAAGGTCTATTCTTCTTCCTGTGTTCTCTTCATAAAAACTAGAAAAAACATAGCTTCAAGGAAAGGACACAACACTGCAGGATTTCACATTGTTTCCTTCAAACCATGGAGAATGCTCAGTGCACAGTAAGTGCTTAATAAAGGCTTGCTGATGGACTGGGCTACAAGAGGAGAGGCCCACTCAGCAGAGGCAGGTGCTCAGTACAAAAGGGAACTCCTTCACACAGCAACTCAACAATGACAAGTTTGCTTATTTTAATAGAATTCATAGGAATGAAGTTTTTAACAAAATTGCATTGACTTGTTTTGATATCACAGTTATTCTTGGTTAATGCTCCTGCACTTCTGAATTTCATTCTCTTATAACAAAGAAGAGCAGTTAAGTAAAATACATTTAATAGAAGGAAAATAGTTTACAATATGACCACAATAAGATAAAGGAAAAGCTCTCTGAAAGACTTTAGGAAACTGACCATGAAGTGGCCAAGTGGGACTTCAGAAGACTGGAGAGGAAGAGGTTGTGGCCTAGAGGGAGGTGCAGGACAAGAAGCGCATTTGAAGGCACAGAGAGTGTACTCCTCATTGGTTTTACCTGATACTGTTACAAGGAAGGTTTCTAAGTGCTTAGAAGGAAGTGATGGAAAAGTAAGCCAGAAAAAAGGAGAGCAAAAAAACCATCATTCAACCAGAGGTTCTTAACCTTTTTCATCTTTGGTGACACCTATGGGTCACTTCTCAGAATGTTGTTAAATGCATAAAATAAAATACATTGAATTATAAAGGAAAATATCCATTGCAATATAGTTATAGAAAAGTTTATGGACCCCCAGGTTAAGAACTCCTAAATTTAAATAAAAAGGAACTAAAGAAGGGGACATAAATGCGGCAACTTTGTTATTATCTTATTAAATTTAATATATATTTAAAAATAAAACTCAAACTATACATAACAAAAGTTTGTGGTTTCACATACAATCTTTTTCATTGTTAATTTGCATACTGGAATATTTGGTGATTATTTAGTCATAATAAAAAAACAAATAGCAAGTAACAGAGATCAAGCTAGACAATGTTGTACCTTTCAGCTGAACAGACTTTAAAAGTTATCAAATCAGTGTATCACTAAGCATTTATTAAGTGCTTAGTATGTGCAAGGCACAAGGGTTACAGAGGCAAAAGAGAAACAGTTCCTGCTCTTGAGGACTGTGTGTATATGTATATTCACACACACACACACACACATATATACGGTCTCCCTATATACATACATATATACTACACATATATAGGCATATACACGCATATGGCCACTCTTTCTATTTGTATATATACATAATAAAGTAAATAAATACAAGATAATTTTCAGGAGAAGACACAAGTAGTGGGGGCACAAAAGAAAAGGTTCCATGCAAAAGGTGATGTACGAGCCCAGTTCCCTTCATGGTACAGTATATATTGCCAAGACATACAAATAGATCAAGTCTCACAGAGAGCTGGTGACAGAGCCAGGAAAAGAAGAGAGATCCTCTAGCATGCCCTCTTTCACCTACAATTTAAGGGACTGTGTTTCTGAAGTGGATCTTTTTTCTAAACTATAGGAATGGCCAATACATATATGCAAAATCAGCTAATACCGTATCTCCTCTTAGAAGAAAAACCCACAGTAGTCTCGGCCAGTTTCTCATTCCCTGTTGTTTTCACAGGTTTTCCCCCAGATTCCACTAGTCTGTTGCATTAGAGAAAAAGCAAGTTACAGATGGCAAAATAGCAGCTAACCACCCTCTCTGCCATTATAACCAAACAGCTTCTGGCCTGCCTACAGAGTTACTATGACCAAAAAGCAGCTGATTTCAGAGTTTAGGAATGATGCTACTCTTACGCAAATTAAGATGGGGGAAGGGAAGGGGTGAATGAATCATAGAATGTTAAAGCTAGAAAGAATCCTAGAGAATATCCAATTTAATCCCATTCTGCAGCTTGGGGAACCAAGGCACAGGAAGGAGACCTGACCCTTATCTCAAATTAATTATCATATTTCAGTATGTGAAGAACCAAATTTGGGCTCATTGATATTGAAGGAAAAAAGAATCTAGCCAAAGCAAAATGTAAAAATCCATAAATCTTAAATGGGACCTTAAACACTAGCTACCTTTCTAATAAGGACAGTGATCATATTTCATCTCTTCAAAGCCATGAGAGTGAGAAAGGGAGAAGGAAGGGAAAAGAAATGTGCTGTTAACAAAATCCTTGAGCTGGGAATGGCAATGAAGTCCCTGCATAGGGAAGGAGAAGAGATGGTTATTGCTGTCTATCCCAGGTAGGAATTCTGGCAAAATGGAGTGGCAAGGTAGAGGCAAAAAGTCTTATCAAGGCTGGAGATAAATTGACTGATAGACATAATTTAGTGGTTGGGGATCTTTGCCTTCAATAAGTATCCACAATGGTTTTATAACTAATCCGAGATCAGAGAAAAATGATGGAATTTAAGATGGTATTTTCAACCAAAGACTACAGTAGATTTTATTTAAGTTTAAAGTTTGTTGAGCTTTTCCTGAGGTAGCTGACTGGATTATGACTTACCTGAACGTATAGTTTCCAGGGACCAGGTTAGTCAATTTTAATATGGCTGTGTCTTCAGATACCTTTTCTTCTCTCAGAGGTCCCTTCAGTTCTTCCCACTGGTACCGAACAATTTTATCATCATCGGTGCTTTCTGATCATAAAGAAACTTAAGATATAACACGTGGTGGTCTCTTTGCCCATCATTCTTATACACACTGGAAAATGAAGACTATCGCTTAGAAGGGTTTTTCTCCTAACAATACTGGATTATTCAGACAGTTTGAGCTTCTGCCCCTGCAGCACAGGTGTTAAGTAACCTATAGTCTGATGCTGCTTTTTCCAAAGGCAATGACTAGCATGCACTTCTTTCCACTTCCCTGTCCATATGGCATCCTTTTTCTTTAGCTTCTTCCCTCTTCTCCTATTCTAATTCTCTATCCATCTTTTACCTTATGGACAAAGTTTAGCTCAATTGGTGGTATTAGGATCTAAAGAGACCCCTGGGACAAAACAATCCACATGTACTAGGAAAGGAAGACTGAGCAAAATCTTCACAGAACTCAATCAAGCTTATGTTATTAAAGCCTTAAAGACCCATAACACTACCTGAACAGTGGTGAAGGACCAACAGCTGTCTGTGCCTGATCTTTTCAGTGAAATCTACTTCTAGTGCCAAGGAAACACTATGTCACTCTATCAATCAGAAGATACTCAGAAAGCTCAGTCAGTGGTAGGGGAAACTCTCTAGGTGAGCTTTCTGCAGCTTTGTCCATTATTTACCCTACTTACATGGGAAAAAATCTTGTGATAGTGGCACATTCTTAATTTAAGGGACAAGAACACAAACTATCAAATCATGAAACTCTAAAAGAATTTTAAATAACTCTGCAGTCTTTCCACCTCTAGGCATATAAGAGTTGCTTTTTATATGGTTGGAGACTTTAACCACCCTGTGCTGCTCAGGGGCAGCCAAGGGAGATTCAAAATGACCAGAGTGATGCCCCTGGGCTTGTACTCCATGACCCCACCAGGCACTCACTCTGGCAGAGCAGGGGGAATTGCTGATTGCAGAATCATACACTGGGGATAGTACTCACGGCTACCATCAATGACTGTGGAAGTGGTTGGCAGAGAGATTTCCTGGAACTGGGGTGACACAACAGCAACAGGAGGCTGATTCACATGGGGTTCTGTAAGAACAATGACCCAATAACATAAGGAAAACATACAGCCTTTGTAGTAAAGAAGAGTACATTGGGCTCCAATGATATAATTTGGTAAGCCTCTCTGAGATAGTCACTGGAGAGGAGGAGAACATAAGGCTCCATTTCCAGGTATTCAGAGACTAAGAGATCTGCTTCTTTTTACTGTCTAGGAAGGTCAGGACATTGTTAAGATCAACTTGCAAAAACCCTGCTTCTGTCCAAATCTAACTTAGCTAACCTTCAAGCTGAGGCTAAGGCCTCTCACAGTGATGTTTTAGGGTTACACAATGCGAATGATATTACAGTGGCAGACGAAAGACATACCTAAGAAAGGCTCTACGATAGTAGTGCTCTTTAGACTTCACGAGGAAGGCCACGAATAATTTCTCAATGAACGATCACTTGGTGGCTTCATGTATGGATTATGAGGTGGTATGGTCTTATCTCTGCAGATATAATTATTGGCCTTGTATAATAACCAACCTAAAATGGCTGTAAACTTGAGGAATGCTCTCTTTTCTTCTATGAATCATCAATTGGGTTCTATTTCTTCTTTTTAAAAAAAACCCTTACCTCCTGTCTTGGAATCAATACTGTGCTTTGGTTCAAGGCAGAAGAGTGCTAGGCTCAGGGTCACACAGATAGGAAGTGTCTGAGGCCAGATTTGAACCCAGGACCTCCTGTTTCTGCATCTCAATCCACTGAGCCACCTAGCTACCTCTTAAAACTTCTGAATGGAATTCTGGAAAGGTATAAACCTGGAGGAAAGAAGGCTAACAATCCCTGGCCCAAAGTCTTAATGGGTCATTGGAGGAGATCCTAAGTTCTCAGGGGCCCTACCAACAGAGTACCAGTTTTGACTAGCTCTACAAAGTTGGAAGTCTTTGATTATAGACCACAAAACACTGATGTCTGAGGACTAACTTATCAAAGCACACATAGGCTCAATACCAAGATAAAATACAAATGGCTCTGTGGTCTATATAGCTCCCATTCTGCTTCCTTAATGATGGCTTTCTCATCACTATTTCTCTCTTCTGAACAGATGCTGTAGGTCAACTACAACCTGGGTCCAAAATTCAAGAAGAAGAAGGCTGGGTCACATTTGAGAACCTAAGTGGCGATTTTAATGAACTCAGACTGCTGGTTGCCACAAAAGCCCACCTCTTGAGTACCAATATAGCTCAGCACTGATATGTTAGAACACTCGGAGAAAGGTCTCAAATGAATTGGTTAGATATTATATGGAAAAGATATGTTTAAGAATTTCACAAGATAAGGAATAAGCAGCTATATAGTGCCTATTATGTGCCAAGCACTATACCTAAGTGCTTTACAAATACTATCTCATTTGAGTCTCACAACAACTCAGGGAGATAGGTGCTATTGTTATTCCTACTTGACAGCTGAAGAAACCAAGGTAAACAGAGGTTAAGTGACTTGCCCAGGGTCCCAAAGCTAGCATTTAAACTTAGATTTCCTGATTCCAAGCCCAGTATAACATGGAAAGGATTGCAGTCTTCATTGGTGAAAAGATTACTGAAGCCAAGAGGACTTTGATTACAAAGCTCAAGGAAGGAAAATTGATCCCCAGAATAAAATAAAATACCTGCAAATAGGCTCTGGCCTACTTAGCTCTGTCAATGAATGAACAGAAAGGGTTACAAGAAGTTCAAGATCTGGACATTAAAGATGGCACTGAGACAGACACTGAAAGATAGGTTTTAGCTTCTGTGTTATCTTCTCCCCTCTACTCTGCCCCCATTTTTCTAGAAATGCCAAGCAAGAGTCAAGAACATCAAGAGTTTTTTCTATGATCCACTAACTAGCCAAGCTTCAGAAAAAATCTGTTTGAAATGAGGAAAAGTTGGCTCCTTCAGTGAAAGAGGAACAGTGGTGGATGCACGAGGAACTCTCTGTACAGTCCTGCATCTCTGGGAGGAAAATAAATGATCATCCCCAAGTGCCAGATGATAGGTTCTTTTTACTTTAGACTCTGGCTCTTGGTTCTCTCGGGCCGTTTTACAGAAGCATATGGTGCTTTCTCAGAACAGCATGCTTAGAGAAGTCCTCCCAAAAAGTTCTTTCGTAAAATTGCCGGGCTAAGTTCTTTCTACACAATGGTCATATTACCAATGCTATCTTTTCTTGCAGATTTTTTTAGCTAAAGCCAAAGTATAGACTTCTCCAGAAACAGAAAATCCCAATAAAAATTGTAAACATTCCAAAGCCTAAATTTCCTTCCTCCTTAAAATCACACAACCCAATATTGGGATCTACATACCTGGATTTACCGTCACATTCACATATCCCTCCCCGTGAGAATTCTGGCCATGTACAACCACTTTGAATTCATATAGACCCAGAGTGAGCTGTAGAGAAAGAGGAAGGGACTTATTAGACAATCATGAGGCACAAACAACTAGATTAACAACTATCCCCAAACACAAAGGCTTGAGCCCTGAATTTTAGCATATAACTTTTTAAAATGTAAATTTTATTTTTGTGAACGAACAAAAATCTATTTTCTCTTCCTCCCACCACCCTTTTGACCACTGGGAGGTGGAGGGGCTGGGGAGAAAGAAAAGAAAAACAAAACCCTCATAACAAATATGCATAGTCAAGCTAAAAACATTCCTGCATTGACCATGTCTAAAAACTATATCAGCATTAGTTACAGAATAAGAAAAAGGGAACAGGGAAGAGCAGGCCAAACAATGGACTGGAAATTTAATTCAGGAAATATTTATTAAATGCACATATATAAGACTGTGCTAGGAGTTAGGGACACAGAGATAAAATAAGATTGATCCTGCCCTCAGTGAACTTATCTATAGTAGGAGAGAGAAGTCAAAGACAAATAATAACATAAGTACAAAGGAGATGGACTTTGAGGTTATCTTTTTGAAACAAGGAAAAGACTTGCATAAGAGAGAAGAAAAGAAAGAAACCTCTTGTTTATAACTGAGGAGAAAAGAAAAAAGTAGGACCTGAACTGAGTCTTAAAGCAAGGAAAGGATTTTAAAAGTTCAAAGTTTAAAGAGAGAACATGAAAAGCAGATGGAGGACATAAAAGTTGTGAGGTGGTAAAGGGTAGAATCTGATCTTAGAACCAGAAATAATCTGGTAAAGAAAGGGGAGGAAAGTATAAAAAGGCTGGAAAAGTGAGTTTGGAGATAGACTATGAAGTTTTTTTTTTTTTTATTCTATAGGCAATGAGGGAAAGACTGGAATGTAGGCAGGGAGTAGCAAAAAAGGGGGAAAGAATGGAAGCAGGAAAACCAGCTAGGAAACTATTTTGTTAGTCCAGGCAAGAGATAATGGCCTAAACTAGAGTGGTTATACCAGGTATAGAAAGGGGGGTGGGGGGGAGGGCGCAGGGGGGAAACCTAAATGAAATACTGAAGGAATATAAACAAAAGGACTGGATGAAGAAAGAGAGAGGGAAGAGTCAAAAATCAGTTTGAAATTTTATGTTTTAAGGTTAATTCTAATAGTAATTGCCACTGGGAGAGTATGACAAGTTTCAGTTTCTCTGGATGTCAGTGTTTCTGTGGGACAATAAGCAAGGCCCTCTATATTCTTCTAACAGGACTGGGCTATGAGATTTAAATGATGATCTTTTCAAAAATAAAACATTAGAAAACTCAGCCAAAGGTATACTAGCAGAGGCAGCTGGGTGGCTCAGTGGATTAAGAGCCAGGCCTAGAGATGGGAGGTCCTAGGTTCAAATCTGGCCTTAGACACTTCTAAGCTGTGAGACCCTGGGCAAGTCACTTAACCCCCATTGCATAGCCCTTACTCTTCTGTCTTAGAACCAGTATTGGTTCTAAGACAGAAGGTAAGGGCTCAAAACAAACAAACAAATAAATAAATAAATAAATGAAATAAAGATAATCTAAAGTACTAGACATAGAGTCAGAAAGACTTAAGTTCAATTTTGGCCTCAGATTTTTATTAGCTTTGTGACCCTGGGCAAGTCTCTTAACTTGCCTGCCTCAGTTTCCTTATCTGCAAAATGGGAATGATATAATAGTAGTACCTATTTTAGAAGGTTACTGTGAGGGTCAAATGAGAAAGTATTTGTAAAAGCACTTAGTGCAGTGTCTGGCACATCATAGATACTAAATGCTTATTCCATTTTCCCCCCTAACCTCTAGAAAAGTGTGGAATAGCCATTAAATTCCACCACAGCAAGGGAATGTTCATAGCTATATGGATCCTAAGGTCAACTGCCTTATAAGGTCTAAAACCCTTATACTACTGTTACAGGCTGTTTAGCAGCTATATTTATAGCCAACACCATTCCGCCAGAGAAGTCTTTCTCACCAAAAATGTCATCAACTAACAAATACTGGAAATCTGCCAGTCAAGCTTTCAGGGGATTCATTTTTGAAAGGATGCTCAGGATGTGAGCGCTGGAAGTCTCTCCTGACTCTTACAGAAAAAAAAAAAAGTCCTACCTGGCATTATATACTTTAGGAAATGGATGGGCAACCCTTACCCATACCATATGTAGGAAGGAAATTCACCTTGGAGAGTTTAAGGACCTGTGAATGCTGTCCTTCCATTTCCCCGCTGTAGTTTGTAGGATGAGTAATCAGCTTCCATTCGTAGGAGTAGATTGTGCCTAAAGAAGGGCCAGTTACAGAAATCATGAAAACATACACCTACACCCCCTGGAGTGAGGGCATTCACAATACCTACCAATAATTCTTATTTTTATACAAAATAGATCTGGATTTCAGATCTGGCCTTTCCTTTACAGGTTTCGTCTCAAAACTTCTCAGAAGCTGGATTGCATGGGATGCAAATCTGTTTGAGGATAAGGAAGGATTTAACTGACCTTGCTCTAATTATTGCCTTCTGTTCTCTAAGCCCCACACAACTCAAGCCTACTGCTCCTTCCTCCCAAATAAAAATTATGTGTGGATGCATGCGTGCGTGCGTGCGTGTGTGTGTGTGTGTGTGTGTGTGTGTGTGTTGATAAAAATGGTGGTATTCTAAGTGATGCTATGTTAGTGGTGACTGCTGATTCTCACTGACAATATCTGCTCTGGAATCTCCTCCTCCCAACCAGAAGAGACAAACTCACTGGAAACAAAGACCATTTTCTTGAAAACTTCTTTTGCAACAAAGAACAGCAATGATTTCTAAATAACACGGTTCCGAAATAGCTTTCCATAGAGTGCTAACAATGCTCGTCTCACTGAGGTCATCACACCCTGGTGAGTTAAAAGAGTTGCTCAAATCCTGCTGAGCCAAATAACATACTGCAGCAAGGACTGTAGGAGATGGCCCATTTAAAACAGGCCCTATTTAAATTAATTAAAATCAGATAGAGCACAAATCACAAAAGTCCTACCTCTCTGATGCCTCGGTTTCTAGTTCAGAATAAATCAGGGAGTGTTTTGTTGTCCAAAATGAGGGAAATGCTCTCAATACTGCTTGGGAGCAAACATGTAGACAGACAAGCATAACACCATGGAAAGAACCCAGGATCTGGAGTCAGAGGATCTGGACTATAAATGGCTATAAATGCCAGTTCTGCTACTTTTTATGACCTTAGGTGAGTGACTTCTCTTTGTGCCTTGGTGTCCTCGTCTGTAAAATGAGAAGGTTGGATTCAATGTCCTCTGAGATCCCTTCTACCTTAAATCACCTCAAATTATGTGAGGGTCCAAAGGAAGGACTCAGTTTAAGTGAATATTCTAGGGTTAAAGAGGAGAAAGTACCTACTCATAGCAAAAATCATATCGAAAAGGAGAAAAATCTGAATGAGGAGTCAGCACTTTCCTTTCTCACAAGTCCAAACTGGTACTTGAAGGTCAGTGCTCCCTTGTTTAAATGAGTAAGAATTCAATTCCAAAGTGTCCTGTTTCTGTAGGCTTGATCTCAACCTATAAACATAAAGCCTCTCTCTGTCCACACAATCCTTTCTGCTTCCTTTGACAAATGCAATCTACAGTATGGTCCAAGTTTGTACACTATAATAGTTAGAGCTAGGAGGGACTCTGGAGGTCAGCTGATCTAATCCTTTCATGTTAGAAATGAGAAAACTAAAGCCTTAAGAAATGGGGCAAGACAGCCTTGGACAAGTATGTCCCCTCCCTGGGGGTCTTATTTTTCCTAAGAGTCATAGCAAATTGTAGTTAAGGACAACTTCCCCCACCATGGTAAACAGGTACCCATGGGTTTGAAAATTCTACATTTTATAAAATTGGAAATAATGGAATAAAGACAATACCCTTGGAGCAAGGAAATATAAAAAAAATAACTAAACATTTCAGACAGTGCAGAGTCCAAGAGTAGTAACAGGAATCTGTTGTGGGACAACTAAGTGGCTTGATGGATTGAGAGCCTAGAGAGGAGGTCCTGTTTTAAATCTGGCCTCACACACTTGGTAGCTATGTGACCCTGGGTAAGTCACTGAACCCTAAATGCCTAGCCCTTAACATTCTTCTGCCTTGGAACCAATACTTAGTTAGTTCCAAGACAGAAGGTAAGGGCTAAAAAAAAGTGAGTCTGTTAGGTACAACCCTGTTTTGATCAGTTTACTGAATACAGTAAAGAACTTGGGGTGGGAGGAGGATTGAATGAAACATCTTGTGCTCTAGTGAATTTTGGGTGCAAGACAATATTAATCCATACACAAATTTAAATGCAGTTTAGAAAAGAAAGTATACTAAGGTCAAAGGATTCTCACATAGAACTGAGGTAAAGTAGTTAAAATCCTACTCTTATCATTGCCTCAAGTCTTCAAAGGCTTCTA
Source organism: Gracilinanus agilis (assembly GCF_016433145.1). NCBI lineage: Eukaryota > Metazoa > Chordata > Mammalia > Didelphimorphia > Didelphidae > Gracilinanus > Gracilinanus agilis. Next base: position 82,699,992 of record NC_058132.1, on the reverse strand, counting down.
TTTTGCTTCCACCTATAATTCAAAACCATCACCAAGGGGAAGGAAAACACCTCAACTTCTAGAGGAAGGTGGAAGAATTGATAAGGAACTGGAAGCTGTTAGTCAAAAAATATAGATCAATGCATTTAGGCGTTAAAAACTATATTCTGTATAAATATATTATTTGAAGTAGGAAACAGGAACTCAGCATTACAGGTAAATGAAATATGTATATATATATATATATATATATATATATATATATATATATATATAT
>NC_058132.1:82631193-82699726 GCF_016433145.1 Gracilinanus agilis | reverse complement strand
TATATATATATATATATATATATATATATATATATATATATATATATATTTCAAATGGAAACTTAAATGCAGGAAGGAAACTTATAGGTATTAGAGACATTAAGAAAATCATGAAACTTAAGTTGGAAGGGGCCTTAAAAATAATGTCATTCAATCCTCTCATTTTATAGATGAGGAATTGGAAGCAAACAGAAGTGACTTGCTCAGGGTTATATAGCTAGTAAGTGTCTGAGACCAGATTTAAACTCAGATTATCCTGACTCCAGGCCTGGGACTCTATCCACTGCACCAACTAGCTCCACAGTAGATATACAGTATACGTAGGCCTTGAAAAGTTATAAGTGTAAAAATAAAATACCTTAAAATTAAGGAATCTTAGTACCTGAAAGGGCCATTTAGTCCAACATCTTGCCCTCTGCTGAAAAACTTCCTAAAATATCCTTAAGAGGTGGCCATTCAGACTCAACTTAAATGCTTTTAGTATAGGAAAGCTCCTTTTTCCCAAAGCAATTTATCACATTGTACCAGGCAGGTCTATCTGTTAGAAAGTTCTTTGCTGTGAGTCCATTCTACCTCCCTGTAATTTCTAGTCATAGGTCCTTGCTTTGTCTTTTAGACCTATATAGAATATATCTCACCCCTCTTCCATTTGACAGTCCTAGAGATAGATATTTGGTGATAACAATTATGTCATTCTCATATAAGCCAAAACATACCCGATTCCTTAACTGTCAGTCATATGAAAAAGAATGCTACTTAAAGAAATCTTTTGAAAAAACTGTTCCCTGAATTATGCTTTGTAAACAAAATTTTAGTTCACCAATTTAAAAAAAAGTGATGAAACTATATTAACAGTGGACATTCTGAGATCTTTAAGAAACTAAGCTACTCCATAAAAATATTGGGTCCTCCCCTAGGGTTCTTACCTTTCGGTGGTTTTTCTAGGACATATGCAGTTAGTTGAACTTCATTCTTGGGCAGGGTCAACTCTACACTTTCTCCAGCTGATACTATCAACTCCTTTATAACTGGGAAGAAAACAAATATATTAAAATTAGCAACAGAGTTAATGGAGAGGAGAGCATTTCTCTTCCGTTTGCTGCCAAAGGCCAAAGCCCATAAAAGAGTGTAGTCTATATCAGATGTTCCTCACCACCATCTAGTCTCTCTTTCTAATCCCACCTGAATCCAGGTTTTTATCTTGCATTACTTCAGTGCACCTGCTGTTTGGAAAATCACCAATAAGCTACTGCAAACTAAATCCAACAGCTTTTTCTGTAGTCCTAGGCCAACTTCTTTGTGTCATCTGATGCTTCTTCCCTAAGACCCTCTTAGCTTTGCTTCTATGATATTATATAATCTTAGTTTTAGTGGACTACAAGATTAAATGAGTAAGTGTAATGTGGTAGCCAAATAAAATCAATAAAGTTCTGTGGAGCATGGCCTCCAGTAAAAAGGAGATGATAGTGTAGTCTATACAGTGTACTCTACCTTATACCATGCATAGATTGTTATATCCTATTCTGAGCACCACAGTTTAGGAAGGACTCTGACATGCTAGAAAGCACCAAGAGAGGGGTAACCAGGATGGGAAAAGTGCCTTGAGTTCATGTCATATGCTTAACTGGTGAAGAGAAGGCCGAGAAGGCACATGAAAAAGTTTAAGTTCTTAGAAGCCTGTCTTATGGCAAAAGGATTAGATTTTTGTGTTTGGCCAGATCTAGCAATGAAGGGTATGTTAGAAAAATTTCCTTACAATTAGAATTATCTACACATGTAATGGTTTGGTAGGAGAGGCAGTGGTTTTCAGATAGGTGGGATGACTACTTATTTTTTTTTTTTACATTTTTTTTAAACCCTTAATTTCTGTGTATTGGCTCCTAGGTGGAAGAGTGGTAAGGGTGGGCAATGGGGGTCAAGTGACTTGCCCAGGGTAACACAGCTGGGAAGTGTCTGAGGCCAGATTTGAACCTAGGACCTCCCGTCTCTAGGCCTGACTCTCAATCCACTGAGCTACCCAGCTGCCCCATGTCATGACTACTTCTTGATTGAATTGTAGAAGGGATTCTTTTTGGGGTATGGGTTTGATTAGACTCTATGACTTTAGAGGCTTCTTCCAACTCTGAAATGTAGTGATTTTAGTTCTACCTCTTTTGCTATTTTTTTGTCTCCCCCCACCCCCATACATCCCACTCCATGATCTAGTTGTGATCATTCTCAAACTTGAGTCATTAGCTTTCTGTTCTTTCTATGATCACTTTGTCATAAGTTTCTTCCAATCTCATAGCTTCATAGATCACTCCTATGCCTATTAGTCTAAAATCTATAACTCTAGCCCATACCTATCACTGGAAGTCCAGTCATATTTCTAGTTGTAGGAAAGGTGACATGTTCTTACAGGACATTTCCAACTAGGCAATTCCTCTAGTATCTCAAATTAAATTTACCTTTTCTACCAAAATGGCTTCCCTTTCCAATTTTTCCCATTTCTGTCTATGGTATAATCCTTTTAGTATTGTGGGTTTGAAATCTTGGTCATCTTTGGATAGAGAGGATGAAGAAAAGGCAGGAAACAGCCACCAAAGCTTGTTAATTTTTATTTTGTATTATCTGAATCATGACTTCCTTTCCATTCCTATCAATTTCACCCTTTTCTGGGACCTAGCTACTTTATGCCTGTATTATTGTAACACCCCATTGTTGTCCTGACTTCTTGCCTTTCTTTAGCCCAATCAACCCTAAAAACCTAGGCCAGTTCCTAAAGTACTGATATCATTTGCTTGCCCAAGAAAACCTCCTTACTGACTAAAGTATCAGTCTAAGTCCAAACTTTTAATCCTGGCATTTATAACCTGCTCCCTTTTCTACTGAGCCTCCTCATCTTAACAAGAATCTTTCACTTCATTCATTTCAGTTCCTACTCACTGGGCCTAATATAGTCTTTATATGCTAAGCTCATAGACTTGTCTACAATGTCCCTCCTTTCTCCTCTGCCAATCAAACCTTCATCTATTCTCCAAGGCCCAGTGATAATTCCACCTCCTCTACAAAGATGACTCCAATCTACAATGATCTCTTCCTTTCCTCTGAATATCTATAAAAATAAGCCATTGGCCTATTTGGTCTTGTATTCTTGTAATTTTCTTAACTCCCCAATATCATATGCACCTTGACATTAAGAAATGAGTTTTCCTCCCTTAATCCTTCTTCCTCTACTCCTTGCCCCACCCAAATAGTGCCTGAGAACAAGGTAGCAGTGTAATGCCTCTTTACTTGGTTGAGATCTAGCACCAAAAGAGCTTTGGGGCATGACATTTTGTTTTCAGGGCAAACACAGTTTCCATGTTATACTCACCTCCTATTAGGAACTTTGTGCTTTAGGGGATATGAAAAAAGACCACCATGCTGTTACAGAGGTTTTAGGTCTTCTGAGTTCCAGAAGAAGGAAGAAGAGGCCACCAAAGTGGTTTCAGAAAGAACACACCTTTCTCCACCTGGCACTCATTGGACAAAAAACCTTACTTAGATCATACCACCTTCACAATTACACCAAGAATTTCAGGTATTCTGCTTGAACACAAGCATCATTTCTGTGCTAAGAGATTCTGGGAAAACCTTGACGTCTTCAGGTTGTATCACCACCAAATAAGAAATATAAGATGGAAAGGAGAAAGAGAAGAAGAGGGAGGTAGACAGGTAGAGGGAAGGAGAGGGGAAGAGGGAAGGAAAAGCAGAGAAGTAAGGAGAGGAGAAAAAAGTAATACAAGAGATAGGAAGAAGGGAGAGAGAGAGAGAAGAAAGGGGAGGGAGGTAGGAGAGAGAGGGGGAAGGGAGAAGGAAGAGACATACATATACACATACTTCTATTTCATTGGCTCTGCTTTTCTTCCCTTTACGCTTATCCAGGGAAAAGATCAGCTCAGTTTTCTCTATTAACCATTTCCTCTTAACACTTAAGACCAGCACCCCTGAAGAACAAATCCAATGTTGTTAAGGCAACGATCTATGTATAAATCCCTCTTCCTGACGGTTGCTTTAAAAATAAAGATGCTGTCAAAACCATAGAGACAAACATCTGACCTACTACCAGCCTTTTAGATGGCAAGTGGGTGCATGTATCCAACACTCTCTTCCCACCAGGCTCCGTCTGCTTGGTTCCTCTGAACATTATTGAATTTTACAAGAACCTGGTGCTCTTAAGTAGCAGGATAATATGCACAGTGGAATCTGGCTCACAGAGAGTGAATCTCATAAATTTCCACGTGCTGCAAGCTTGCTGAGCACAAGAAGCAGGAGGCACAGGTTATATTTGCTGGAGAGATGCTGACAGGGCTGATGTTTCTCTAGTCTGAAGTATTCAGAAATCAAGCCTTATTCTTTTCCCCTTTTTTCAAGCTTCTAAAAGACACAATGCTCAGATTTCTCAGCTTTCTGATTCCATCTTTAAGGATGGGGGCAAAGAAGCCCTCTGGTCTGTCTCACCTGGGGTTGATGCCACAGTGCTTGGGAAAGGAGTAGGTGTGGTCTGGTGAGTAGGGATGGTATCATGATGAGACAGAATCGATGGCAAAGGAGTAGTGATATTATTATTCCCAGAGTTTCTTGCTGGCAAAGGACTAGGGGTAGGAATCAACCCCTTTGAGATTTCAGGCTGGACAGATGTATTGGTCAGCAAACTGAGATTCTCTGTTTTCCCTGTAGCTGTCAGGTCCAGGGTTAAGGGACTGGAAGAGGTAATGAGATCAGGGGGTTCCAGGAGCTTGGGGATTTCCTTGTGGACCTAAAGAAACACAAAGATTTACCACATAAATAAGTAAAAGTTATGCAGTTTTTTATTCTTAAGGCAACAGTTCAGATTTTGCTACAGTAGTGCTATAAAAACTCACTTTTAAGAACCTTGCTCTACTTTGGGGACACATATTTCTATTTCCAAAGGTAAAAAGGAGGCTCTTTTGCTTTATTGTTTGGGGGAAATGGAAGAAGTACTCTCAGATCGAATAGGGAGGCCTGGGGAATTGGGGAGAAGATGTTTCCTTAAGCAGGATTTCATAGAGAATCCATGAAACCAAACCAATTCTGAACAAAAAGTTCATATGTTACCACGGTAAGCAAGCAAGACTTCTTGATATAAATTCTATTTCCATCAGCCAGATATAAAGTGAGGGTTTGGTATGCATTCTCACCCCCCAACCCCACCCCACTGAGAAGCAAAGCCAGCTCTAGCAATATACTGCTATAATCCAAGATGACAAAAATAATTTCCTTCTTTTCATTGCAAAAATTCCTCCACTACTACCTATTTTCATTTCTAGTGGGAGCTTGCAGGATACACACAGGATGTTTCGACTAGTTTTATCTGTGCTGTCCATGTGGGGGACATATTTGGTGAAACACATGTTACTCTGGAAACATCTGTTTTATATTAAAAATGATTCACACAAAAATTCGACATCTAATTCACTTTGATTTAAGATCCAATTGTATTAAATAAAATAAAACAAAAACCTACCACTTTCTAATCAAAATCAAAACAGTAGAAAAGACAACAATGTCTTCCTACACCCTGCCTCTTGCCTAAGGCATGTTACTGACACAGCCCACGCAGTGGCAAAGGCAGCAAGGTTTGGACAAAAACCCGAGATGACCCAGTTTTCCATGAGAATCAGTAACTGAGAAACACAGCAGGGCATAGCTTAATATCAGTGGATAATGTGCTCTCTCTGCTCAATGTCTCCCTGGGGAGATTTACTTGATGGAAGGGTAGGGTATTCATAACATAGCTTTCTTGCTTGCTCTTATTAATTAATGGGTAGTCAGTGTCAAGGTCTTTTTTGTAGATACCACTTCATCTTCCTCCTCCACCAAACATGAAGGGCCAAATTTTAAGCAGATCCAAATTAATACAAATCAGTATAGGCCTATCCTGCTGTCCCAATGCCTGTATTATATAGAACCTAACAGATAAATATTCTGACTCATTTCACTAAAAATGCCAATCAGGGAAAGTAAGGAAGAGGTTGCAGGAAGGATAATACTTTTTAAAGAGAAATATTGCTTTCCTTTCTTTTTTTTTAAAAGACCGAGGAAACAACTGGGTTGTCAAGGTTTTCTGATGATATAATGAGCGCTCCTGTACAATTATGGCATGAGTATGGGGATGAAGTGCTTCACAACCTACTAACAAAAATGAAGGGCTGAACAAAACTGACCTAAGGAGATCAAAAATTTATATCAAAGTAGGAAAAAAAGGAGTGAACAAAGTAAACTATTTTTTGCCTGAGATCTTCAGAAGCTTAGACTTCTTCCTTTTCAACATGCTCTGAGTCTCAAGGATTAAGAGGAAGCCTTCTCAAATATAAACTGAGAGAATATTTTAAAAGGTTAGATCCCTGAGCACAGTCTTTGCTTAGTAATAAGCAGGAGTTTCGTAGATTGTTATGCAAACTGCAACTTTTTCAGTTCTCAATTCGGGATAAGAGCAGAGAGAGAGAGAGAGAGAGAGAGAGAATGAGAATGTCTCAGTTTTTGTGGGGAGTCAGTGGCTGAGAATTCATACTTTAATGGAAAGGACAGAGAGATATTTGATTCCCTAGTTCAATTATGTTTTCATTTGTTTGTTTCACAAATAGTCACTAGCTTTGTGGAGAATGGAAATGATATGCTATAAAATGAAGCTGTAGCAATGATCAGGGTGGATGAGAGAAAAGCACTTGATTTCTTGAAAGTCAAACCTTATGTGAGGAGGATTTTTACTTCAGATCTTCATTTCCTGAGCTCAAGGGAAGCAATTCCAACCCCTGTACAAGAGGTCATCTGATAATTTTTGAAGCAATTGCCAAGGGCTAAGTTACTTGCACCATACAAGATAACATTCCTAATCTGTACTACTTTATTGTCCCCCTGCCAAAAATCCTGGAAGAGGAAGCAAGAGAAGACTCATTACTTAGGGAGAGTAGAATGCTTTAAAAGAACAGTCAAAGCTTCCCCCTCTACAAATGGAGAAGTGAGAAATACAATGGATCTATACAAATTCCTTCCCACTTCTAGAATTACAGAATCCCCATCAAACTTGTTTTTTGGAATAGGAGAGATACTGAAGCTTAACTGTTTTTAGGGTTATGTTTTCTTTTGTTAAAATAAAAATTATATTTTTAAAAAGAGATAATGTGTGTTTCTATAGGAACAAAAAACAAATTCTGACCATGCAGCATCTTTGTTGTTTGGCAAATACTGCACAGTTAAATAATGGTGATTTGTGTTAACTTTTTTCTGCACTAGCTACAGAGAGAACAGTAGAAGCTGGCTCTATTTGATAGCTGGCTATCGCTAATTAGCACTGCATAAATTTCTTTTCCATTCCTTTTCCTATTAAATGTGGGTTTGACCTTGAATACCCTCTTCCAAAAGGAGAGTCTATTAGATATTCTTGAGAGTTAGCCATTTTGTAAGCAACCTATGACCTGACATATTAAACCTAATGCTCCATCTGCAAACTTGCAATAATAGCTCTAAGCATTTTCTTAATATTTGCTCTGGGGGAAAGAGATTTGCTCTTTTCCTAGGCTCTACAAAATGCTAAATGAAAGCTGACTAGAGGAAGAAGAGGAATGAACTAAGACAAACCACAGCAAAAACAAGACAAAGCAACCAAGGGGGAATGAGTCACTCTTTTAAAGTATATAACTGGGAAGATCAAATATTGAGAAACTGATTAATCTCCACTGGTAGCATTTTCCTTTGCACACAGCCCCTCAGTGGGTATTCATGGCAGAGACCAGTCAGTTGGCTAGGGTCCACATCCTGTTCCCCAGCCCTGCAGATCATGTCTCAATCTGCAGCATCAGGCGTGGCTTATTCAGATTGGAATAGAAGTTACCTCATCGGGAATGTAAATACATAAGAGGTGGGGAAGAGGGGGTTGCTTAGAGAGAGAAAGAAATTGACTGCAGCAACAGCCAAGTGTTTTCAATCTGGCAGGAAACATTGCAGAAGCATAGATGGAGACTACCACCCACATCCCAGCACCTACCTGTGGCCAAAAAACAACTAAGGCTGAATAATTAGCAGGGCTTTTTTTTTTTTTTAACTTTTCCACACACGAAATAGCCTTGGGATGGGAACTTTATCTTTCCTCTTAGAAATCTTGGAAATGGGTCTTAGAAACCAAAATTATATAAGAGATTAATCTCTTGGAAAGAGAAAGAGAAGAGGAATACAGTGGGGAATATGGATATAAAAACAAAACAAATCAAGCAAAATTTATTTATAAAAAGTGAATTTCTCCTAAGTAACCCTTCTGAGAAGCAATAGTCATGGGAAAACTAGCTAGCTTTAGACACTACGCAAGTCTTTGGCATCAGAGAGTATTGCTTTCAAGTACCCTCCACTGCCCCAACAAGTATTAGAAAGTGTTAGACCAGACTGTATATTCCCTTGTTTCTTCATGAAAAAATACTCATTCATCTCTCTCCTTGTTTTTACCTCTTCAGAATTATTGGTATTTGGAATGCCTAGATCCCTGGAGTTATTCATTTCAGAATGCAGCCTTGACCTCAAGTCCATACTGTCTGCTGAAGAGACATTTTCTTGGACTTCCAGGGTGTGTAACTCAGCCTCAGGGATCTTCAGAACTTTCTGATCCTTCTGTTTGGTTTGACCTGGCCCCCTCTCACTAGTTAATTCTGTTACTGCTTCTGCAGGAGTTGCATTGACAGAATCACCGAGATCTTTCTGGAGTTTCTTTTTGGAACTCGGCTGACCACCAGGGGAAGATGATCTCCCTAAGAGCTGCTCATCACTGGATGATCTCTGAGTCCTCCGTAGGACCCTGCTCCACTCTATACCTAGAAGGTGCTCTGTATCTCCTTCACGTAGGAAATTCAAATCTTCTGCAGTTTGTGCTTTACGTAAAAACACCAACATAGAGTGAGAAGTGTCTGTCCTGGAGACCTGGCAGTCTTGGGGATCACTGCAGTTCACTTTCAGGCATAGATTTTCCAACCACCAGAAGACATGACAGTTATGGTCCTGGCAGCAGGCAGCCCAACATGATTGTAGAGAATGAGTTCCCTCTAGAAGCTGAAGGTGATTTTCTCCCCAAGACTGAAGGTTGACCCCAAGTTGAATATTCCCCAGATGGCACCTACTCCCACTGGCATCTGAGAACAAAGAACAAACACATTTTGAAATGATATAAGAACAGAAACTACTGCTCAATAGAGAGCTGTGAACATCAACAACTTTTAAGTCTATTTTGAAGGCTAGTTTTTTAAGAGAATGAACCGAGCTATCTAGTGAATAGAATAGAAAAATGGAAAAGGGAGTATTTTAGCTTTCAAGATTTATTTGAAGAAGTCTTTTTACCCATTCACTGAGGTCTCCCTCTTCCCCACTAGGTCCTTTTACATATTTGGTGAAACATGAAAATCTTCACCAACACAGGGTATAATAAGGACCTATATTTGACCAGTGGCTATATAAGCTGCTAACAGATCAGTGAGCAGAACAAACCTAAATATATCCTTTAGAAAGTGGCTGAATAAAACATTATTTTAAGCAGCAGCAGCTCTGGCTCTTTGTCCCCTCAACTATTTCACAGATTTTCTAACCTGTCATTTGAAAGTGTTGTATTCATCATATTGCTTGCCTTCTCCATGGGTGGGAAAAGGATTGGAGGGAGAGAATTCAGAATTTGAGATTTAAGAAGAACGAATATTTAAAATAATTTATTAAAAGAAAACATTGTATTGTTTTATAACATTACTGTGGTAGCCAAGCTCTTCAAAAAGAATCCAATCTGATCCATGTCAGAAGAGGGATTCTGCCAGAAAGACTTGCCTAATCAGACCAGGGCCTGGAAGCATGGCATTAGAAAAGAATGTAGCAAAATGGAAAGTGGCCTTCGCTTAATGGCAATGTGACCCTTGTTAGTGACCCTAGACAGCTATCTTAAGACAATTAGGTGTTTCTCTCTAGAAGCTCCCTACAATGAGGAAGTCACAGAACCTATTTAAAGCCAAACTGAACCACACTAACATTCTGTAGTTAATCCAAATTGTGATGGGCTCCAACCTCCAGCTCAATCTCAGACTGCTGAACTGTCAAGCACTATCTTCTCTGAAAATCTTCCTGATTCTTCTTTTGAGAATGAATATTCAATTCACATTCTTTGGTGATGACAAGCTACCTGTTGGGACCAGCTTTAGGGCTGCTCTATTCGATCCCCTAATTTCTACTGATAAATTTTAAAAAATCATTTAAAAAAATATTCTGAACTTAAACACTAAAAAAGAGCACCTCCATAATACAGAAGAACACACTGGATTCTCTATGAAACCATCAATCTCTATTTCATATCACTTGCTTTTAAAAGTATATAATAAGTTTAAATTTTAATACTATATAATAAATTCCATGTTACATTCAAAATTGTGCTGCTTATCCATGCTTCCTTCTGAACTTCCTTTTGTTTCCTTTTATGCATTTTAAAAGTTACAATGACCTCTTTTTTCTTTGCATTAGCACTACCAAACCCCACTCTCTCCCAATTAAAAACTAAGAGAAAGGAAAAAAATCCACCAACTTAGTAAAAGCAGCCAAACAAAACTATTCACACAGTGTTCATGCTCAAATATGTATGTCTTTGTATTTAGGTTCATCACTTCTCTCATGAGGTGGGTATCATCATAGGGCCTCTGGAGACATTGCATTGATCAGAGTTCTCAAGCCTTTCAAAGTTGATTTTCTTTACAATGTTGCTGTTTTCATATAAAATGTCCTCATTCTCACTTTGGTTTGGATCTGTTCATACTACCCAGGATTCTCTGAAACTGACTCCTACATCAATTTTTTAGGGTACGATAACATTTCATTCCATTCATAGGCCACAATTTGTTCTGCTTTTCTCCAACTGTCTAAGAGATAATATAAAAGCACTTCCTCAGATTCTATCTTTGCTTTTCCTTTTTTTCCCTCTTTAGGATCAAGAGGTTTGTTTTGCTTGTAATCAGCCATTCCCTTCCTGGCATTATTCTTCCTCTTAAACCCTACCCTTGCCCTGCTAAGTTGGATATAGTACACCAAATTGTTTATAGGTCTGTTTGTGTTTATGTATTTTCAACCCTTTTTGTCTTTTCTCAGATAAAAGGGAGGTTCACTGATACTTCACCCCACTTCTTCCCATTTGTATATTCTTCTTCCTACATACCCCAGGAGTGAGTAACAGCAAATTACACTCTGGATATTCCTTTTCCTTCTATTAAAACCCTTAGAGCAGAACCAATCCATCTCCTGAAATTTTGTTTTTCTTTTTTAACTCCTTCAATACCCTTCGAGGACATTAAGGTCTTGAAGGTACAGTGGTTTCTCCTACATTACAGGAGTTGCTAATCTTTTTTCTTTCATGGACCTCTTTGTGAGCATGGTGAAATCTAAGGATCCCTACTCAGAATAATGCTTTTAAATGCAAAAATAAAACATAAGAATATAAAGGAAACCAATTATATTGATATGCAGTTATCAAAAAATATGTTTTTAAAAATCCACAGATCCCAAGCTAAGAACCCTTGTTCTCATGAGAATGTTGGCATCATATCATCATACAAATTCTTCCAGTTTTTCAGATAAATTCACCTTTTTGCGTCTCTCTGATTCTTATGTTTGTACTTCAAAGTTCCTAATCAGCTCTGGTCTTTTCATCAAAAATGTCTGGAAGTCCTTTATTCCATTAAAGGAATATTTTTGCCTCTGCAGGATTATTCAGTTTTTCAAGGTAAGTTATTTTTGGTTGTAAGTCTTATCTCGTTTGCTTTTTGGAATTTCATATTTCAAGATCTCCACTTATAACAAAAGGTACAGGTTTTATGAGATCTTGCCTATGGCTTCTTGATACTTGAAGTGTTTCTTAATAAATGTTTGCAGTATTTTTTCCTCTGAAAAAGAGTTTTGGATTTTGACTATCTACTCTCAGGACTTTTAGGATTCCTTTCTGGAAATGGTCAGTGGCTTCTTTATATCTTTACTTTGCCCTCTGATTCTAAAAGATGAGTAGTTATTATTTATGATTTCTTGAAATAAAAAGCCCAAATCTAAAAAAACAAAACAAAACCTGTTTTCAGGGAGCCTAATGATTTTTATTTTTATTTTTTATACTTTTTAAAAAAACTCTTAACCGCTTCTGGGTTAAGATGGTGGCAGAGTAGAGGCAGGGCGACTTTCTCTCCTTACCAACAGATATAGATTATATCCAGAGGACAAGAAAACAAAATCCAGATTAAAGAAGGGACTCCACAATAGGGTGCAGTATCGAAGGTACGTGGGATTTGGACACTTCCACGCTATGAGGGGGGGGAAATAGCTTCCATCAAAACGTGAGTGGATCACCTCTCCCTCACCCCACCCACAGTACCAGAGGCAAAGGCTACGCTCCAGAGTTAGAGCAAGCGGGGGCACAAAGTCTAGCCCCTGGGCAGCTGGCTGGCACTACTGGGAGCTTGCCCCTGAGAGCAGCGGGATCAGGGACCCCAGGAGGCTGGAAAACTAAGACCTTGGACACGGGAGTGGGGCTGAGAGGGGCAGCAGCAGTGCCTAGTGCGCTAAGACTTGGTGGAGAATCTCAGGTGGAGGAGCAAACGTGGGCCAAGTCCCAAGCTCTGAGCAGCTGGCTAGGAACATGGGGGCTTGACCCTGAAAACAGCCAGACCAGAGACCCCAGGAGGGTCCCCAGAGAAGCCAAGAGACTAAACAAAGTAGCCTCAGGCAAAAAACTGCTCCCTAACTCCATACAAAGAGAATCAGATTGCCTTACTCAGCCTTCTGGGAGATAAAACATAATGATGCCAATCAAGGCCAATCAAGAAATAAACAAGAAGACCAAGAAAAAAGCTCAAACATTTGATAATTTCTGCACAGAAAAAACCCAGAAAACAGAAGAGGACAAGCAATTAAAGACATCCAAACCTTCCCAAAAAAATGAAAATGGATCGCAAGATCTTGAAGAGTTCAAATCTGAGATTATGAGAAAGATGGAAGAGATCTGGCAAGAAAATAACAGGCAGAATTTCGCAACTGGAAAGTGAGGCTCAGAAATCAAATGAATTGATAAGCAAACTGAAGATCAGAAATGACCAGCTAGAAGCCTTGAAGAACCAGACAGACCAGATTGAAAAGGAAAACCAATCTTTAAAGGCTAGAATTGGGCAATTAGAAGCCAATGATCTCTCAAGACAGCAAGAACAAAAAAAGCAGTCAAAAGACTGATAAAATAGAAGGAAACATGAAATACCTAGCTGAGAAATTGACAGATCAAGAAAACAGGTCTAGAAGAGACAATTTGAGAATCACTAGTCTTTATGAAAAACCAGAAATTAATAGAAATTTGGACTCCATACTAAAAGAAATTATTCAGCAAAACTGTCCTGAAGTTCTACAAGAGAGCAATATAAACATTGAAAGGATCCACAGATCACGCTCTACACTAGACCCTGAAAAGACAACCCCCAGGAATATAATAGCCAAATTCAAGAGCTTCCAAGTAAAAGAAAAATATTATAAGAAGCCAGAAAGAGACAATTCAGATATCAAGGGGCACCAATCAGGATCACACAATACCTGGCAGCCTCTACACTAAAAGACCGCAAGGCTTGGAATATGATATTCAGAAAGGCAAGAGAACTGGGTCTACAACCAAGGATCACCTACCCATCAAAACTGACTATATACTTCCAGGGGAAAGTATGGGCATTCAACAAGATAGAAGATTTCCAAGTATTTGCACAGAAAAGACCAGGACTAAATGGAAAGTTCGATATCCAACCAAAATCCAAGAGAAACATGAAAAGGTAAGTAAGAAACAGAGGGGAAAGAAAGAAAATTCTTATTCTTAAATTTACCCCTTTAAGGGTCTTAATAAGATCAAATAATTTGTATTCCTATATGGAGAAATGTTATGTGTAATTTTCAAAAACTGTATTCGCTATTATAGTAATTAGAAGAATTATTCATAGGGAGAGGTTGGAGCACTAAAAAACTCTTACCTTCCATCTTGGAATCAATACTGAATATTGGTTCCAAGGCAGAGGAGTGGTAAGGGCTAGGCAATGGGGGTTAAGTGACTTGCCCAGGGTTACACAGCTGGTAAGTATCTGAGGCCAGATTTGAACCTAGGACCTCCTGTCTCTAGGCCTGGTTCTCAATCCACTGAGCTACACAGTTTCCCCCTCTAATGATTTAAATCGTGGTTTTCTAAACCACTTTAAAGAAATCAGATTATCTTATATTTTTCTCATTTATTTAAAATGTTTATTTTTAGTTCCAGTTCCAAGTTCTCTTCTTCCTTCTCTTAACCCACCCAGTGAGAAGGCAAGAAATACAATATCCATATATGAATTCTTACAAAACATATTTCCAAATTAGTCAGGACCCCCACACTCCAAAAGCAAGGAAAAAATTTTTCTTTAATCTGTACTTTGAAACCATCAGTTCTCTATCTAGAATGGGATAGCATCTTTACATCATGAGTCCTTTGGAGTTGTGGTGGATCCTTATATTGATCTTTCAGATCTTTCAGAGCTAATTATCTTTACAATATTGCTGCTACTCTGTACCTTGTTCTCCTAGTTCTGCTCAATTTACTTTGCATCAGTTCATTTAAGTCTTCACAACTTTTTCTGAAACTATTTCCTTCATTTTTTCTTCCTTTCGTTTTTTTGTTTTTTAACTTTTACCTTCTCTCTTAGAATCAATACTGTGTATTGGTTCCAAGGCAGAAGAGCGGTAAGGGCTAGGAAATAGGGGTTAAGTGACTTGCCCAGGGTCACAGCTGGAAAGTGTCTGAGGCTGGACTTCTTGTCTCTAGGCCTAGCTCTCAATCCACTGAGCCACCCAGCTGTGACTCCTTCATTATTTCTTACAGTACAATAGTACTTCATCACATTCAAATGCCATAACTTGTCCAGCCATTCCCCAATTTATGTGCATCTCCTTAATTTCCAACTTTTTGCCACTACAAAAAGAACTGTTACAAAAATTTTGGTACATATGGGCCCTTTTCCTTTTTCTTTGATCTCCTTGGGGTACAGACCTAAGTAGATGTATTATTGCTGGGTCAAAGAGTGTGTGTATGGTATCCAATTCCAAATTATTCTCCAAAATGGTTAGACTAGTTTATAACTCTACTAACAGTGCATAAATTACCTATTTTTCCCACATCTTCTCTAAAATTTATCATTTTCCTTCTCTGTCATTTAAGTTGGTCCAACAGGTATGAGGTACTACCTCAGAGTTGTTTTAATTTGCATTTCTCTAATTATTTGTGGTTTAGAACATTTTTTTAACATGACTGATTTAATTTCTTCCCCTAAAACCTCCCTATTCATATCTTTTGAGCATTCATCAATGGGAATGGTTCCTATTTTTATAAATTTGGCTCAGTTCACTATATATTTGAGAAATGAGACCTTCACCAAAAAAACTTGTTACAATCTCCCCTGCTCCCAGTTTCTGTTTTTCTTTTAAAAACAAACTTTTCTTCTGGCTGCATTTGGTTTTGGCTATGCAAAATCTTTTTAATTTTATGCAATCAAAATTATTCATCTTACCTCCTATGAATCTATCACTTCTTTAGATGACTCTATCCCTATCTATAGATTTAACAGGTAATTTCTACCCAGGCTCCACCAATCTGTTATGATATCAATCTATATGTCTAAGTATGTACTTCTTATATTTTTAAATTTTGTTCCAATATTTCTTTCTTTTTTTTTTTTAACCCTCACCTTCCATCTTAGAATCAATACTGAGTATTGGTTCTAAGGCAGAAGAGTGGTAAGGGCTAGGCAATGGGGGTTAAGTGACTTGCCTAAGGTCACGCAGCTAGGAAGAGGGCAGATTTGAACCCAGGACCTCCTGGCTCTGGGCCTGACTCTCAAACCACCGATCCACTCAGCTGCCCCCTCTTCCAATATTTCTTGATGTCTCCTTATGTTACTGATTTATTCTAGTTTACAGGTGTCCTATTTCTTTCTTTTTTTAAAAATATTTTATTTTTCCAATTACACATAGTAACAATTTTCACCATATGTTTTCCAAAATTATAAGATCCAAATTGTTTCTGTCCTTCCCTTCCCTCTCTCCTCTCAGAGATGGTAAGTAATTTGATCTGAGTTATACATAGGCATCCTATTTCTTGGGTAAAGTTTATCATTTTCTTTTGTAAGCTTCTAAGTTTATTATTCAATTCTTACTTCCAGAGTCTTATTTAATTTTTCATCCCTTACTTCATTTCTTTCTGTGTATTTATGTAGTTCTTGTAAAAAAAATTCATTAATTAAGTATCTCCTTGAAGTTGTTATGGAGTTACTACTATTTCTTTTTAGGGCATCTGTAAATTTGTAGTAATTTTTCATACTGGTTGGTATATTTTTTGATTTACTCATATCTCTAACTTTAGTTCCTAAATTGGGGTTTTGTCTTAGGGCTAGACTCCACTGTCTTCTGAGCTTTTGGGTAGGATTATTGGCCATGCTTGATCATACCCTAGGTTCCTTGGGTTCTAGACTCCAGAGTTGAGCCTTTTAAAGTTCAGAATGTGGGATCGTCAAGGTTCTTTCTGACACTTCAGGATCTTAGATCTTAGACCTGGGCTATCTTGGTCAACTGCCACTGCTTTCCTGTACTCCCCAAATCCCCACCTTAAAACTTTTTCATACTATTCCTCGACTTTGGCTGCCAGAACCTTTCTGGATATAGGTGTCTTTAGCTCTCTGTTGTTCCCTTATTTTGATTTTGGCTCTGCTTGTAGTCTTCCTTTCTTACAGCCCTAAAGCTTCTAGCTTTCTGTACAATTCTAAGGACAAATAAGTTACTTACTATAGATTTCACTAGACATTTGAATTTTTCAATATAGTACTAACTTCTGGGTTTTGCTAGAGTAGGTATGTGGGAGCAGACTACCTAGATTCCAGCACTCACTTTGGTCATTAGTTTCTATTAGTGAGGTTAGGGTAGGCAGAATAGTCTTACTGTTGTAAATAAGTTTTGTTGTATTTAAAATGTAAAAGCCATTTTTACTTACTGCTGTACAAATGCAGGCAACTGGGGCTGGACCCCTGTCTTGTTCTTGGTTCTTTTTTTTTTTTTTAATTATGGCTTTTAGGTAATTCAATGATTCTTAAATTATCTCTCCTGAAACTATTTTCCAGGTCACTTGTTTTTCTAGTGAGATTTCAGATTTTTTTTTCTATTTTTAAAATTCTTTTGAATTTGTTTTATTATTTCCTACTGTCTTATGGAGTCAGTTTCCATTTGTCTGATTCTAATTTTTAGGGAGCCATTTTCTTGCTTGAGGTTTGTATTTCTCTTAGGTTTCTCATTTCTTTTACAATTTTTCTTTTACCTCTCTTATTTGATTTGTGGACCTCTTTCTGAAACTCTTTCAAGAGTTCATTTTGGGCCAGATATCCTTTCATATTTTCCTTTGAGGCTTCACACATTTCCATTTTTGCATTACTGTCCTCTTCTGAGCTCTCATTTTGAGATATTCTCTGCAGCTGAAATAAGTTTTCCAGGACCAGGCTTTTTCTTTGTCTTTTGCTAATTTGGGGGGTGGTGGTGACTGTTATGCCCAGTTCAGATCCCTGTAGCAAGTATGAGTCCATGCCCACAATGTAATGAGCAATAGGAACTTTAATGCTAACTCAAGAGTTAGGGTCCAGGATGCTAGAACTAACCTGGACCCTGTTGGGAGGGAAGCATGGGTTTTTATGCTAAATGCAGTGTCCACAAATCATTTGGGATCCTAGTTACATTGTGTCCTAACGAACACCCTATTGTTAGTAACCGTGGGTTTCTTGGAGCCATCCTGTTTGGAGAGTCCCTAGCTTGTGGTTGCTTGTGGTTGCTTAATTTCTGTGTCATAACTTTGGGGTTCTACAGTGATGTTTTTGTGACCCTTTCTATATGTAGAAGCTCAGATCTTCTCTGGGGGTGAAGAGAGTGCTGTCTTGAGTTTGTACTGTGGTCTTTTTTGGGTGCCTGTAGTTAGTTTGGCTGCTTCTTGGATAGTGGGGTAAGTACTTCTTCAGGATGGCCTGCCTGACCTGCTGTGAGAAGGTCTGCAGATTGTTCAGTTCAGCTGTCACTTGTGCTGGGTTGAGTTGAGTCCCACCCCCTCTTGCTGTGGTTGGACCTTGTTGTACTGTTTGTTCCTTTCCCTGCTGCTTGCTCTGGATTGAGTTTCACCCTGGTGCTCTAGACTGAATTCTCCCCTCCTACTCCAGGGAGGTGCGCCCTCCTTGCTGTTCTTCCATGCTGAACTGGGCTGGGGCATTGCTTTGCCCTGTCTTCTGTGAAGAGTGAATCAAACTCTCTTTGTCTATCAATCAGTGACTTTTAAGTTAATGAATAAAAAACGTAAGTACTCCTACTTAGTACCTTACCAGTTACTAAGTATGAGAATTCACAAGTCACTTGCTAGAGTGGGTGACAACTCCAGAGGCCACACCCCCCCTTCCCCCTAATGCTAGGCAAATTGAAAGACTTCAATTGGTTCCCGTAAAGTGGGGATGGGACAGGAAGTGATGTGGGAAAAGAACTATAAAAAGTCCTGAACTTCCTGTCCAAGGGAATTCTCCTTAAGGCTTCTCCTTTGGAGTTCTTCTTTGGAGTCTCTGCTCTTTGGATTTTCTCCTTTGGCCTTCTTCTTTGGAGGACAACTCCTTGGGGCTTTTGGACTTTGACTTTGACTTGGAGTTTTGGGCCTTTCAACTGGAGTTTTCGGCTTCAGGACTTCAACTTTTGGATTTGGAGCTTCTTGGAGTTTGGGACTTTCTTGCTGGGTTCTCTTTGCTGCCTTGGTGAGCTTAGCTCACGAGGGTTTTTCTGCATTGGGACTTTTGTCTGGATCCCGCTCGGCTTGCTGGTAAGTGACTACGATTCCCATGAGGAGATTGGAACTCTGTTGGGGAGGGAGCTTCATTTTGCCGGATTAGCATTTAGGGTAGGCTAGGCAGTCTCCTCACCTCTTTCCCTTCCACATTTTCCTCTTTTTACTAATATTCCAACTAAACAAAAATGTTAAAAGCTGCTAACAGTTTTCCTGACTTAAGGGATAATAATCGGCGACTATCTTAATATAACTCTTTTTTAGTCAAAACATCAATTTAACCATTATACTTGTTGGTTCTGCTGCTCTAGGATTCATTTTGAGGCATTTGGTTTGTGTGTTTGTGTTTGTGTTTGTGTTTGTGTTTGTGTTTGTGTGTGTGTGTGTGTGTGTGTGTGTGTGTGTGTGGCTTGTCTGGAGGTGGCTTAGGTGAGTTCTGAGTGTTCATTACAATGTCATCTCAGCTCTCAGAACCATAAGTCTGGACCCCTATCTTAATGAATTACTTCCAACTGGTAAGCTACTCCTCCAAGTGTTTTATTACCCAAAGTACAACAGTGTAGATGGCATTATGCTGTACCTGGTAGCCAGGAATGCAATGCACCTTTATGCTGTATTTTCTTTTCCATTTATCTTAAATGTCCTAAACACAAAAAGTTGTCTGATTATGATGCTGAATGGAGGTTGTCCAGAGACTTCATATAGGCCACGTGATCCTGAAACAGTCTGGCACCCCAGATCTATGGAACTATATACTATAGGCACCTCTGCTGAAAGGTGCTACCATAACTGTCATGGTGTAACTTATAGGAAAGAAGGAAAAAAAGAGAGTTCGGTGATATGGTTCACAATTACAGAAATAAAACAAAATGAGAAAATCACTACCAACAAAATGCCACTTAAAGAAACCAAGATGGGTAGATGTTTATTCTAAAATAAATCTATTTCACAGAATACTAGAAATTAAAAGGGTCCTTAGTGATCTAGATCAGTGATGGTGAACCTTTTAGAACTGAAGTGCTGGGCCTCATCCCCACATGTTGGGTATGCCCTGCCCCCTTACACCACACAGAAAAGGGAGAATGTGCTCCCATTGGACTGCTCAGCAGAGGGGCAGGTGAAGTAAGGAATGTCCTCGGTGAGTATATAGAGAGGGAGGGGAGTGGCCCGAGTGCTCTGCTCCCCTCCAGTTCTGCCACCTATGAGTGCTGCCCACCTTACTCTCTGTGTGCTCCCATTGGGCTGCTGGGCAGACGGGACACATGATAGATGATCTTCCACATGATAGATCTCCAAATATTTTATGACAATTATCCTACTTCCACTTAACCTTTTTTTCTGGTACATATGTGAAAAAGTGTTATTAGGCACAGTAGAGAGGAGGAGGGGAGCAGCTCCGCCCAAATCCCCTCTGCCTTTCTAGTACAAACTCTGGGGGGTGAGGGATGGGGAGGGAGGGAGGCCGAGTGCCCACAGAGAGCACTCTGTGCCATCTTTGGCACACATGCCATAGGTTTGCCATCACTGATCTAGATCAACCGTCCTTTATGAAGGAATTCCCTCTATCCTGACAAGTGGTCATGCAGCCTCTACTTGAATATTTTCAGTGAAAGTGAGCTCACTACTAAATGATGTAACAAATTCCTTTGCTGGACAGCTCTAATTGTTATAAAGTTCTTTATATTCAGCCAAAATATGCATTTTTCAAACTCTAACTCAGTGATTCAAATTTTGCTCTCTGGAACACTAACCAAATATTCTCCCTCTTCCACATGATAGATCTCCAAATATTTTATGACAATTATCCTACTTCCACTTAACCTTTTTTTCTGGTATATAGTGAAAAGAACACTGGTTTTGGAGTCAAAAAACTTGAGGTCCAGTTCTGCCATATATTACTGTTACCTTCGGAAAATAATTTCATTGCTCTATCTGCAAAAGAAGGGCAATAATACCTGCCCACATACACACACCATAGAGCTGTTTGAAGGATCAAATGTGCTTTATGACCACCCAGTACCACACATGTGAGAGGAGTTTTAACTATTCTAGAACTGAAACAAGAACAGATGAGAGAAAGAAGCATGTGTGTAGGGCTACCATCAATACCAGGCTCTAGCAGCCACTTGGTGGGTAGGTGGGATGGATGCATATAAAATGCAGAAAAATATAGCCTCGGTTAAAACTCTTTTAGGCCAGCTCCTCATCAGTCTGGCAGACTCCCAGGGTCTAAACCAAAACGGCATTAAATCTCAAAAGCAAAAGGACAATTATCTACAAAGCAGGGTTTCAATCTGGCAGAACCTCAAGCTGAGCAACATTTTTGGAAAATCAGGTACTTTTTTGTTGCTGGAGAAAGGATGAAAAGGTTAGAAAACAAAGAGAAGGCAGATTCAGTCCTTTTATTTAGGGCCTCATATTTTTTTTAAATGGAGGTTCATGACACTAAAGCCATGAAGCCACAAGGTCTTGGCATCTGCTTTAAGTATCTCTCTGAAGAAATCTAAGGTAGATCCTAATAAATATGAAGCAGAATTTAGATCAGGTTTCTTATTTCTACATACTAGGGTGTCAGAGCCATCCAAAAGCCTATAGAACACTAGACTGATTGAGAAGGGAATGCATCAAATCCTTTTAGAAAGCCTCACTTAACTTGGAAAATATTTAGTGACAGTGCTGTTGTCTTTGGCACTCTTACATCTTGGATAACAAGTGTGATTTTTCAAGCAATCTTGGAAACAGAGCTGGTTGGCAAATGAAACAGGAGGAAGGGAGGGTGTGGTTGTCATCTTTGAGCAATACTGGCAAAGGTTCAGGGAACTTCATATTGCCCAGTGGTGAAAGAATTGGAGTAGTAATGGAAGGACAGTGATTATTTCTATCAGTCTCTCCTATGAAAGAAACGAACAGTTGAAAGAGCCTTTCTGTATAAACAAATCTCTGCTAGAAAATAGTTCAGTGATTTTAGGGGTCTTTACAAGTAACACTCCCACCTAATTTTCATACACATTGAAGCTAGCCTTTCCCTTAAAGTCTCATGATTTGGTCATAGTTCTATCTCCAAGTAATTCTCAAAAATGTCCAATATCCTCAAACTTTTCTCATGTCCATTTAGACTTCTGAAGTGTTGTGTTCTCTTGATTTGGTACCAAAGAAGTAAAACCTAAATTAATGTGGCCCCCCCCACCTTTATGCTAGTAGGTACCTAATTAAAGCTACCTTTTTTTTTTTAGTAGCAATCATAAAATGTCAGTGGTTTGCTGGTTAAGTTCTAAACTGAGTCATTTTTCACATTAAAATTAAACAGGTAGGGGGCAGCTGGGTGGCTCAGTAGATTGAGAATTAGGCCTAGGGATGCGGTTCTAGGTTCAAATCCAGCCTCAGACACTTCCTAGCTGTATGGCCCTGGGCAAATTACTTAATCCCCATTGTCTAGCCCTTACCACTCTTCTGCCTTAGAACCAATACACAGTATCGACTTTAAAGTAAGGGTTTAAAAAAAAAATTAAACAGGTAGCATAATATCAATCCCATAAGCAAAAACTCACAGGTACAAGTCCCCCAAAAAATATGTTCAAAGTTACCCCCTTCTTTTCACTTTCAATAAACTGGTCATTCATATAGTCACAAATACAAAGATGGTACCACCTTCCTACCTCCATTCTCTCCATACTATTGTTCTTTGCCAGTGGGATTTCCAGAAAGTAAGACAGGAAAAGTCCAGTAAGAAGAAGAATCATGTACTGTGCAGAATGGAAAAAGTCAGGGTTTACCAATGCCCTCCTCTTTTCCAAAAAGGCCAACACATTTGCCCCCAGCAGGCACAGGTTGGAAATAAAAGGTGGCAGTTATCACATAAAGAAGGTCTTTGAAAAGAAAATAATTCCTATTCATTGCTTTTGCTCTCTGAGTGCCTTGCTTTGTTAAAAACCTCATGGGTTAAGTACATCATTTGTTGAGTGTTTTCATTAACTTGTTTGTTTAAAAGTTAGAAGGAATGAAATGATTTTTTTGTCCAGGGCCAATTTTTCTGCTTGTTACAGTTATTTTTTAATCCTCTGCATACAAATCCGAACTGCTTTGTGGTTTCTTTCTGATGTGACTGAGCAAGTCACTCACTTCACTGAGCCTTGGTTTCTTAATCAACCAACCAATATATATTTATTAAGCACCTACTGAGTATAAGGCACAGTGCTGGATATACAAAGAATGAAACAGTACCTACTCATGAGGTGAAAACAAGTATATAACAAAATGTATTCAGCATAATAATAAAGTGAATAAATCTAAACTGATAACAAGAAGTCTGATACAAGGGAGTTATGGAGGTAAGGCACTCCCAGTGGAAATCAAGAAAGGCTTCATGCATAGGATAGTGATTGAGTTTTATCTTAAAGGAAGAGAGTCTTAGAAGGGAGAAGGATGGAATCTATTCCAACCTCAGGAATAGGTTCTTAAGAGGATATAAGGAGCAGAGAAAAGGTTGATTTGTCTTGATCACAGAGTTCTGTAAGAGGAAAGCCAGGGTAAGAGCTTTAAAAGCTTATTAGGGGAGTTTATAGTTTATTGTAGAATAAATAGTAAGCCACTGGAGTTGAGTTAAATGGTCGCATCTATACTTGAGGAAAATTAGATTGGCAGTGTTATGTAAAATGGATTGTAAGGGAAGAGACTTGAGGCAAGGAATTCAATTAGGAGGCTATTTCAATGATCTAGGTGAGAGGTGAGGAAGATATGAATTAAGGTAATAGCCGTGTGAATGTGGAAAAGGAATCAGCTATAAAAAACATGGCCAAAAAGGGGCAAGATTTGGCAATAAGCCATATGTGGTTTGAGAGAGAATGAAGATTCTTGGATAATGCTGATTATAAACCTGGGAGACTGAAAGAATGTTGGGGACTTTGGAAGATATAGGAAAGTTTGGAAGAAAGGAGATTTGGGGAGAAAGAGAATGAATTAAGTTTTGGACATGTTGAGTTTGAGATGTCTTTGGGATATCTGATTTGGAATGTTAAATAGGCAGCTGATGATGCAGAAATGAAGCTCTGGGGAGAACTTGATACTAGATATTTGTGCTTATTTGTGTGCCTCTGTGTGTTTGTGAAATCAGTAAAATGAAGACAATTTAACTACCTACTTCATAGGGTTCTTCTTTTACAGGAAGGTCTACCCAATCCCCCTTAATTCTCATGTCTTCTCTCGATTGATCATTTCTAGTTTATCTTTAAGGCTTGTTTGCATACAGTTGCTTGAATATTGTCTCCCCCATCAGACAAAGAGCATCCTGAGAACAGAGACAATCTTTTGCTTTCCTTTGTATTCCCAGGGCTTATCAGAGTTCTTGACAAACAGTAAGTGCTTAATAAATGTTTACTATCTGATTGACTATTGGGAGGATCAAATCAGATAATGTAAACAAAAGCACATTATAACCATAAACTTGCTACATAAGTGTGAACAACTGTTACAGTTCTATTTAATAAGTTCATGTAATTCCAGTGAATTTGGAGTCAATAGAAGAGATACATAACTGAATATAAGATATTCCCCGACACATGACTGAACATGATCAGGAAATACAATGCTATCATGAAGAGTTCAGTTAAGAGTTGTCAATTAGGCAGAACCTTCCCTACCACTGAAAACAGTGAGTACTTTCACTAGGAGAGTTAATTGCAAAGTTTTGATAATTTGAGTAAATTTCAAAACAACAGTAACACAAAAGAAGAAAAGCTAAAAAATAAAAATATGTATGTGCACACATACACACACACATACACGCATGCACGTGCACACACACACACACACACACACACACAATTATTCTTTATTTGTTTGAAGAGGACCAAAGATAACATAGATATGTGATCTTGGGCAAGTCACTTAACCTCCATTGCTTAGCTCTTACTGTTCTGACTTGTAACCGATACACAGAATTGATTCTAAGACGGAAGGTAGGGGTTTAAAAATTTTTTTAATAAATAAAACCAAAGACCTCATGGGGAGACATCTTGACTCATGTGTGAATTGGATTTAAGTGAGGCAGAGACGTGCAAAGTAGTCAGCCTCATTTTCTCTTCCAGAGCCATTTTAGTCTAGGGATAAGACAAAAATCAGAACAACTGATGATGGCCCAAGGGCAGTAGATGATCTTGGCCTCTTTTCTGTCTGACCAAGCTCTAAGTGCTCCACAGCACTTGCCTTCTGCCTCCTTTATGGCCATTGGTACAAACTATTCATTGCCCATTCTGCCAGGGGAAAGTCTTCACATGCTTGGGGTAGGCATTCCCCTAATTAACTGACAGGTTTAAGGCCTGTTAGTTACCCTTAATCTGGTTTAGTCCATTTGCTGAGATAGTTTTACTGAGGTGCAGCTGCTGCGCACGCTACAGCTTCTTGGAGCTATAGGTAAGAGTTGGGCGAGTACCAGGTAGACACCAAAGGTGGATGAGACACCAAAAGACACCAGAAGTAGATGAGCAGTCCTGAAAATAGCCAGGTGCTAGTCTTCTTTGTATACTTCATATTTATATGTGTGAAGTATATGAATATATGTAATGGAAGTTATAGAAAAAAGTTATCTATCACCCTGATTCTTCTGCTTTCATTTACATTTGAGTTTACTTTGTTCACTGCTGGACCACAGCTATCCCTGTGGAGAAGTTGCTACTGAAGATCAATGGTCTCCCAGGGGGAAAAAAAAAAGGATCTCAAAGGATTTTGAAATCCAATTCTGCTTTTTTCCCCCCCAAAAGAGTCTAGAAGAAATTCCAAACTCAATACCAATAATTGGCCTTAATTCAAGCAATAGTGAAATGATTTAAAAATAAAACAGAAAAATTTATCTTGAAATTCTTGGCTTTCAGCCTTTTGCATCAGATTAAGAAGGTAAATTTAAATGTATTAATTCATTTCTTTGGATTGGAAAAAAGGAAGGGTAGAGGAGAAAAAGCCTCCTGCTTATTTAGGAAAAGGAAAACCCAGAAATGCTCATTAATGAGTGTGATAAAAGAGTAAAGGGAAAAGGTAATACTTAAATGCAATATTCAATGAATATCCACTCATTTAAACACTAAGTAACATTGTCCCAAAAGTCTTAGTGCAACTGAAAATTTTTAAAATGAAAACTGCCCTGAGACTTCTAGGATACATGGTTTATTAGGTAGTTATAATAATAGTTGACATTTATAAAGCAATTTAAATTTTATTACATACTTAACACATGTTATTGCATGTGTGATTCACAAGAATCCTGTGAAGTAGGTACTACAAATATTAACCTCAATTTTACAGGTGACTTCCTTGGAGTGCCAGAATGAAAACCTAGATTCCTCCTAACTCTAAGTCTGTTCTTCCAACTACTACACTCAGCTACCACACATTTGTTTTGTCTGCTCTTCAGAAAAATTCTGTGAGGTATGCAGGGCTGATATGATTTTGTACACATTTCTATGTAACACATTTTCCTCAACAAAATATAAGCTTCTTAAAGGCAGGTTCTCTTTCATTTTTATCTCTGTATTCCCAATCCCTAGTATAATGTTTGGCATACAGAAGGCACTTAACCAGTAAGCCTTTATTAAGCACTTGCCATTTGCCAGGCACTGTGCCAAGTGCTACAGTTAGCAAGAAAAATGGGAATAGCATCTGCCCACAAGGAGCGTCCATTCTAATGAGACACTGATGCCTAAACAGGCATATACCAGATACGTTTAGAGTAGATTTAAAGAAGCCTTAGAGGGGAAGGAAGGTACTAGATGTTGGGAGGACTGAGAAAGGTCTCTTCTCAAAAGTGGCACTCCAGCCGAGTCTTGAAGGAAGCCAGGGCCTCTGAACAGCAGAAGTAAGGAGAGAGTACATCCCAGCCAAGGGTATGGAGGGGAATAACGTGTAAGAAGACTGGAAAGAAAGGACCAATTTGTGAAGAATTTTAAATGCTAAAGGTTAAAACAAAAATTCACAGAGAATAAATGAACTTGGTTGGCAGAAAGATTACATCTTAATTTTGACTAACTTCTAATGATTTTTGGCATTTCCTTTCATTATGAATGATTAAATAAAACATTGTTTTGAAAAGGAGCTCATAGATTTAATGAGACTATCAAATATCAAATGGGTTCATGACAAAAAAAATTAAGAACTCTGTTTTGGAAGTGGCAAAAGGACTGGAGAGGAGAGACTTCATGAAGGAATGCCAATTTAGGAGACTACTTACTGCAATAGTTCAGGTAAGAGGGAAGAGGACCTGAAGGAGGGGGGTGGCTGTGTGAGTAAAGAGGAAAGAAGCAAAAAAAAAAAAGAAAGAAAGAAGATTTGACAACTGACTGTAAAAATTTGGTGAATTAGAATGAAAAGACAAGAATGATACTGAGGTAGCAAGCCTGGGGAGCTAGAAAGATGGTGGCTTTTGATGATATTAGTCATTTCAGTCCTGCTCAACAATTTGTGACCCCTTTTGGGGTTTTCTTGGTAAAGATTAATTCTTTCTCCAGTTTATTTTACCAATTAGGAAAATGAAAAGGGTAAATGACTTGCCCAAGTCATGCAACCAATAAGTGCTAAGGCTGGATTTGAACTCAGGAAGATAAACCTGACTTCATACCCAGCACTCTATCCACTTTGCCATCTAGCTACAGAAAAGATGGTAGTGCCTTTAAAAGTAATAGAGGAGTTTATGTGGCAGAGTTTGACAGAAAAGACAAATTCTATTTTTGACATGGTGAATGAGATGTTCAAGGAATATTCAGTTTAAAATGTTCAATGGGCAGTAATATGAAGCTAGTGCTCAGTCAGTAGAGTCTAGGGCTACATACAAAAACATGGGAATTATTTGCATAGAGATGATAATTCAACTCATGGGAGCTGATAAGAGAAAGGAAGAAAGAATAGAGGGAAAAGAAAAGAGAGCCTTACAATAGAGTCTCAGGGCACACCCAATAATTACTGGGCATGACATAGATAAAGATCCTGCAAGAGAGGAAGAAGGAACTGTCAGACAAGTAGAAAGAAAAGCAAGAAAGAAGAATGTTACAAAAATTTAGATAACTGGGAATATTCAGGAGATGATCAATAGTATCAAATGCTACAGAAAGGTCCCAAGGATGAGAGCTAAGAAGAGACTATTAGATTTGGCAATTAAGAGATCATTGCTAAGTAGGAAGAGAGCACTTTCAGTTGAATGATGAGATTAGAAGCAAGAATTCAGAGGGTTTAAAAGAGAGTATTATTTATGCCATTTAGCACATTTGATCACAGTTATACAGAGTAGAAGTGGGAAATTAATTAGAAGTGGTAAGGACTAGAACTAGTATTTTGGCTTCTAATCTAGTATCCTATTAACTGAGATATTCTTAACTAAAGTAGCACCATCTTTACACAGTGCTTGGCACATAGTATGAAGTTAATAAATGCTTTTAATTGATTAAATTTCTAAATCGAACCTTTTTCCAAACTTCAACTTCTTTCCCAGTTGGCTCAAACATGACTTATTTTTCTTTCTTTTAAAAAAATGATTATGTATTTAATATTAAAACATCAAGACAATGCATTGAACTGGTTTGGCAACCATTAGCACTGAAATAAATGAATTTTTGAATGCATAAAACGTCACAATAATTTGCAAAGTAAAGGTAAAAACTTTTCTGACACTCTCTCTAAATCTCTTATCAGGTTTCTTTTCTTCTTTGTTCCTATTCACTTTCCCATTCACATGGTGGTAATGAGTCTTCTGGGATTCTTCTGTTCACTCATGTCTTTCAAGGCTCTCCAGGACAAGCTATACCCTCTACTTTACAGAAAAGGTCACTGTATCACCAGGGAGTCATTTCATTTCACTTTCTGGGCAAAGGAGTTGTGGAAAATGTTTTTTCCAAAAATGCTAGTGGTGATGGAGAAAATAAACAATAATGACTTAAAACATAGAACATTAGAAGGGAAAATATTTGAGAAATCATTTAGAACCTCTCAAACCTCTATCCTCTAAGTCGTAAGGAAAAAAAATTGTTTAAAAACATTTATATTCACTCCTTTGAGTTGCACTCCCTTGAGTCCAGCAGATATCCCAAAAGAAGCCCCATGTATCTAACATTCTACTGCTCAGTTATGTCATTAAATAAAATTTTCACATTAACTATTATCATTATCAAGCTCCAAAAGACCCCATCTGTTAAGTTGTAACCCAAAACTAGTTTTTATACCCAAGTTATAAAAGGGAGTGTTAAATTAAACACTAGTATACTGCTGGAAAGAGCTCCTCTACCATAAAGTCACCTGCTCAGAAACAACCAAGCCAGCAGGTCTGTAAAACATTTAAAGGCTAATTTGAAGCAAATGATTAAACTAAAAAAATATGAATAGGAGATTGCACTGCTGCATGTGATGAGCTTAGATTCTCCTTGTTTAGTTGTCTCTCCCACCCCCTTATGAGTGAAAGGCACTAGAGAATGCTGTCAGCAGAGAGGCACTCCTCCAAAAACAGAGAATGAATATGCCTACACTCCTTCAATGGAATGCCCTTTCTATACTTTAGAAAGCAAAGCTATAGAGGCAGGAGAAAAGACTTAGCCTGTACAGCAGGATGTTTTTGAAAGAAACAATCTTACTGGAAAAGAAAAGCACTAGAAGAGTGTCAGCAGCCACCACAGCTGTGGCAACTGCTCTACACACAGGACTTCTGGGTTTCACTGGGAAGAGGCCAACCAATTTGCTTCCTCAAAATGTAGTCAATGAGAGGGCTATTCATATTCATCAGCAATGCCAATGGAAGAGAAGGCTTTGGAAACTCACTGCCCAAATCCTGGATCAAAACATTGGTGTGCTATGTTAAAGTTTTTTCAGTTCAATATTTTTAAGCCTCTATTCTCTGTGAGGCTTTATGCTAGAGTTCAGTGGATAAAAAGATTAATCCCAATCCTTGTAATCAAAGAGTATATAGGCCAGTCCTGGGAATAAATGTATAGATAAATATAATCCAAAGATTACAAAAGTGCAGAAAATAGATACCAGGTGTTATATAGCTTTAGAGGTTTTTTGAGTTGTTCTGTTAATGGTCTTAGAATAACATTAAGTTATGTTTGGTGAGAACTCCTGTTTTCAACTTAATATTTATTGGGCACCCACTGTAATATAGGATACTCACTGTTTTAAATTACATACAGACTGCCAAGGATCAACATGTAAGGTAATGAGAGTATTACAAGGAATAATGAAATGATGATGATAATTCATGAAATCACCAATGTGGGTGCTATCTACACCAATGCAGAACACTATTTCCCCATTCCTTTGCATCCTTTGCAATTCTGGTCTAGGCCTTTCCATCATTCCTCCATTAAAGTTCTATCTCAATTGTTAACCTTGATAATATCTTTTAATATGCCTACTTATATTTATTAACATGGGTGCTTCCATTCTCTTTTGGTTCCCCAGGAATTCTAATCCCTTAAAGATGATTATGTTCTATGATTTCACAAATCAGATAGCATAACCAGGAGAATAAGGATTTTAAAAGACAGATTTTTGCAAAAAGAGAAGCTCAGACAAGACATTGTCCCATTTCCAAAATGTGATGCTACCATATCTCCTCCACCTGTTAAATTTTGGGGCCAACTCATGATTAATCTCCAATGCCTGTCCAAGATAGTATGTTGATGGATTAGGTCGATGGTCTGTCCATTCAAATGCAAGCCTAGAGAAAATGAGCATTCTTTATCTATTTGATTCTTTCTATGTGGGCTGTTAGACAATCTTTTGAGTAACTGGATCTCAATGAGAAGACAGTCAGTGTTCTAGGACTCAATGTAAAAAGCATAATGTTATTCATAAACAGGAAAACCTAGGGAACTTCATCTATACAGAATCTATCTTCTATATTTTACTTTGAATTTGTACAGAATATATTTATATGACCAAAAAAAAGCATTTGATGCAATTAGATTTAAATTAATATCTAATAACTCTAAGTATTATATTTTATGATATTTATTAGTAATCACTTGAAGTACAAGAAATAAAAGAACAAAGTACAAAACTTAAGTAAGACCATGTGAATAAACTTCTCCTGCCTGGCTCTCCCCCAACCTCCACAAACTGTGTTCCTGGGAAAAGAGGGAGAGAGGGAGGAGCTAAACAAAACTTATATCTTCCCTATGTTAGTACACAATGTAGATACATAAATGGGATGCTGGGAAAGAGAGTCCTACGGAGCAAATTCTAATTACACAATGCCATAGAGCAAAATGAAGTCAAAGGCCCTCTTCCACACATATTAAGATCAAACAAGATTCTACCATAAATGCAACAGAGAATATCAACCTTCTGAGAATTAATATTAAATGAGGCAGAGAATAGAGGCCTACATTCAAATGTATTTGCTAGTGCTAGGGAGAATATTCTGCTCAAAGTCTGAATAATAATTGGTCCTGGGTTCAAATGTAGCCTCAGATAATTCCTAGTTGTATGACCCTGGTCAAGTCCTTAATCCCAGTTACCTAGCTTATACTGCTCTTCTGCAAGGGTTAAAAAACAAACAAACAACAAAAACAGACATTTATATGCTACTTTAAAATTACAAAGTATTTTGGAAGTATCACTTCACTTGGCCTTCAAAATTTTCTTATGACATAGGCAATGGACAGAGTAATCTCATTTATTAGATGAGGAAAAGAGGCTCAGAGAGGTTAAGACCACATAGATAATAAATCTAGGGCTTGAGATGACAGAGATCGTGTGCTATGATGTGCTATGTGCTATGACTTTGTATCTTCCTCACTGGAACCAAACTGGCTCCAAGTCTAGTATTTTCCATAAACTACCTCCACTCAAATGGATCTGTGATCAGCTGGACTTAGTAGTCCACAGGAATGCTGCTGTCCATGTCTATCCAAAACTTTACCACAGGGATTCAGAGAGACATAATAGCAGTCTTTAAGTATTTGAAGGCTAGTCATATGGAAGAGGAACTAGAATTGTTTTGTGGAAGGCAGAACCAAGAACAATAGATGGAAGTTGAAAAGGGGTAAGTTTAGGCCTGATGTTAGGAAAAAAAGTGTAGTGACTGAAAATTCTCAAGAGATAGTATTTCTTTTCTTTCTTTCTTTTTTAAATAACCCTTACCTTCTGTCTTAGAATCAATACTGTGTATCGGTGCTAAGGCAGAAGAGTGGTTAAGGGCTAGGCAATGGGGGTCAAGTGACTTGCCCAAGGTCACACAGCTAGGAAGTGTCTGAGGCCACATTTGAACCCAGGACCTCCCATCTCCGGGCCTGGTTCTCAATCCACTCAGTCACCCAGCTGCCCCCGACAGTATTTCTTAATTTTAAAATAATTTATCTTTTGACCGGTCAAGATATCCTAATTGTGGAAACTCCTGGCCCAGGTACCTATAATGTATTTTTGGGTGCTCATTTTTTAGTTCCTCCCTTTATTAGGAGGAAATTAGAAAATTATATATTTAATGTAGGATAACACTCAGGTTGTCTCTAATTTCCTCCTAACATCTTGAACATCCCATCATATCTCTAATTGGCAATCAG
Organism: Gracilinanus agilis; assembly: GCF_016433145.1. Taxonomy (NCBI): domain Eukaryota; kingdom Metazoa; phylum Chordata; class Mammalia; order Didelphimorphia; family Didelphidae; genus Gracilinanus; species Gracilinanus agilis. The sequence goes on along the minus strand of NC_058132.1, from coordinate 82,667,314 downwards.
CTAATTAGGAAGTAGTCCATCAGACCCTCAGCCCTTTCCCAAACTGACAGAAGTTTTCAACTGGTGCAGAAAAGTATCACTGTAGAACTTACCTGTTAGCCAGTCTGTGAAAGGATCACATTCCTCAAGACAAAGATAATGCCGAAATCTCTAAAATGAATGGAGTCAGGTCTGAGACCTGGCTCATGAATTCTCTCTAATATACAGGAACTGATTTTGGACCTTTATAAATCCATGACCTTGATACAAAACTACATTCCCATAAAACTTATTAAAATTAGAGCTCTCCAAAAATGGAATGGATCAAGAGATGGTGGATTTCCCCTCCTTAGAAGTCATTAAGATGATGTTGGGAAGAGTATCAGACTACTCTTTCTTTATCTCCTTTGCTGGATCCCCATCCAGATCATGCCTTCTAATTGCAGGTGTTTATAGGGTTTTGTCCTGGACCCTCTTCTTCCTCTATACTACTTGGTGATCTCATCAGTTCTTTGCTGACAAAGGACCATAGGCGAGTCACTTTAACCCTGTTTGCTTCAGCTTCTCATCTATTAAATGATGTGGAGAAAGAAATGGCCAAATCACTCCAATGTCTTTGCCAAGAAAACACTAGATGGGGTCATGAAGAATATGATTGAAATGACTAAATAACAACAAAAATGCTGATAATTCTCAAATCTCTCTGGTGACCTCCAGTCTCACATCTCCAATTGCCTTTCAGACATCTCCAACTGGATGTCCAGTAAAAATCTTAAACTCACTAAGTTCAAAACCAAACTGATCTTTCCCTCAAACCTTATCTCCTTTCAAATTTCCCTATTACTGTCGAGGGTACCATTATCCTCCCCATCTCTCAGGCTTACAACCTAGGTGCCATCCTTGATTCCTCACCATCATCTTTCCCTCTACCTCCATCTGTTGCCAAGGCCTACTGATTTCATTTTTGCAAGATCTCTTGAATACACTCCCTTCTTTTCTCTGATACTCAACCCTGTACCATTTTGGTGCAGGCCCTCATCACCTCACACTTAGATTATTGCAAAAGCCTGTTGATGGGTCTGGCTATTACAAGTCTCTCCCATTCCAATCCAATGCTCATTCAGCTGCCAAGGTGATTTTCCTTAAGTGCAGATCCAACCACATCACTCTCCCACTCATTAACTCTAGTGATTTCCTATCGTTTCTAGGATCAAAAAAAATTTTTTTTCAGTTTTGCTTTCAAAACCCTTTACAACCTACCTTCATCTTCCTCTACTTTTTCAATCTTCTTGAATCTCACTACTTTTTAATCCAATGACAACCTGACCTCCTTATTGTTGCTCTATGAACACGACAAGGCTCTGGATATTTTTTCTGGATGTCCCCCATGCCTAGAATGCTCCAAACCATGTCACCTCACCCCCAACTTTGCCTCCTGGTTTCCTTCAAGACCCAACTAAAATCTCTACTTTTATAAGAAGCTTTTCCCAACCCCCTCTTAATTCTAGTACTTTCCCTCTATTAATTATTTCCCCCATTAGATCATGAGCTCCTTGAGGGCAAGGACCATCCATCTTATGTCTCTTTTTTTGTATCCCTAAGCTTGTCATAATTCCTGATATAGAGTAGGAACCTAATAAATATTTATCAATTGACTATGCTTTGGATGCATAAACTACGGTGGCAAGAGATCTCTCTATCTATATAGACAACAGAGAGCTGTCATCACATATAAGTAACTGGTATCTTTTTTCACAACTGCTCTTTTAAGGCTGCTTGTAATTTTCACATTCTGTCTTCAGAAATAGATAGTAAAAATTACAACCTAGCTGGTCTTGCAACATTATAGAGAAAAGAAAACTAAGCAGGAAAGATGGACTTTCACTGCAACCACAAGGAAACTGGCATTCCTGTCCTCCAGAACCTATATAGTAGGAATAAGGATGGTGTCTGGTGCTTCAGAAGTAGCATGAATTCTTAGCGTAATATCTCTCTCTCTCTCTCTCTCTCTCTCTCTCTCTCTCTCTCACACACACACACACACACACACACACACACACACACACACACACACAAAACCAAGGAAAACCCTGGATACAGGTACTCCAAAGGGCTAGATCATCCACTCTTGCTTTCTCTCTATACCAGAAAAAGTGAGTTTCCATGCTGCCAGCGTTGTAGCCCCACATGAAATACCCAGAGTGGGGGTGAAAGAGCTCCATCAAGACAGCTTGGGGAAGGAGGTTCAGTGTGTTAAAGAAAAAAATGAATCTTAAATAAAAGAGAGAGAGGAGATTTTATGACAGCCTCAGAAGAGCTACAATTCTGCTAGTAGTCTTACTCATCAAAACTCCAGAGGTCCAGGGCCCTCACCTTTAACTGTTAAAAGGAGGGAATGACACTGAAATGCACCGCATTATTGAACTCCACGAAGAAAAGAATGCCAAGATGTAGCTTCCATCAGCACTCTGGGGAGCAAGGCTGGGAGCAGTTCTAAAAACCCAAGCACTTAAGAGCCAAATGAAATGGGACACAGAAGTGGCTAAGGGAACTCTTGGCACTGAGCTTCAGTACATGGGGCTATATTGCCAAGGGCCAAGTGCCACAGACAGACCCAGCAGGATGCAGATTATTCAGACTTCCCTTTTGTGAGGTTGCTTCATCTCTTCTGATTAAGACTCACTCATTACCTCCTACCCACTCCCATAAGCCTCCAGCTGACTCAGGTCACCCTCAGATAAACACACAAATGCTGAACCTTATGAAAACACACAGGAGAGCCATTTCCAGTAAAGACAGATTTTTTTTTAAAATTTTGAGCTGAAGCTGACATTCAAGGTTGGACTTGTTACTTCATGTCAAGAATGACTAAACCAAATCAAGAGAAACCTACTTTGCAGCTTAATTAATAGTAAACACTGATCTCATTATCTGAAAATATAAGAGATCATTTATTAATTTAAAATAAAAAAGAGATAACCAAAGGTTAGTTCAATTTGGAAATAAAATAGTATCCCCAAAAATGCTAATGCTGCAATTTGATTTACCTTGGGCAAGTCATGTAACCTTTGTGGGCCTTAGTTTCTCCTCCATAAAAAAATGAATTAGACTCAAAGGCCCCTAAGGACCATCTCCCCATCTCTATCTCTAGAGCTACTTGTCCTCTCATGTTTGAATGATATCTTGTACCTGTTTTTTTTTTAAACCCTTACTTTCTGTCTTAGAATTAATACTATATATTAGTTCTAAGGCAGAAGAGCAGTAAAGGGCTAAGCAATGGGGATTTGCCCAGGGTCACACAGCTAAGAAGTGTCTGAGGCCAGATTTGAACCCAGGACCTCCCATTGCTAGGCCTGGCTTTTGATCCACCAAGCCACCTAGCTGCCCCCTATATCTTGTAGTTTTAATGAATCTTTGAAGTCTATCCCTTCAAGTATATTCCTTATACCTCACACATAGCCCCCTATCAGCTTTGGCATTTTATATTTATAATATAATTATATCTACATGAATAAAATGTCCATGGATCATAATGAGCAGCAGATCTACTTGAGAAAAGTATTCCAAATAGTTCAACTGAGAGCTAATTTGATGGTCACACAGGAAGCACTGGGCAGATCTCCTTTGGGAGGAAAGAAAAGCAACCAGATAGCAATTATTCTCTCTATTGACATATTCTATTTACAGAAAAATGCTGAAACATTGAACTAAGGCCAAGTCATGGGCTTTAACCAGCTTCATCCCTGTCAGGCTGTATTAGTAGAAACCTACTTGCCCAGACCAGGCAAAGAGGCAGGCTGTTTGCCTCAAGGGCACATTTGACCTGATTACACTTTATAGAATGTGGGGACTATGATTCCAAATCGACAGACCAGAATGAGAGATTAGCAGAGTCTACAAATCTGCTAGAATCTTCTTGGGAAGGATAAGAAGTTCACCAAGCCAGGGGGTTGATTTTCATTTCACTCAGTGAACAGGTGTTCCACAATAATTCTTTTTAAAAAAATCTTTTTTTTCTGACACCCAGTATTAATTGAAACTAAAAACAGCAGCAGATCTAAGTTAACAGGAATTACTTTTTCATAAAAGGCTATATAAAGGACCAAAGAGAATTCAAATCCAGGGCCTTGAAACCCAAAGCTGTTCACTATTTTATTCCCAGTTCTCTAATTATCATCATTTTCAAATTCAGGTATAGATATTAACCCTACACTTCTGAAGGTGAGAATAACATTCGGCCAGCCTCACCCAGTATCCTGGAATGGGAAGTGGTTTTATTTAGGAGATAAAGATATGTAAGAATGTCAGTAAAGTAAGCCAAAAACTCTTTGGAGTTCCTTGATTAGTTTGATTTAACAAACTCTACTGCTAACTTATTACATTCTCTCCTGAGGAACTATCAAGGATCATCAGTTTGAGGCAGTCCTAAAACTGAACTGGGTTTGTTACCCAATTATACTATTTCTCTCACCCATTTTCACTATGGCCCAAAGAAAGAAACAGGCATATGTTTGAACAGTGTCTCATAAGGCCAAAAAATGAAACCAAACCCAAATTAGAATTTTCCACGGTAACTACAGTAAAGAACTTAACAGGATAACAGGATCAGCTTTTTTGAAGAGTGCTTCAACAAGAGACAGTGATTTGCTTTCTGTGAAAAAGGCAGACTGCCAGGGCTTCTGGTTTGCTTTAAGGAATCTCAGTAGTCTGCCCCTTCAAGTGGATTCCATATTCCCTCCCTTTCCCTCCCCCCCCCACGTCTCCCATCCTTCCCCTCCTTATCCAAACATTAAAATTTACACAGCTCATTGAAATTGTGGGATAACATAATCTCATGGTCTTGTTCAAAGCTAGTTGGATTTCAGAATCCAAAAGGTTACAGTAACAAAGTGACGGTTTGTATTAACAGCCAGAGAACTTTACCCAGTACTTTTCCCCCAGCTACCATGCACTCAAATCATTATTCGAACAATCTAGAGAGAGATTTAGAATTAATAATTTATCACCTTCTCCTACTGCAATGTAGTCAGGAAAATAGGACACTTTGGCAGGAGAAAGCTGCTGTTCAAGGCTCACAGTTCTAATACATCCCATTAGTTATCTATCTACTGCACTCTTTTTTTTTTTTTTTTTATAATTTTTTTTTTTATTTTAAACCCTTAACTTCTGTGTGTATTGACTTATAGGTGGAAGAGTGGTAAGGGTAGACAATAGGGGTCAAGTGACTTGCCCAGGGTCCCACAGCTGGGAAGTGTCTGAGGCCGGATTTGAACCTAGGACCTCCCGTCTCTAGGCCTGGCTCTCAATCCACTGAGCTACCCAGCTGCCCCCTCTACTGCACTCTTAATCAGTGCCTAGTGGACACATAAAAGAGGGGAACAATACAGATAAAATGTCACCTGGAGATGCTCTCTTTACTGGTGGAACAAAATGGATCCACTTCTGAAACACTGCATCTTTTCAATAGGAATAAAAGGCCATCCCGGGACCCTGAATTTAAGTTAGCCTCAATCCCTGCCATCCCCTTCCCCCGAAACATTTACCTCCTGGAAATATTCTTTCTCATATGTATATACTGCTAAACTGAACTTTTCAATATTCTTTAGACATGTCCTGAATTCTTCATTCTTTCTATCTAGAATGTCACTACCTCCCCCAATTCCTAAAGCCCCATATCCCCTGTCCAATTGCTATTCTTCAAAATCCAGCTCAAACATCATATCTTCCATAAAGTCTTATGTAAACCCCATCTTTCTTCCTCTCCCTGCCAGCCAGAAGTGATCTCTTCTTACTTTATAGTCCTAAACATTTTGTTTGTACCTCTCACTGCATATATCACATTCTATCTTGAACTGTATTTAATTCTGTATCTGTCTAAAGGCTGCTCTTTGAAGATAGAAACGATATAGAATTAATCTTTGTATCTTCCACAATCATGTAAGTAGCAAAATCTCAATAAATATTTATTAAACACAATGGACTGCAGATCTCAAAACTTCATCTCTATCCATGTAAAGGATTCAGAAAAGCAGATGACTTCCTTCTCTAGAGCAAGATAATAGCAACTTCAATTAAGAGAAAAAAATAACTTCCTTAAATCATGGAGTCTAAAAGCTAAAATAGGAAATTTTACAGTAAAATGCTGGTAGACATGCTATAAATATAGATTCAGGCATTCCGATATGGTGATACATGTGGAAGCAGCAAAGGATCTCAGGGGGTGAAGTTCTAGGCCTGATATAAGCCTCAATTTCAAATCCAGCTTCAAGACACTCAATAGCTGAATGATCTTGAATGTAAATCACTTAATCACAGTTTGCCTCCACTACCTCAAATGTAAAATGGGAATAATAATAGTACCTACTTGTTATGAGGCTCAAATGAGATATTTGTAAAGTACTTACTATAACGCCCATCATAGTTACGCATTAACTATTATTATTTGCATCTTGAGTTATATCTCCCGGAACTTAACACTAATCTGGTTTTATCCAATCACTTCAATCTATTGCATTTGTAAACTGGATATGCTCTAGGTTCAGCTCAAGTCCTATTCTCATCTATGAGGCTCTCCTTGACTAGTCCAGCCCTAAATGATCTCTCTCTCCTCCCTCCTCTGCACATCTGTAACATTCATTAGCATCTGTACCACACAATTTAGTACTAAATTACAGTCTGTCTTGTACTGCATTATGAGCAATAAATTTTGTGAGGGCAGGGACTAAAGGCTCTGGATTTGTAAACAGTGAACCTGGGTTAGGATACAGGCTTCGCAAACAGATCAGCTCAGAAACAATTCCAAGGAAGAAGAAAAAATTCTAGAAATTTGAAATTATCTAAGTTATTTAAAACAGTGTGGCAATTGGATAATGCACCAGCCTTGAGGCTGGGAAAACCTGTGTTCAAATTCTGCCTCTGACACAGAGTTTGTGACCCTTCACAAGTCACACAAAATTTTATTGCTCTAGCCAATTCTCTAAGACCATGAGTAGCAGAGAAGGTGCCCAAATGCATTGGAAAAGGGAGTTTCCTCACTTGCAAATTCTCTATACAAATGAAATGATTAGTCCTAGTTTCTAACCCCAAATTAATGAAAAGCTGGAGGAAAAAAAAAAGAGAAAAATAGGGAATTCATGAACCAAATTCAAGTGGAGACTCTTCTCAGACCAAAGGTAAATCTAATTAATCCCTTTGAAGAGGCAACTTTAGTTTGATTCCCAGAATTACTAGTGAAAAGAAACCCCATACCACTGTGACTGGAGGCTTTAATCAAGGAGGGTGCCAGGGAAGCTGCTCAGAGGGAAAATAGATGATTGCGGTCTTTTTATTAGTATTGTCAGAAACAATATGTAATCTGAATCACCACGACAAGCATTCAGAAAAAAGCTTTTAACAAGAGGAAAATGTCACAAAACAGTCTTCAACTGGACCAAATACACTTAAAGGGCTGATCTAAAGTCTACCCACAGAACTGAGTTTTAATAACTTGCTTCCATACTACTTCAGCTGAGCATTTCTAACATGAAATATTGTCTTGAAAGCACTTTGCAAACTTTCAAATACTGTATAATATTAGCTATAGTACTGAATGAGTATTCTGGGAGAGGCAGTTACCTTTCTGAGGTAAAATAATGGGATAAATGCCAGCTGGGTCCCCCAATACTTACATGAAGATCTCTAATAAAATTGAAAAATCACTGGCCTTTAGACTTGGGTTCTAATTGTGACACTAATTCTCTGAAGGATCTTGGAATTTCAGAGCTGGAAGAAGGCATATAATCCAATTCTGACCAGAATAAGAATTCTTTCTGCATATTTTCAACAAGTTATCATCCAGAATATCTCGACAAGATGGCTGCCTAAGCAGGAAGCAGACCACCTGACTCTCAAATATCAACTCCAGTAAGACCCTGACTTCCCTCCATAACAAAATTCAGTAAGAAACTACAATGGTTTCTTCCATACCAAAACTGGAAGGAAAAAAAAGTTAGCCAGAAGTTCACAGCAATAAGAGAGGGAACTGATATAAGCAAAGTAATGGTCAACAACTTCCCAGTAAAACCAGAAACAAGTTATTTATAGTCTAACATGTCCAGAGAAAGCAAGCATAAAAGGCTCCTCTGAGAAAAATCCCTGGTTATTTAGCAAGCTCTAAGATGAGAAATCTTGGAAGTAAAGGAGTACAAAGGCATTAAACACCTGCAGTATTCGTTACAAGACAATCTAGGCCTAGTGCAGGGTTGATGAAACTTTTCCCAGTTCAAGCACCCAAAGGGCAAATTCAAGCTGTCTGTGAGCCCCCACATTAATGGAGAGAGTTGAGGGATAAAGTGCTTGCTTTGGGCAGCTGGACAGAGAGGTGGAGCATGCAAAAAATGTCCTCTGGCACTGGGAAGAGGGGGAATGGAGCAGCTCCCCTAGTGCCAGCTGTGCACACATGCCACAGCTTCACCAATGAGGGCCTGGTGGCCCTTATATTATGTCCCCAGACATCACAGAGCACTGTGAAGATCCAACAGTGAGCCTGAAAGATTCAGGAAAGGCCTATCTCTGGGATGTGATGGTCAGGTCAAGAACCTATAGAAAGAAATGAAAGACAAAGCTTAGCCAACTACGCTACCCAAAAGCTCAGTAAGCAGGTATAGTGACCCTGGCACAAAGCTCCAACTCAGGAAACAAAGATGGAAAGAGTAATAAATAAAAAATACTAACCAGAGTAAAAAATTATTACAAATCTAGAAATCTTCCAAAAAACAAGTAACCTTGTAATAAATGCAAATGGAGACTCAAAGGAAAATATGGATTTTCTACAAGGCCTATATGATACCTAGGAAAAAAAAATAAAGCAAGAGATGAAAAAAATTAAATAAATGCTCTAAAGAAAAGAATTGAAACAAATGAAATCACTTAAAAGAGAAAGTAGCAGATCTTACCTGAGAAATAGCAGAATAGAGCAAACTGAAATCAATGACTGTATAGTAAGAAATACTGGAACAAAATCAAAAGATTAAAAAACTGAAGAAAATATAAAAGATAATAAGCACAGCAACTTGGGAAACTGGCCAAAGAGAAATGATTAGACTCCCTGAAAACCTTGATTAATAAAAAAAAAGTAAAAATGCCTCAACACTATTTCAAGAAATTTTAAGTAAAAATTGCACAGATTCATTAGTCCAGAAGGCAGAGTAAAGACAGATCCACCTCCTGAAAAAAAAAAATCATAACAAAAACAAAAACAACAAAAAACTCCCAATAAAAAACTTCACAAAGGAAAAGTCCCAGAAATGTCAAAGCCAAAATCCAGAGCTGTTATAGCAAAGAAAAAATATTATTAACATCCAGAAAGAAGTAGCTCAAGGACCAAGGAACAACCTCTAGGATCACATAAGGCCTGGAAGCTTCTATTCTAATAGGGAGGAGAACTTGGCATATTCTAAGAGGCAAAAAACAAACAACCAAAAAAAAAAAAATCCTCAAAAAACCCCCAAGATGAAAAAAGAAAAAATGAAAGAAATAGGCTCCCAACCAAGAATAACTGCAAAGTTGAATTTATCTTACATGGAGGAAAATGGATCTTTAATGGAATAAAGAACTTTCAAGCATTTCTTATGAAAACACCAGAGTTGAGTAGGAATTCTGAAATACATATATAAGAGTGCAGTGCAACCTAGAAAGGAAATGATGAAAACGATGATTTCAGAGAATCCTGGGTAGTATGAACTGAGGCAGAGTGAAGTGGACAAGGAAAACAATTTGTACAAAGACAAGAACACTGTAAAGAAAAATAACTTTGAAAGACTTAACTCTGATCAATGCAATGGCAAACTCATATTCCAGAGGATCTATGATGAAGTCTATTACCCACCTCCTTATAAGAGTTAATGGACACAAAGTGCAAAGATATATGTCTTTGGACATTGCCACTATGTGGATTAATTTTTGCAATTATGTTTATTTGTAACAAGGGATCTCTTCCCACCTTTCAGTTTTTAATGTCAGTGGGAGGGGTGACCAATAGTAATGTCCAAAAAAGTAGTCTACTGTAACATTTTTAAAAATGCATAACCAGGGGCAACTAGGTAGCACTGTGGATGGAGTGCTAGGTCTGGATTTGGGAGGAACTGGATTCTGATCTGGACTCAGATACTTCCCAGTTGTGTGACTCTGGATAACTCACTTAACCCCAATTGCCTGGTCCTTACTATTCATCTGTCTTAGAACTAAGACTAAAGCAGAAGGAAAAGGTTTAAAAACAAAAATGCACAATCCTGTAACCCAGGGGAATCACTACTAGACCTATATCCCAAAGAGATCAAAGAAGGAGGAAAAGGATCCATGTATTCCAAAACAGGTATAGCTGCTCTTTTTATGGGGGCAATGAGCCTACCAGTTTGGTAGCTAAACAAATCATGGCATGTGAACAGAAAGGAATACTATTGGGTTGTAAGAAATGGCAAAGGGAAAGGTTTCAGGGAAACCTGAGAAAACCTATAAACTGAGGCAGCATAAAGTGAGCAGAACTAGGACAACAATTTTTGTAATAATAACTACAACGTAAAGATAAACAACTTTAGGACTTAAGAACTATGATCAAGGTAATGACCAATCAATATTCCAAAGGAATCATGATATTAAGGTGTTGGACTCAGGATACAGATTGAGGCATATTTTTATTAGATATCTTCAATGTGGGAATAAGTTTTATTTGTTATGCATATGTTACAAGGTTGCTTTTTTTAATCCTCAATGGGGAAGAATCAGACAGGGAAATAAAATGAACTTTTAAAAATGAATACAAATAAGTCAAATAAAATGCACAGAAAAGAAATAATTTCAGAAGGAAGTACGAACAATACAGTTTTAAAGTAATTTGTATTTTATTATATACTTATTTTTAAAGTGGCATGAAATAAAGACTCAGTTTCATAGAGAATCTTTTTTTGTGTTTTGTGTATTTAGAAATAAACACATTGAGAAATGAGTATTTTATAGTGTTTAAATTCAGAATACATTAAAAATGTATGTAGCTATTATCCTGATACTTTCTATAATTACTTCTGACTTAACATCACTTTTGTACCTTCTTCACCAATAAAATAACTAATAGGCACCTTCTATATGTCCACTGTTCTTCTAGTATCTGTATAGGATAGACGATAAAGGAAAAATCTGCCCAACCGTTGAGGAGATAAGTTGAGTATATATAATAATAGCTAGCATTTTAATAGTAATACTAATGATAGCTAGCATCTATATAGCACCTACTACATGCCAGGCACTTTGCTAAGCATTTTATATAAATATCATCTCATTTGATACTCACAACAATCTTGGGAGGGAGGTGATTTATTATCCTCATTTTACAGATAAAAAACTCAGGCAGCAGAGGTTAAGTAAATTTTCCAGTGTGATATGGCTAGGAAGTGTCTGAGATAGAATTTGAACTCAGGTCTTCTTGACTTCAGGCCCAGTGTACAATGTGCCACCTCCAGGTCTCATAAATTTATATAACCCTTTAATGTTAACTAAAGTTTTATCTGTTTTTTTTTTTTTAACATTTGATCCTCAAAGTACACTGTCATATGTCATCCAGCACTAGATGGTGAGGAATAAAGAAGAGCTTTTTTTTTTTTTTTACTTCTTAGTACTCCATCTATTTCCAAATTTCTTTGACAATATGTTGTCTAGCATAGTTTGAGGGAAATGAGATTTTTTCTTTGGTGCTGAATTCATTTAATTCTCCCTTAAGATGCTTCCCTGGAAATAGTCAGCTATCCCAGCAAAGCAACAATGAGAGGAAAAATTTGTTTAGGTCAGGTTTATGTCAACTGAAATTTCCTCCACTAAAATTATGCAAGCATTAACAGAGTAACAAACAGAAAGGTGATGTGATGAAAACTGTTAAATACTGTAATTATTTGTTTCTCAATATCACCATAACCACCATCATTTCCTTAAAAATGCAATAGAAAACTCTATAATTATAGTATTAACAATAAATATCAATTGTTTTAGATTTTTGTATTAAAACCTCAGCATTGATCTCCAACTTCAAAAGGTCAAATTTGAGACTATAGACATGGTCAAGTTTCCTAAGCTAAAAGTTTCTTTCGTAAATTCTACATTTTATCCACCCCAACAAAACGCTGTCAATAAAATAAACAGTAGAAAGAAAGAAGCAGTATTTCCCTCTGAAACTAAGCCTTCTCTGTATTGTTTGCCAGGAGGAAGCTCTCAATTGGTAAAATGATATTCAATAAGTAAGAACATCTTATGAAACCCTCCAAATGGGAAACTTTCTATAAGAAAGCCAAAGGATATATTATACCAGTGATGGGTAATCTGTCTGGATTTCAAAGTCCATCATAACTCAGCCTCTTTCTGCCTTTTCAAGGTTCTTACATCTCACTCCCCTCCATATATTCTTCAACACTGGCTTCTTTGCTATTCCTTGCATAAGACACTTAATCTCCCAGCTCTAAGTATTTTCATTGACATACCACCACCTAGATCTCCCTCTCCTAGCTTCTTTGACCTCCTTCAAGTCTTAGTTAAATCTCACCTTCTGCAATAAGCCTTTTCTATTTCTCCTTATTCTTAGTGTCTTTCTTCTGAGACCATCTCTAATTTATCCTGTACAGATCTTGTTTGTACATAGTTTTTTGCATGTTGTCTCCCCTGTTAGACTGAGCTTCTTGAATGTAAGGATTATTTCTTTTTTTTGCTTTTTTGATATCTCATGCACTTAGCAAAATGCCTGGTACATAGTCAGCTTATAAAAAAATGGCCCCTGACTGAAAGACTGAGATAAGAACTGAGTTTGGTAACCATCTTAAAATAATAAAACCAATTTACCTAACTAAGAATTAAATTTGTTTCTTAGGCAAGCAAAAAAAACCTAAATAATTAGGAGGATCACCCTTTCGGCTCTGGTCACTTATTAACCAGCAAACTATTTCACTTTTCATTTTCTAACTCAGCCACCCTTTAATATGGATCTAAGAATTCATAAATGAAAACTATTCATTTTACCATGAAACCACTAGAAAAATTCGTACCTGTTGATGAACATAAAGCATTGAGACAAAGACATGCATAAAATAGATGCAGGCTTTTCAACCCGTTTTCAGGTCTTTGCCAATATCTTCTTGATAAAATCCAGGAACCAATATCCAATTCGACTTTCAACTTCTTCTCCATAGTCTTTACGACAAGAAGAACTAGGACTCTGGAAAGACACAAAGAAGAGAAATTAACTGTCAAGTAAATGATAATTTGTTTCTTAAAAAAATGAACTAGGGAAAAAGGTATGACAGATTCCAGGTCTGCCTTTCCAATTTATTTCTTCCAATAAAATTTAAAACTTTAATTACCAGGATAACAACACAGCAAGGAATATGAAGTGGAGCCATCATAATAGGTAGGCATTTCACACCTAATTACTTTCCAGTCACTGTTTAATAGTAAATCAGCACCTTTGTCCTTTCCTTTCATGAGCCCTTCTCTACCCACACATCTTCCTTACATCTTTGTATTCATTATTTTTAAAAAGAAAAACATCTTAGTAATATTATGAGGCTTTAATGAGTTCTGAAGAAGCATTCAAATTTTTTCCAAATGTGCAGCTGTCAACTCAGCCTGGCAAGCAGCACAGGTTGGCAAACCCAAACATCACTAAGCTTAGCAAATGTGCTAAGCACACAGGGAGACTGTCATCACTTTGCTATCTGTGCTGGCTAGTACCAGTGAAGAAAGATTCATGGTGCTACAGAACTAAGTTACAGCCACCCCAAGGCAGATTTTCACTAACTACTAGGCATCCCAAGAAGCTAGACACTTTCATTCAATCCTTTGCTACCAGTGAATCTCCAAATGTGATCTTGGCTAGTGATGAGTAAAAAAGCCAGGGAAATGATACCTGAGAATTCAAAAAACTAGACCCAATAACTTATCTGTCCTATCAGATTTAATGGAGAGCCATAGAAAACATCATGATAAAACTACCAACTTAGGATGTAAAGGGTGTCTATATAATTTATCAATCTTTTCCTACAGAAAGCCTATCCTGATTGTCCTCATTTTTTAAGGCCCTTCTAACCATAAACTGTAGATAATCTGTATTTAATTTTCTATACAGATGTTGTTCCTTCAAAAAGAATATAAGTTCCTTGAGAGCGGGGATTGTTTACTTTTTTTCTTGGATCCCAGAACCTTGCATAGCTCGACACCCACTAGGTACCTTATAAATGCTTGTTACTTGTTGAATTAAATTACCCACACAAGCCCATCAAAAAAAATTCTTCTCTTAATGGATGACTCAATACCTATCAACAGTACCTTGAGAGGAAGGTGCATGTGGGCATTGTGAAAATGAAGTCTTCAAAGCAGAAAAACAGGAGTAATTAATGCCACCAGGTTGCCAAAGGTGGTTAGAGGCTAAACATTTCACACAATGAAACTAAAAGAGGCACAATGGCTAATTACACTTAAATACCAAATAAGACCTTCCTCTAAAATCTACAACTGAGCCAAAAGATAGAAATTGTTACTAGGATACAATGAAGAACTTTTTGGCCAATAGCAGAAATTATAAAGCAGGCTAGCAAGGCATAAAAGAATAATTATTAAAAGAATTCAAAGGGTAATAACCTGGGGAGAAAAGGCATACCCCCACACGTGGAACCCAGTAAGCATTTAGGGCATTACAAGTACACCCAAAATAAAAGCACTCTGTTGTCGCAGCTGTTCAGAAGGAGCAGGGGGTAATGTTTGCTTAATACTTCAGGTTGATGGAGGATGTATCATAGTTCAGTCTGTCAGCTTCATACGTGGAACTCCATTTATGTACTCAGCGATAAGATATGTTTGAAGGGCAAATCATGCTTGAAACAGCCTATTCAGCTGGTACTAGTAATCAAGAATAAAGCCCTCAGAACAACAACAAAAAAACCCTACCACCACCGCACAGCTCAAAGATATTTTGGAAAGTTACAGAACAGACTGTCGTGAATAGTTTTGCTTATATTTGCACACATTGTTTTCCAAATAGCTTGAAAAACGAACAGATTGTTCTGAGAGGTCGCATTCCAATTTGCTCTTTAGTAGCTAGTCCCCTAATCACAGAAGGAATAGTAGGAAAAGTCAATAGCTTATGCTTTTCACAGATTTTAACATGACTAACTTTGTACAAGCCTGTTGGTGGATAAGGGTCCAGAGATAAGCTACAGACAAGGATTCTTTTTATTCCTTTTCCAATTTGAAATGTAGGCTCTTTTACCCCTGCAATTTTACTATAATTCTTCCTATTCTCATGTATGCAGCACAGCATGATTTATTTTGTGTTGATTAGGAAATCTTCAAAACCCTGCATCACTCAGCTTTCGGATGACCACCAATCCTCCGCTTCCACCACCTCCCTTCTTTAACGTGATTGCAAAATCTGAATAGCACCTTTCTTCCTCTCTCTTAATCATTTTAAGATTTGGAAAAAACAAAACAAAACAAAAAAAAAACCTCAAACATCATAGGACTCTTCTGATAAACAGCAGAAGACACTGACCACAGAACAAGACCGAGGAAGGAAGAAGGGGTCAAAAGAAAGCAACACACATACAGGTAACCTTTTCTGTCCCATCCCTACATAGCCGAATACTAGGGCCTCTTGGTATATGTCTTTGCTGTGAGTAGCTCTAGTCAAGCTAACGTGAGACTGGACTACCCAATAGGGCTCATTCAACTTTCGACAAGCATTTATTGAGCACCTATCATCTGCCAAGTAGAGGCTTGGGTACTGGGGGTGGCGGGGGAAAGAGGTAAGGGGGGGGGGGTCCCAAAGAAGAAAATGAAACGGTTCCTGCCCTCAGAGAGCTTCTATTTTAAAATGCCAAGCCGGAAACCTTTGCGGGGGAAGGGCTGATTAACCCAGGGCTGGGAGACCTGGGTCCTAGGCCAGGAGCCAGGGTCTGGGGGTGGAGCCGACCCTTCCTCCCCCTCCCACCTACCCGGGGCTCAGGGCCAGGCGGCTCCACGGCGAGTCTCGGCCTCCTCCTCCTCCGGCTCCATGGGGGAGGTGGAAGCTGGGCCTTGGGACCAGCCTGGAATGGGCCGGGCCGGGTTGAGCCGGGGCCACACGATGGACAGGTGGCCTCAAGGGAGCAGAAGGATCGATTTCCCTCCTCCCTCTCCGTTCGCTCCGACCCTCGGCTCCCTAATACCGTACGGCCGGTGCCCGCCTCAGTTCCCTGGGGTAGGTGCCTCCTTCCTACCTCAGCCTACCCGGAGGGACAGCGACCGCCGGATGTGGCCGGGGCCTCCACCCGGAAGTAATTTTCTTTCTGCCACCTCCCCCCCCCCGGAAGGGCAATTTGAGTGCCAGGTCCATGATGGAGGAGGGGATGGGATAAGGGGGGTGGGGAAGGGGCAGCGAGACCCCAAGAAAGAGCGATACTGGGCCAAAGAGAGGGAAACCACTTTTTCCCTGCACTTCCGAGATAGCTGCCGCCATCGCTTTCCCCTCTTAATAGCCGTTGGGAGCAAAGTGGGGCAGTGCCCACAAGGAAAATGGCGGGAGCGGGGGCGTCCCCTACTGCTCAACGCTCTGAAAGGCCATTGGTCAAGGACAGGAGTGAATCGGCCTCTGATTGGCCAGGATGTATGCGGGGGTGGGGGTGGAGCTGCCGCAGCAGGAACACGGAGTGTGCAACACGGTGTGAGCACCAGTGAAGGCTCCGGCTGCATTTCGTTTGGGGACGTCTCCTTGGTTCGCGGCCCCACCCGGGTGAGCACAGCCCCCCACTTTGGGCCCGCGTCTGCATCCTTGGAAGGGACCTCTCAGAGCAGTCGCTGACTTGTGTCGTGACATCTCGGGGGTCATATCGCGACATCACAGCTTCATATCGTGATATCACCGTGCCCGGTCGTGATAGCATCTCGTCGCATTTCCGTCCTCTCTTCTTTCCGCCTTAATTTTTTTTTGGTCATGCCATCTTTGGGGTTGTCCCATGTCGTGATCTTGCTGTGACCTCGTCGTGCCTTCCTTCGTGACATCACCTCAGGTCATCGTGAAGTGTGGCTTCATCATGCTGCTCTGTCGTGACTTCATCAGTGTCGTGTTGTGACCTGGCTTCGGCGAGACAGGTGGCGACCGCCGGGACTCCCCATCCCCGACGGCCCCCGCCCCCTTTCTCTCCTTACCCCCACCCAGCAGCCCATCTTCAATTATCCACTTTGCAGATCATCTCTTTTTTGGGGTGGGGGGCGGTGGGACCAGGACAGTTTGTGGTCCTTCCAGGCTTCTCCTCCCTCTACCTCTTCGCCAGCTCTCTGCTCAATGACACCTGCATCCGCAAGCTGGCTGGCGTGGGAAGGCAGAGGAGGTGAACCTTAATGGTTAATCCTGCTGTTGCTCACTTGCTAGCAGGAATGGGGGGTGGGGGTGGGGGGGGGGGGTGGAAAGGAGAAGGAGAAGGGGAGAAGGTAGCCCAGGACTGAAGAGGGGGTGGGGTCCTAGGTATCACGCAGGCTCTACTCTACTTGCCTCCCAGCCAATGCTGGGGGGCTGAATGCAAATTTGAAGACTTTCACAGCATTTCCCTGCCCCAATATACAATCAGGCAGGCTGCCAGGAGATTGGGGAAGGGGCTCTCCTTTTTGGCTTCTTCATCAGTGGCTGCTCCTTTCTCCCAGTGCATGTATAATTAAGCATCAGCTATGTTTCCATCCTCTAATGTTTTGTCTTCACCACTCCTTCCCATATCCACCCTTCCTCTTCTCCCCTCCGTGTTAGCATTTGGGGGAAAGTCTGAGGTGTATATGTATTGGGGGTGTCTTGAGGTTCTCTAGGCCAGAGGCCCCCCTGTCAAGCCATGGGGAAAGAGAGAAGGAGTGGAAGAAGGATTGCTAGGCTTTTGGGCAAAATGCTTGAATCTGCCCCCCAGCTTCCTCTTCCCCCTTACCCCTCTTTTGTAGATGACCTTGGGCCAGGGACTTAATCTCCCCATCACTGACATTTTTCACTTCATCTCCTAGAGAGGTGCCCCCATACATGAGGTGAGGTATAGCCTTAGAGACCCTCCCCTCCTCTTCTTCCAATCCTTTGCCCCATCCTGTGCTCTTTTTGTTAATCCCTCCCTCCTCAACACTCCCCCCCACCCCCCCCACCCCAGTGGAGCATTGCTCAGTCCCTCTTGTGTTCACAGTTGGGCAAGGCGGGCACACCATGGCGTCCGATTGTGAGCCGGCTCTGAGCCAGCCTGAGAGCCGCAACCCCACCCTGGAGCGATACCTGGGGGCCCTTCGAGATGCTAAGAACGACAGTGAACAGTTTGCTGCCCTGCTACTAGTAAGAACCTGAGGGGAGGGAAGGGGCTATGGGACCTGCTGAGTAGGTTGACATACCAAAATGAGGCTGGTTCTTTCCTTGGGTGATGTGGCTAAGAATCAGAAGTTCTAGAAATCCATTTGGGTGATATTCTGGATGCCCTTGTAGGGAATTAGGGTGAGAAGAGCTGGTTAGGATGCAGGTACAGGTGAATAGCTCTTCTCTATAGGGCTGGGGGTGGGGCGGGGAGAGCCAGGAGCCAGAGAAGGGTACTGGAGGCACTCACTCTGGGTGTCCCTGGCAGATGGGGGCTGACTCACAGGGTGCTATCAGCAGATAGTAACTAGTGTATTCTACTCACAATCCTGAGGAGTTTTCCCCTATACTCTGACAGTGGGCTTTGAAGAAGATGGCGGAGCCCATAGGGAAAGGTGCGAAGGGGTTCTTCATATTCACCCCAGAATGCTGGAAAGTGGGAGCTGGTGAGGGGTTGAGCTCAGCTAGAGGAGGGTGGCGTGGGGACAGAAGAGCAGCAGCCTGCAGTGCTGGGAAGGGTGGTTCGTGTGTGGGGTGAGGGAAAGAGGGGGGAGAGCAGCCAATGCTTGTTTGCCATGGCAACTGAGAGAAGGATGGGAGTCAAGGGCTCACACTGCAGCAGAGGAGGTGTTTAGGTGAAGTGTGAGGGGAAATGTTTTGACAGGCGGATCATGGAGACACAAGAGCCGCTTCCCCCCCCTCCCCCCCACCCAAGGTTGAGGGAAAGGATGAGACAATTTTCCAAAGGAAGTATATTCAAAAGGACCTTCAATACATAAGCATGGAGGCAGGGCATTGCAAGTGCTAGGTGCCAGACCCTTTCCAGCTCTGGTTTTTGGCATCAGAATTGGACAACAGAAAATCCTTTCTAATAAGGAAGGTGGGGAAATACTAAAAGGGGTTATGGAAGGAGACTGAATACCTCCCGTCCTCCCCTTTGCAGCACATTATCTCCCATTGCATAAAAAGAGTCTAATGAAAGAAAGGGCTCCCTTGCCTGGGCTCAGGAGTGTGGAGATATTAGATGACGCCTAGGGATGCCCAGCCTGAGTCAAGGAATGTGCTGGACTCCTAGTCCTGGGGCCACAGAGGCTCTTGCTGGATGCCTTGGTGCCCTGGTATATGAGGGGAATAGATGGCCATCCCCAGCATCTATTCTTCTCATTTTGACCCTCTGCCACAGGTGACCAAGGCAGTCAAGGCTGGTGACATTGATGCAAAAACTCGGCGGAGGATCTTTGATGCTGTGGGCTTTACTTTCCCCAATCGGCTCCTCACCAGCAAAGAAGCCCCTGACGGCTGCCCTGACCATGTCTTGCGAGCTCTGGGTGTGGCCTTGCTGGCCTGCTTCTGTAGCGACCCTGAGCTGGCTGCCCACCCCCAGGTCCTCAACAAGATTCCCATCCTGAGTGCCATCCTCACCACCCGGGGTGACCCCGATGACGCAGCCCGCCGTTCCATGATCGATGACACCTACCAATGCCTCACTGCTGTGGCTGGCACGCCCCGGGGACCCCGACACCTCATTGCTGGGGGTACTGTGGCTGCCCTATGCCAGGCTTACCTGGGGCATGGCTATGGCTTCGATCAAGCCCTGGCCCTCCTTGTGGGATTGTTGGCAGCTGCAGAGACCCAGTGCTGGAAGGAGGCGGAGCCCGAGCTGCTGGCCGTGCTTCGGGGCTTGAGTGAGGATTTCCAGAAGGCTGAGGATGCCAGCAAGTTTGAGCTCTGCCAGCTGCTGCCCCTGTTTCTGCCCCCGACGACTGTGCCCACCGAGTGCCTCCGAGATCTACAGGCTGGGCTGGCACGGATCCTGGGCAGCAAGCTGAGTTCCTGGCAGCGCAACCCAGCCCTCAAGCTGGCAGCTCGCTTGGCACATGCCTGTGGCTCTGAATGGATCCCGGCCGGTGGGTCTGGGGGCAAGTTCCTGGCCCTGTTAGTGAACCTGGCCTGTGTGGAAGTGAGGCTTGCCCTCGAGGAGCCTGGGGCGGAGGTGAAGGAGGATGTGGTGACTGCCTGTTATGCCCTGATGGAGCTGGGCATCCAGGAATGCACCAGGGTCGAGCAGCCATTGCTGAAGGAGCCCCAGAAGGTGCAGCTCGTGAGCATCATGAAGGAGGCCATTGGAGCTGTCATTCACTATCTGCAGCAGGTAAAGAGGGGCTCTTAGACCCCCTGCCAATAGCCACTGGGGAAAATGAGGGAAGAATTGATTCCAGACCTGGGGGAGCTCCAACTCAGGGAAACAAAGGTCCTCTGGGGGAAATCCCCAAGTTTATAGACATTAACTTCCAAATCATATAAATGTCCCTTTGTGGAGTAGGTAGTATGTCTTTTTTTTTTTTCTTTTTTCCATTTGACAAATGAAGAGACTGAGGTGCATCAGAGGGATGTGACTTGCCCGGGAGTGGCAGAGCCAGGATAAAAACCTGGCTCCTCTGATACCAAATCGAAAGTCCTTTCCTCTCTGTCTTGGCTGCCTCTATGTAAGGGAGATGAGACCCTTCCCCACTGCCACACCCACTTGATACACAGTATCTTCAAAGCCAGGGCAAAGCAATCAATTTGGAAGACATCTTTTTCCCTCAAAACTGGCCAGGAGCCAACCAGACCTAGAGGGGGAGCAGTCTGGCTCTTCTTTCCAGATGTTTTCCAGTCTGCAGTAGCATGCCCTCACCCCAGCTCATCTCCCAGCAGGGGCAGCAGAGAGCTTGTTGCCAGAGATCCTGATGAGAGGACCAGCTCTCCTTCTCTAATCCCTCATCTTCAGGGGCAACTGAGTGGCTCAGTGGTGGTTCACTGGACCTGGAGTTGAGAGGATCTAGTTTTAAATTTGGCCTCAGATATGTGACCTCTAGGGTAGTCACTTAACCCTGATTGCCTAGCCCTTGCCCTTCTGTCTTGGAGTTGTTATTAAGAAAGTAAGGGTTTAAAAAAAAACAACCCATACAAAGCTTATGGTGCAGTGTTCACATCCTAAGAGTGCTGGGTTTCTTAGTGATGGGGAGAGGCTTATGCCAAACCCTATCCTTTCATGTCCCTTCCCCCACTTTGAACCATTCACTCTAATTCAACCCTGAAAAAAAATTACAGACAGCCATCCAGGAAATCAATCACTCGAATAAAAATACAAAACCAGGAATCTTCCTCAAATTCTTGGCCTTTACTAGACAGAACCAGCCAAAGAGGATGCTTTTGCTCTTCTTGTCCTCTCCAGACTTGCCTGAAGTTCCCCCAGCTCTGGTTCTGTTTCTCTTTTCCAGCCCTTGGGAAACATGAACTATACAATTCCCAACTGCTTCATAGAGCTCTTTCCATATCTCCCTGTCTGCAAAATGTGTCTCCCTTTTTTTTTATGGACCAGTATCTAGTAAAAGATCCTAGTGTGTAGCTCTCTGAAGCTTTGCAGTGAGCCCTTTGTAATTTCTTCAAGAATGTGTTTAGGGACACATCTGAAGGAAATGGCTTATCCAGGGCTATCCAGCCACTGTGTGTCAGAGGTCGGCCTTGAACTCAATTCTTCCTTATTCTGAGACCAAGTCTCCGATATACCATACATGTTTTTATATTCCATTATGTTAACAGGCTTCAGGGTAGTCAGCCAGTCTCCACTTGCTGGACAAATAGATGGTTTTCTTTGCTGTGCAAACAGTAGCCATAAATGTCTTTGTACCAAAAGGTCCTTTTCCAAAATTTTGATGTTGTTTTTGGGATAGAGGCCCAGCAAGGGAATCGTGGGTGGCGAGGTGTGACTGGCTTTGTAGCTCTTCTTGCATATTGCTCTTTCATCTTCAATAAATATTTTTTAAACACCTGCTAAAGGGATGGCCCTGTGTACATGGAGCAGGGAGTACAATGAATTAAGTCAGGAAATGAAGGTGGGAGGCAGACTACAGAGTCTGGAATGCCAGGAATTAACCAGCCCCAACAAGCCATGTTCATTTTAACTTTAAAGCCCTAGGGGAGACCCAAGAGGGAATACTTAAACTGAGCTAGAGGTTCAACTAGACTTCTCCAGAGTTTCTGAGACTGTGATTTGATGAAACCTTTTGTGAGTCAGGCTAGCTTAAATTCAGCCACTGTTAGAACATCCAGTGGGGTGGGGGGTATGGGGTGTTGTTTTGAACCTGAGCTTGCGGGGAGGGGTGGTGGCACCTCAGGGATTGTGGGGGGTAGGTTCCTGGGGAGTCATGGGGAGGGGCAAGGAAAGGTCCTCAATCTCACTTAGGGTTTTGGGGGAGCAGGTGGGACCAGAAAAACAGAAGGAGCCCTTCGTGTTTGCCTCGGTGAGAATCTTGGGTGCCTGGCTGGCAGAAGAGACCTCATCCCTTCGAAAGGAGATCTGCCAGCTGCTGCCCTTCCTTGTCCGATATGCCAAGAGCCTCTACGAGGAGGCTGAGGAGGCTGGCGATCTCTCACAACAGGTGGCAAATCTAGCCATTTCTCCTACTCCTCCAGGGCCATCCTGGCCTGGAGATGCCCTCCGGTGAGTCACTGAATGAGTGAATAAATGATGTCACAAAAAAATCCCCAGCCTCAAGATTTGACCCTCTCATAGGAAAGGAGTAAGCTGGGACTCCCTGCTTTAGTTGGTATAGGTCAGTTCCAGGACCTTATCTCTGCTTCCCTATCCTTTCCTTTTCTCCCTCAGGCTACAGTCCTCCCCTCTCCCCGAGTTAAAGATGGCACAGATGTTGGCTGTGAATATGGGTAGGGTACCTCATACTGGCTTAAGAAGGGACTCCTCATGCCTTCGTGTCCCCAGCCGGCTCATAATTTTGTCTTTCTCCAGGCTCCTCCTGCCGGGCTGGTGCCACCTGACTGCAGAAGATGGACCCCGGGAGATCCTGATCAAGGAAGGGGCTCCCTCCCTGCTGTGCCAGTACTTCCTGCAGCAGTGGGAGCTCACGTCTCCTGGGCATGACACTTCAGTGCTGCCTGACAGTGTGGAGATTGGCCTACAGACCTGCTGCCACATTTTCCTCAACCTCGTGGTCACTGCACCTGGACTAATCAAGTGAGGGAATGGGCTGGATGGGACTGTGCTGGTGGTGGTGGTAGGACAGGGAATGGCCAACCACTTGCTGCCCCCTGGCCAACTTGTGCCTAAAACACCCAGATTCTTAGAACTCACCCCATGGAAAACTTTGCTGCTTTGACCCTAGTCATGAGTAGGTGGGTTCCCCATGGAGTTGTCTCTAAACTCCTAAAATTTGCACCAAACCCTTCTCATATCTCTGCCCACTGGACTCAGAGCTCTCTTGGCCATCTGCCCCTTGTTTTCATCAGATGCCTGAGTCCTACCCAACCCCCAGTGAGGAGAAGCAGGTTCTCATTTCATGTCCCTTTAGGCCCACTGCCTGACTCGTTTCTATTCCCTGTTGTGATCTGTGTATGACTTTCTCAAAGCCCAGCCTGTTGACCTGAACCCAGAGTCTAATTGGGGTTTCTTCAAAGCCTGATTGGACCCTACTAATTCTATTTTCTGGCCCCTCTCCCTCAACGTAGGCGGGACGCATGCTTCACATCCCTCATGAATACTCTAATGACTTCCCTGCCTTCGCTGGTTCAGCAGAAGGGGAGGCTGCTTCTGGCTGCCAATGTGGCCACCCTGGGCTTGCTCATGGCTCGGCTCCTCAGCACTTCTCCAGGTAAGACCCCAGGGGTGGAGCCAGGCCAGGGACACCCAGCCCTGGAGTCAGCCATTGTTCCTGATGGAACAATCATTGTTCTGAGGCAGGAGGAAGTGTGTGTATCTGTTCTCTATCTGGAGGGCTTTGGGCTAGACACTAAGAACCTCCTACCCACAGGGCAATCGATCACTGCAGTGGGTTCTCTGGAGAGTTGACAGTACTTTTAGTACATTTTGGTGGTGTGCAGGGGGACCCTTCATGGAAATAGGAATAGGGATAAGATGAATGTTGTCTATAGCCTGAGGGGTCTGTGGATCCAGAGGTTTTGGAGGCAGAGCCTCTGCCAAGTCAAAAATTATGGTCTCTCATGCTTGAAGTAGGTCTTGCCTCTGAGCTTCCTTCCTAGCAAAACTTTGCTACCTGCTCCCAAACAGCTCTGTTCCTTAACCCCTCCTGACCTCAGGCTTTGCTCTTCAAAGAGATAAGAAACCCTTCCCCTGGCTGAGCCCAGCTCCAGGGTCCTGGCCCACCCCACCCAGGCTATAGCTTCCACTTTGACTGTGGGTGTCTGTTGGGCCCCCTTTGTCTCCGACTGTTCCCTGTGCCCCATCTGTTGGCTTGGATGAGATTAGCAGACACCCATCCAGGAACAGGGCGTAGTGTTCTTTGTTCCCTGCCTTTAAATATTGAGGCCGAAATTCAGTGTTGAAAAGGAAACCATTAGAAGAATGGAGATCTAATCCAGCTAGAAAAAAATAGGGTCCCCCTTTACCGGTTCCTTAGGGTCACAGCCTGGTCTAGACCAAGCAACGAGCTCAGCCTAACCACTGGAGAAATAACTGCTCTTCGTGGAACCAGCCCACGTGGGACATGGGCTTTCACAATCCCTGGGTAATGGAACATCAGATGTCTCCTCCAGATCAGGCATATTCTGCATGATCAATGAGTGTGTCAACAGTTTGGAGGTTCTCCTGTTCCTCCTCCTCCCCACAGGGTAGATCATCCTTAATCCAGCCTCCGCTGATGTGGTGTGCATCTTGGGGGTGAGGATAGTGCAGTGTTGCCAATAAGAGTGGAACCAGGCACTCACCCCTGTTGCTCCCTCTGCTGGCCCAAAGAGTCAGAGCTCTGGCCCCCTCCTTCCATCCATAAACAGCTGAGCTGTTGAGTAGACCAGCCAGTCTGAGTTTGTTCTTTAAACCCTCCTATCAGTTCTAGGACAGAAGAGTGACAAAGGCCAGACATTTTTGGTTTAAGTGACTTGCCCAGCGTCACATAGCTGGGACGTGTCTGAGGCCAGGTCTAAACCCAGGCCCCCCCAACTTTAGACCCGGTAGCGGGTCTGATCTTGAGTGATTTCCAGGATACGCCCCCATTATCCTTGGTCCCTTCAGTTACCTCCCAATGCTGGCTCTCAGCAACAAAAACTCACATTCAAATAGTACTTTCACATACATTTTTTTTTTAACCCTCACCTTCTGTCAATACTGTGTATTGACCCCAAGGCAGAAGAGTGGCAAGGGTAGGCAATGGGGGTCAAGTGACTTGCCCAGAGTCACACGGCTGGGAAGTGTCTGAGGCCAGATTTGAACGTAGGACCTCCCTTCTCTAGGCCTGGCTCTCAATCCACTGAGCTACCCAGCTGCCCCCTTTCACATACATTTTTATTTGGTCTTTCTATTGGCCTTTTGAGGTAGCTATTGTGATTATAATTAGCCCACTTTAAAGACAAGGAAACTTGGGTTCAAAGTAATTAAACCCAAGATCACACAGCTAAGAAATGGCAGTGCAGAGGGCCCTTGAACCCAGACCTCTTGCCTTTCCATTGGACCAAGGCCCTTGTAGAAACCATAATGGGACAGAGCATTTGGAGAGGAACAATTCTTCAGGGCAGGGACCTGGCCAACAACAGGTGCTGCCTGAGCGTGTGTGAATTGTATGATCGGTTAAGTCTCTTCCTTTGCTGAGCCTCCCTGCCTGCTTACCTCACAGGAGCACTTAGCAAGCCTTAGCATGCTAAATCAGTGTTCCAAGTCCAAAGGTAAGTGGGGCCAGAGAGTTATTTTTAACACCCTCATTCGTGCTGCCCCTCCCCAAAGGGAAAATGGCTTTGGTCTCTGGGGCAGAATCCAGGGTGTGAGGTATCTCTGCCCTGCCTGAAGTCCTCCCCCCTTCCCTGTGCTTGTATTGCAGCTCTCCAGGGGACCCCCGCCTCCCGTGGCTTCTTTGCGGCAGCCATCCTTTTCCTGTCTCAGTCCCACGTGGCCAGAGCGAGCCCTGGTGCCGAGCAGGCCACACTGGCCCTAGCGCCCGACTATGAGGGGGTGTGGGCCGACCTGCAAGAGCTGTGGTTCCTAGGGATGCAGGCCTTCACAGGCTGTGTGCCTCTGCTGCCCTGGCTGGCCCCAGCCGCCCTGCGCTCTCGCTGGCCTCAGGAGCTCCTGCAGCTCCTAGGCAGCGTCTCCCCAACTTCAGTCAAACCTGAGATGGTGGCTGCCTACCAGGGAGTCTTGGTGGAGCTGGCCAGAGCCAACCGCCTCTGCCGGGAAGCCATGCGGCTGCAGGCGGGCGAGGAGACTGCCAGCCACTACCGCATGGCAGCCCTGGAACAGTGCCTCTCCGAGCCCTGAGGGAGGCGCTCCCCTGCCACCCCCTCCTGGCCTCTGCCCTGGCCACCCAGGAGGGAGGGGAGGAGAGAGGGAGGGAGAAGGAGAAGGAGAAGGAGGAGGAAGAGGACGTACCTTCCCAAGCCCCCAAACCCCCAGCTTTCTGGCTTTTCTGTACCCAGCCAGGCCTAGGGCCAGAGCATGGAGCTGGACCCCTGGCAAAAGAGCTACAACCCACTTCCCTTGGGGTGGGGAAGGGCAGCAGACTGCAGTGCTATGACTGTGGAGGCCTCAAGAGCCTTCTTTCCATCAGCCACAGCTTTGAAATTAGTGTTTGTGTCCCTGAGAAAGATGGTGCAGGTGGAGTTCCCCCAGGCCCACAGTGTGGGGTGCTTTTCCCCTAAGAGGTAGAAGAAAGGAGGTGAGAAGGGACAGGCAGGCAGGCAGGTGGGGGTGTTATGGGCTTCAGCCTCTGCCGGTGGGCCCTGCCGGCCAGGGCGTGGGCTTCCCTTCCTGTGATCCCCTGCCCTTGCCCTGCAGGGATCCTGGGGATCTCCTGGGGTAGAGACAGGATTAATTCTCCCTGACTTTGCCAAGAAGAGAAGAACCTTCTCTCCAACTGAGCCCCCCTAGGGGACCCAGGGGTGTGCAGGCTCTAGTTCTGATGGTGGGCGATGCTGGGGGAAGATGATTATTTTTTTCTTCCTGCACCAAGCTTGGATGCCTTCTAGCCCCTACCTGTCTTCCTTCTCCTGCCCTCTGGCCCTGCCCCACTGGAGCTGGGAGCGAGGGGACAGTTCCCTGAATCTGCATGTCTCCCTTCCTTTCCCCTAACAACTGATTTTCCATTGTCGTGTTGGTGCCTGGCTTCAGCTTCCTGTCCCTCCCAACAACTGACTTCTCTGCATGGAAATTTTGGCAGCTGCCACCCCAGCTGGTGCTGCCTATCCCACAGACATGGGGGGAAGGGGGTTCCCTCTTGCCCCACTCACCTCATGTTCTGCGTATGTGCTGAGCTCAAACTGTGCCCTGTGGATGTTCAATAAAGAATTATTGGTGTTAATGGAATTGCTGTGCTGTCTGTCCACTGATGAAGTCATGGACTTGCCCCTGGTCTGCAGGGTTGTGGAATCCCCAACTTCTACCTGGAAGCTTAGTTTTTAGGCTCGAGACCAACCAGCTTCCCCTCCTCCCCCCCCCCCATCCCCTTTGAAGCTCTGCCCCTAAGCTAAGACTGAGCAGGGCCCATTGGTGGACACTCAGTACTGAGCTCTAGGTAGGACAGAGCACATGAAAAGTGGCTGAGAGGCTGAAATCTAGAGGGCACTCCTTCATGGGAGCGTTTCCAGTGGGTGACCACACACCACATGCACTTCTGCTGCCTTCCCCCAAATTTAGGCCACGGACAAAATGGCTATTTACTGCCTCGCGTGTTAGACCCCAGAAAAGACAAGGGGAGGCTTGGGGTGAGCCCCAGAAGGCAAGCGGACTCTTCTAGGAAGTCCTCTGCCAGCCCCCAGGCCTAGTAGGGGAAGAGGCGGCAGCAACACCACAGTTGGGCTGCTGTTGTGAGAGGTGTCCACCAGGTGTCACTAGGAGATCTCTAGTTTTCTGTTCCACCCCACCCCATCCCCCTTGACACCCCAGCTTACACATCTCTTCAGGCCCAGACAATGGGCCAATGTGCCTAGACGCAGGAAGGTCTGGGAGACCAGAGGGAGTGGCAGCCCAACTGGGCAAAGAGAAGGGAGAGAACGTTGGCATGTGTCTTCACTGGATGCCGGGCCGAGACAGGGCGGCGGTATGGATGCCCCACTGTGCAGATGGGAGGCTCCTTGGTGCCCTTCCCCTCCCAGGCGGCAGGAAGTGAGGGTGGCCCAGCCCGGGGAGGGTTTTCGGTGTGCGTATACCTCCGTAGGCCCCATTACTCTCTCAGCCTTGCTTTCCTCCTCTGTAAAAGGAGGGTGATCATGGCACCTACCTCATAAGTTTATTATGAGGATAAAATAAATAGTATTTCTAAAGCACTTTGTAGACCTTAACGGGTTATATATTATTCATTCAACCGTTGGTATTAAATACCTACTATGTGGCGACCCCCAAAGAGGAATCAGAGATCTGCCCCTCACTCAGAAATGAGACCTTTAAAACAGTTGTGGTCACTGTGGAAAAGCTCTGAATTTGAATTGTCTTAGTTGTGATCTGACCCATCACCCAAGATTTCTGGGCCTCAGGCCCCTCTGAGAAAGGAGGAGATTGGACTCGGCTGTGTAAAAGCCATGACAAGAATGTTGACCTTGGAGCCAGAGAACCTAGGTCCAAATCCCGCCCGGCCTCATTGCGGACACATCCTGCCTCTGGACGTGCCAAAGGAGAGAGACGTGTAGGTCTGCATCGATGATCCCTTCGTCCTCGAGGACTCTTCTGAAAGCCTACTTCAAGCCATCCTAGTGCTAAATTGTGCAGTGCCGATGTTCGGAAAGGAGTTCAGAGAAGGAGAAGTCACTGGAGTTGTCAGGGAAGAGGTTTGTGATGGGAGGAGGGTGAGGAAACAGAGGGGAGTTCAGGCTTCATTGGGAGTTGGAATTAGATGGCAGAGGGCCTCGAATGTCAGGCTGAGTTTGAACTTTTTTTTTTAAACTGTTACCTTCCATCTTAGAATCAGCACTGTGTATTAGTTCCCAAGCAGAAGAGCAGGAAGGGGTAGGCAATGGGGGTTAAGTGACTTGCCCAGGGTCATACAGCTAGGCAGTGTCTGAGGCTAGGTTTGAATCCAGGACCTCCTGTCTCTAAGCCTGGCTCTCAATCCCACTGAACTACCCAGCTGCCCTCTTGGAACTTTGTTTAACAAGAATGTTGGTCTCTCTCCATCATCTCTTCCATATCTATCCTTGAATGGAGAATTTCCAGTTTTACAGAAAGAAAAAACCTCAAATCAATCCCTCCCTTCCCCAACTACCAAGGGCTCTGGGGGAGCAGCTACTGAGCCCTCTCCAGGGGGGGAGAGAGAGAGAGAGAGAGAGAAGACCCAGTGGGAGCTGGAGCAGAACTATGTTCTGCAGTGGGGCTCCCTGTGGCTTCTGGAGCTCAGCTAGGCCCTGCCCCTGCTTCTAGCTCGTGGTTTTGGCTCAGGGTTTGCCTCGATTGCTTCATGAGACAATTCTTAGAATGCTGGCACAGGAGACAACAGGGCAAGGGTCCCACCCCTCCTACGCAGTTGGGCCACCCACCAGCTTGTAAAGACACTGCCATACAGTGGAAAGGGCACTCTATTTGCGCTCAGAGGACCTGAGTTCCAATTCTGATTCCATCACTAGTTATCTGACTTGAGGTAAATCTAAAGCTCTCGGGGCCTCCGTTTTCTCATCTGTTAAAGGAAGGGGTTGGGACTGATTTAATGTAAGCGAGGCTGGCCTGAGAAGAGGCACTTGACTCGACTCTCCGCCAGGGGGCCTTCCGAGTCAGCTTACACTTGGCCACTGGGAGGCTAACCTTCCCTCTCTCTAGTCTGAGCTGGAGCTGAGCTCCCGGGGTCCAGAGGCACAATGGCCCAATCATAGAGCATCAGCCGTCTCTGAGCAGGAATCCTCACGATGACACCCATCCACTGAACCAGCGCTTGCTGGACACCCCATTCTGACTTGCCCATCGCTAGGCATTAGCTACATGAAGACAAAATGACAAAACGTCCCTGGCAAGTTAACAAGTCAGCCAGCATCCATGAAGGGCCGCCGCTAGATCCCAGTCAAGTACCTCTCTATCCCCCCCCCCCAAGAGAGGAGAGGTCAGGCACACTCTGGGCTTGGGGGGAAGGCACTCTGCATGGATCCACGTAGCCCCATGGGTCCTGACTCGTAAACAGGAGGCGCTCTTTCTTTCTTCAGAATCAGGCAGCTCCTCCCCAGCAGGCCTCGGGCTCCTGCTCTTATCCCCCAAGAGAGGGCCTTACAAGAAAAAGATAACATGGCCAAGGGGCAAGCACACTGGACTTGGATGCAAACTCAGAAACCCTGGGTGAGTCGCTGTGGATTTCCGTTTTCTCATCTATGAAATGCAGGGGTGACAATCAATTATCTCTAAACCTATGACTCATTTGTCTAGTGAACATTTCCCCTTTGCCCCTATCTCTGCCCCTGCACCATCCCTTCTGGAAGCTACATCTTCCCCTGACCCTGGTCTGAGCATCTCTTGGGTAGTCTTCATTTACAACAGAGAACCCTGGGCTTCTGGAGCTACCAAGAATGAAGGGGGGTGGCTAGGTGGCTCAGTAGATTAAGAGCCAAGCCCAGAGATGGGAAGTCCTGGGTTCAGTTGAGGCCTCAGACACTTCCTAGCTGTGTGCCCCTGGGCAAGTCACTTAACCTAGCCCTACTGCTCTTCTGCCTTGGAACCAATACACAGTATTGCTTTTAAGATGCAAGATAAGAGTTTTTAAAAATAAAGAATCAAGAGTACAGTAGGACTCCAACAATAAATGAATGTAGGGACACTGGCATATACACCTGCCCACTCATATGGGGAGGGAGGGTTCCCTGAGCAAATTCATGAACTATCTCTACCTCAAAGTGAGCCTCACTTGGGGACAGACTGAAACTACTGACAGTACAGGGGCAGCTGGATGGTGAAGTGGACAGAGAGCAGGCCCTGGAGTCAGGAAGACCAGAATTCAAATCCAGCCTCAGACATTCACTAACTGTGTGGCTGAACAAGTCCCTGACCCAGTTGGCCTCAGTTTCTTCATCTGGGCAAGGAAATGGCAAGCCACTCCAATATCTATGCCAAGAAAACCCCAAAATGACAAAGAATCAGACACAACTGAACAATGAATGAAGGTAAGGACCAGAATGAGAGGATTAAGGACTTCTCTTGGGATGTTGAGGGTCCTTTTATAGACTCAGGCTGGAGGGACCCCTTTGTGCTGATTGTATAATAAAGGGGGGCAGTTGTAGAGGTGGCCCTTTCCCTTTCCTTTTTAAAAACTCCTCTTGAAACAAAAACAAAACAAAACTCCCCAGTGAGCATGTCACTGCTGGCCAGGACATGCCTATTACACATATAACTCAGAGAGAAATGAACACAAACACAACTTCACACAAACACATATGCTTCCACTCCCACATCATTTCTCACACACAGGCATACACAGTTGCTCAGAACTGTCCCTTCTGATCTATAGATCCCTCCTGGGGATGCAAGGAGAAGAGAGGTTTTTTCCCCCCTCGGCCCCCCATCACCTAAGTCTGTTTTCTGAGACTCTAAGCTCTCACAAAAAATGAGATCAGGCATTGGGCTGCTCTTGGTTTGCATGGAGAGAGCCCAACTCACTAAGGCTCACTCCTTAACTGTGCCTGGCACATAATAGGCACTTAATAATTGCTTGTTTCCTTCCTTCCATCCTTGCTGCTGCCAGCCCCACCCTGCCTTTCCTCTCTAGGGAAATCTGAAGGGGACCTGCCAGACAAGTAGAGAGAAACCATTGGATATAGGGTGAGCAAAGACCACAGAGGAAGAATGGTTCAGCCTTATGGCTGGGACAGAGATTATCTTCTCCAACACAATGGGAACTTAATAAATGGTTCCTGGGTTGCATTGGTTCTCACCCCCTTTATTTCTCTTTTTCTTCCTCTTCCAGGCATTTTCTCTTTTATTTCTTCCTCCCTTCTTCCTGCCTTTCCTTCATTCATTTTCTCCTTTCTGCTTTCCTCCTTTCTTCCTTAATTCCTTCCCTGTCCTCTATCTCCTCCTTCTATTTATCTTCCTTCCTGGCCATCTCACTTCCCTCCTCTCCCTTCTCAAATTTCCTCTTCCTCCATCCCTCCTTTCTCTCTTCCTTCCCCTTTCTTCCTTGTCTTTTTTTCCTCCTCCACCCACCTGCCTGGTTTCCTCACTCCTTTCCCTTTCCTTTCCTTCCTTCCTTCCTCTTCTTTGTTCTCTTCCCTTGAAGCTTTCCATATTCTCTTGCTTCCTCTTCCTTGATCTTTCTTCCTCTCCTGACTCCTTGACTTTCAGTGGGTCCATTTTAGCCAGTTTGAGGAGGGAGGTGTGTGGAGGGAAAAGGATTAGAGTGGATGTTAGAAGCTGTCAGGAGAGGAAGATCCCAAACCTGTCACAGAGATGGATAATACTGTATACAACCTGTGTGTTACAGCCACATGTAAAATTATACACAGGATACACAGGCATCATCACAACCCTGGCCGTGGGTCAGAGCCACACCAAACACCCAGCCCTGTATGGATATAAACACACAAATCATTCTGTAGGTCAGGCCCACACACAATCAGGGACACAAGGCACCCACACCCAAAGCTCTTGTGTGTAGCAATCAGATCTAGTCACCAACACAGCTCCAGTCTCAGACAAACTTTCTCACCTCAGTGGTGTCCCTCTCAGGCTCTGCTTGGTCAGTCCACGGGGCCCCATAGGCATCCCTGGGGTGGGAAGGCTGGCCCAAGTCTGAGAGGAACCGGGCCAGGTAGGGAACAGGTAGAAGTCTCCTGGTGCAGCCAGGAGGGAACAGACACCTCTCCACCTTCCCAGAACGGCAGCACCGCTCCTGGCACTTTCCCGTGAATTCTTTCTTTGCCCCGTCTTCCCCATCGCCTTTCAGCCGGCCCCCATAAGCCAGTGACCCTGCCTTGGTTTCTTTCCTGGCCTCTGCCTGGGCCCTTTCTCTTAGCCCTCGGGGATGTGTCCGGGTAAGCTCCAGGATGGGTGGGGGAGGAGTGCAGTCACCCTGGCCCCAGGACTGCTGTTTTTCGGGTGCGAGGTGAAGGAAATGGGGAGCCCAAGACTTTAGGGGAGGAAAGAAAGATGCCAGACCCAGGAGGAAACTGAGGAACGTAGACCCAAGCAAACGGAGAGGTCCTGAGAGTCTGTTTGGTGAAGACTACCCCAACTGGCACACACTCTGGTGCCACCTTTTAGAAACCCAGCAGATTCTCCCGTCCTCTGACAAAGACCTCCCTCCCCCCTTACACCTACCCCACCCCTCGCTTCCCTGGGGATACTGAGCAGGCCCAAGCTAAAGCCCCCGGACTGTCTCTTTAATGCGCGCCCCCGGCGCCCCCCTGCGCGCTCCCGCCCATATAACTGAAGCGCATGGAGCTGGTCTGGGCTCAGAGGGAGAAGGGCCGGGAGATAGGAACAAGCTAAAAGACTTTTCCAACTGGAATCCTCCTCCTCCTTCTTCTCTTCCCGCCCTGCTCAACCCATCTCAGTTCACCCCCCCTGTAGCCCCCTGTCCAAGTCCCTGCCCCCGTTCCCCTGCCTGCTGGGGGGTCTCCAGCGCCCCATGGCTCTGAGCGGGGGCTCTGGGCATTGAGGAACCCCCTCCGAGGGGCTGCCCCTGGCGCCCACCTCTGGCCCGCCGCACAATCTCCGGAGCTCCGGGACTCGGCACTGAAGGGTCTCCAGTCCATCTGTCAAGCCGTCTGTTTGTCAGTCCCTTCCTCGAGGCCCCGCTGTCCCTCGGGCCGCCGCCTCCAGCCCGCCCGCACCCATGCTGGTTCATACTTACTCCGCGATGGTGAGTCCTGCAGGGGTTTGAGGTCGGGGTCGGAAAGGGGGTGGTGGTGCAGTGAATACACCAGGATTCGGCAATCTGGACCTGGGGGGTCTGGGGCAGTCCGGGGCCACAACTCAGCACGGGACAGTCCCGACATAGATCCAATTCGTACTTCCAGTCGGCTCCCCCGACAAAAACGAAATCTCAGCGGAGGAAGCACGGGGCTTCCACAGTCCCCGAAGGTGGGGTGCAGGCTGATTATCCTCTCTGATTGCAGGCTAGGAAAGACTGGGGAACCTGCTGGAGTTTCGGGGTTGGATCTTTGAAACCAGCGCTTGAAGATCGGCCCCTGGGTTTGGGGAAAGACACCACTGGGCCCCTGGGGCGGAGGGAAGTGGGGGGAGGAGAGAAATGAGGAGTTAGGGGTTAGGGCAGCTCCCCTTCTTCCGTCCCCCCACCTCCATTACCACCCTGGGACCCTGGGGGCACAGTACCCGAAAGGGCCCTAGGGCAGCGATGGGAAAAAGGGAATTTGTAGGGGGAGGAGGGGAGAGAAGGAAAGTACTTGATTCGGGCTGTTTCGATTTGTTTAATCCTTTTTGTCTTTGATGTTTAACTAAATTGATGCTCGATTATTCGATTTGGATAAATTCTAGCCCTTTGCTCCGGTTAATTTCCCACATTTCCTCCGGGGTCCTTTCCTGATTCTTAGTTTCTGGGTTTCACCGTGGCTAATTCCAGGCTTAGACTGGGCCGGGGACTGGGAGCGGAGGCGGACCTGAGCTGGGACCCCGGCGGTCTTGAGACTCGCTCCTGCAGAGGTTCCCTCCGTCTGTCCAACTTTTTGTCTGTCTCTCCTGGTTACGCAGGACCGTCCCGATGGGCTGAACGGCGCGGCTGGCGGGGGGCGCCTGTCGCAGCTCTCGTCTCTCAGCCAGGCGGCCTTCTCGGCGGCGGCGGCGCCTCCTCTGTGCCACACGCCTGCCTCGGACTTCCAGCCGCCCTACTTTCCGCCACCCTACCCTCAGCCGCCTCTGCCCTACGGTCAGACCCAAGAGACGGCTTTCCCCCACCTCGGCGAGCCTTACAGCGGCCTTGGATCGCTCCACCAGCACCCGCACCCGCACCAGCACCAGCAGCCGGCCTGGCCCTCCCCCCGAGGCGGCCGCCAGGACGAGCAAGGCCTCCTGGCTCAGACTCACCGGGCCCTGGGCCTGGACCCTCGCCGGGATTACCCAGGCGTTCCCCGCCTTTTGCACGGTCTGCCGGACGGAGCGCACGGCCTGGCCGACGGGCCGCTTGGCCTCCACGGACTGGCGGCACATCACGGCTTGGAGGATCTCCAGGTAAGGGCCCAGCAGGACCGAATGGGTAGGGAGGAAACCCGAGAGATCCAATCCCGACCCAAAGTGGAAGAAGAGTAGGATGAAGACAGGATGTTGATACTCAGAGAAAGTCCCAGAGGGGACATGACCCTAGGAAAGGCCCAGCAGGCACTGGGACAGAGGAGAGGGACAAACAGGGATGGCACTTAGGAAAGACCCTCAGAAGACAGAGAGAAAATGGGAATTGCCCCAGAGATCGAGGACAGGGCAAAAGTCCTGGCTGGGACAGGCCAAGAAAGATGCTGGGCAGGTTCTGGGGAGACTCACTGGAGAATGATGACAGAGAGGGAGTGGGATAGGAATAGAACCAGGGAAAAGGCCCTGCGGCTCTGATGTGGGGAAAGGCCTGTAGGAGAGCGGGATGCCAGGGTTTCTGAAGAGTACAAGAGAGGGACCCAAAGAATTCCGCGAGGGCTAGGGCAGGGCCTGGGAGCAGACCTGGTAGGCTCCAGCCGAGGCCACTTACGACGCCCAGAACAAGATTAAAACGTTTCTCCCAGCGAACTTTTTGTGGATCCCGGGTTAGGGGCCCTCAGTCCTCTTCCTCTCAGTCCTTTCCCCCTCTGTCGAGCCCGCAGCTCCTCGACCGCTCTGGGTTAATGATCTTCCCGCGGCTGCCCAGCCGGAACGGGTAGCAGCAGGAAAAGTCTAAGCCC
>NC_058132.1:82610346-82621195 GCF_016433145.1 Gracilinanus agilis | reverse complement strand
AGGAAGGAAGGGAGAAAGGAAGGAAGGGAAGAAGGAAGTGAGGAATGAAGGAAGGGAAGAAGGAAGTGAGGAAGGAAGGGAGAAAGGAAGGAAGGAAGGAAGGAAAGAAGGGAGAGAAAGGGAGGGAAAAGGGAGAAAGGGAAGAAGGAAGGAAGGAAGGGAAAAAGGAAGGGAGGAAGGGAAGAAGACTGTTTTGACAGATGTGTGAAGGGAGATGATTTGAAGGAAGTCACAGAGGTGTGGTAGAGAGAGTGTTCTACTTGGAGCCCAAGAGACCTGGGTTCAGATCCCAGCCACTTCATTCTCAGTTTCTTATCTGAAAATTAATAATAACTATCTTCC
Organism: Gracilinanus agilis; assembly: GCF_016433145.1. NCBI lineage: Eukaryota > Metazoa > Chordata > Mammalia > Didelphimorphia > Didelphidae > Gracilinanus > Gracilinanus agilis. The sequence continues at coordinate 82,620,853 of NC_058132.1, read as the reverse complement.
AGGTCAGTTGTGAGGCTTCAATGAGATACTGCATGGAAAGTATTTTTAAAGCTTAAGTTCTAGCTTTGTTGAGAAAGGAGAAACTGGAAACAAGGAAATTAGTGGCTATGTCAGTAATCTAAGAGAGAGCTGATGAAGCCCTAAATTAGTATTTTAGATGATATATAAGAGATGTGCAGACAGAATCAGTGAGAGGAGGCAAATCATTTGTTATCAATAAGTGAGGAAGAAGATGAAGTCAGGGTTAATTTTGGATTATGAACCTGAGTAACTTGAAAACTAATGGTAAGTTTTTTTTTTTTCTTAAAACTGTACCGTCCACCTCAACATCAATACTATGTATTGGTTCTAAGACAGAAGGTCAGGAAGAGACAATTAGAGTTAAGTAACTTGCCCAGGGTAACACAATTAGGCCACATTTGACCCCAGAATTTCCTATTTCTCTATCTAGTTCTCTATCCACTGAACCCTCCAGCTGCCCTAATGGTAGTCTTAATAGAAACTCAGAAAGAGGTCTGGAAGATGATAATAAATTTCGTTTTGAATACGTTGAGTTAGAAATCCCTACGTGATCTCCAAAATGTCAAGTAGGCAATTTTCATCCATGGCTGGAGTTCAAAGGAGAGAGAGAGGCTGGATATATAGGTCCTGAGTTCATCTTATATAATAGTAATAATAGCTAGTATTTATGTAGTACTTTAAGATTTGAACACACATATTCAAAATAGACATAGAATTATTAAAAGATACTCTAAAAGAAAGGCACTAGTAACCAGGAGTAGGAAAGGCTTCATGTAGAAGCTCCACACAGCTGTCAAAACAATCTTTTTTTTTTTAACCCTTACTTTCTGTCTTAGAATCAATATCATATTGGTTCTAAGACAGAAAAGCAGTAAGGACTAGGCAATGGGGGTTAAGTGACTTGTCCAGGGTCACACAGCTAGGAAGTGTGTGAGGTCAGATTTGAACCCAGGAGCTCCCAACTGCAGGCCTGGCTTTCTACTCACTGAGCCTCCTAGTTGCCCCTTAAAACTATCTTCTTGAAGTACCTTGTCAGACCCAGGCACAAGAACTGAGCCTTGAAGGAAAGCAGGGATTCTAAGAGTCAGAGATGAAGGAGGGAGAGAGAGAGAGCATTTCAGACAGGGGACATAACCAGTCCCAATACCTGAAGACACCCATGTGTGAGGAACAGAAAGAAGGCCAGTTTGCCTGAACCCTAGACTTCATGAAAGGGAGTAGTGTATAATAAACCTGGAAAGGAGTCAGGTTGTGAAGAATTTATAGACAGTTTACATTTCGTGCTGGAACTGCTAGATATTAATGAGTAGAGGAGTGAGTGGCATTTTTGGTCAATAATAAATAGCTAATAAACATTTATTAAGTGCCTTCTATGTGCAAGGCTCTGTGCTAAATGCCGAAGATACAAAGAGAGGCAAAATACAGTCCTGGTTCTTAAGAAGCTTTCAATCTTGGGGGCAGTTGGGTGGCTCAGTGGATTGAGAGTCAGGCTTAGAGATGGGAGGTCCTAGGTTCAAATCTGGCCTGAGACAATTCATAGCTTCATAGTGACCCTGGGTAAGTCACTTAACCTCCATTGCCTAGCCCTCGCCACTCTTCTGCCTTGGAACCCACACACAGTATTGATTCTAAGACAGAAGGTAAGGGTGAAACTTACAATCTGATGGGTAAAGACAATCAAAATAAAGCTGAAAAGTGGGGTGAAGAAGTCCAAAATTAATTCAGCCAGGTGGGAAATGAGGAGATATTTGTCCTGCATGGAACCACTTTCCAATCAGAGGGACAGAGAATACTGATAAGGGAGGAGCCAAGGCTAATTAGATGTTGCAGGATGATGAGATTTCCCAATGATGAGGTTCCTGGGAGCACTGAAGAGGTCAAGGAAATCTAAAATAAGAGCAGTCAGGTGGAAAATGAGGAATAGAACTATGCTTCTCATTCAGAGAATGAATAGAAGATAGCTAGGGACAGGAAAGGGATGCGAGAATGGGTAAAAATCCAGGAAAGGAGATTGAAAAGGAGCAACCTGGGGACAGCTGGGTGGCTCAGTGGATGGAGAGTCACGTTTAGAGGCAGGAGGTCCTGGGTTCAAATCTGGCCTTAGTCACTTCCTCGCTGTGTGACCCTGGGCAAGTCATTTAACCCCCATTGCCTAGCACTTACCGCTCTTCTGCACTGCAACCCAAACACCGAACTGATTCTAAAATGGAAGGTAAAGGTTGTTGTTGTTTTTCAAATAATATATTACTTTGGGTTAGCTAAGTGGCTCAGTGAATTGAGAACAAGACCTGCAAATGGGAGGTCCTGGGTTCAAATCTGGCCTCAGACACTTCCTAGTTGTGTGACCTTGGGCAAGTCACTTAACTCCCAATTGCCTAGCCCATGCCACTCTTTGCCTCAGAACCAGTAGAGAGTATTGGTTCTAAGACAGAAGATAAGAATTAAAAAAAAAATTGATAGTAGAGCAAGCGAAAGGTATTTAAGGATGGGTTGGAAGAGAGGGAAGACCTGTCCATATTTGTAGGCATCAGGCAAGGAGCCAACAGAAAAGGACAAAGTGAAGATGAGAGAGACTGAGCTCACGGAGGTGACAGGAGAGGATGCTATGGAGCACGTAGTTTGGAGAGAAGGTTGGCTTTTGTGAAGTGAAGGACCACCACTTAGAGAAAAGTTGTTAGGTAAATACAGCAATGGAGAGAATGCTAGATCTGGAGTCAGGAAGTCCTGAATTCAAATCCAGTCTCAGACATATGCTAGTGGCATGACCCTGAGCAAATCACTTAACCTCTGTCTCAGTTTCTCCATTAAAAATAGTAATAAAAATAGCATCCACCTCCCAAGAATGTCACAAGGCTCGTATGAGATGATATTTGTAAAATACTGAATGTAGTACCTGTAGTAGCTGACTGCTCCCCATTATGAGTTGTTAGGAAAAAAGAAGGGTAAGTAAAGATGTAGAAGCATATTGCCGGGAAGAAGATCACAACCGATGACCTTTATTTTCTCAGAAAAGTAGGAAAATATCAGTCTGGGAGGCAGGATTAGTCAGTGGTCACTGGGGGCTTGAGAAGAGAAGAAAAAGGTTTGGGACAACAACTGAGGGCAGGGGGTCAGGAAAAGAAAAGACAAGTTTTGCCTCGCAGCAGTGAAAGTTCTGGATGAAATTCATATAATGGTGTAACTTCCTTTAGGTTGTAGCTGTGCAGATCAAGTGGAAAAAGCAGATGGTGGTGGGGCGTGTGTGCTCTTGTGTATGTGAGCTCTGAGGACTGGAAGGGGGACAAGGGAGCGGGACCATCTGAGATGGAGAGCAGTATATAGTTTAACCGGTCACAGCGGTGTAGGGAGACAAGTACAAAAATGCAACCAGGACAGAAGAGCTGGACTGGGAGAACAGAGAGAGAGGAATGGAGCTTCTTGAGATTGGGAGGAGGATAAGAAATTAGTTTAGGACTGGTGAAACAGAAGGAGAGATGGAATGACCGGAGATGATGAATTTCTGTATTCAAAATCAATGAAGGTCAGGGCAACTAGGTGGCTCAGTAGATAGAGTCAGGACTAGAGAGAGGAGGTCCTGCATTCAAATTTGACCTCTGACACTTCCTAGCTGTGTGACCCTGGGCAAGTCACTTAACCCTAACTTTCTAGCCCTTATAGCTCTTCTGCTTTGGAACCAATATTTAGTATTGATTCTAAGATGGAAGGGTAAGGGGTTTTTGTTGTTATTTTTTTTAGTGAAATGGCCTGGCTATAGATAGATGATGGTGAGCTAAAGTATTGACAGTTACCATGGGTGGTTGAAATAGAGTAGAAAAGTAGATTGGGAGAAGTCAGAATGTCAATGAACTGGAATATCAAGCTGCTTGAGGAGATACCAGCCTATACATTTGGGGGCATATGGTTAGAAAGACTAGAGTTAGTCTTGTATAAATGGAGATTTTGAACCTTGGACTTCATCCCTCAGAAATCTCTTCATATTTCCCAAAATTCCCTTTAATCGCTCCTGCGCTTCCATGTTTGTGTGGTCACGTTATTATTTTATAAGTTCTGTAGCTCCTCCCTCTTGCTCTCTTTTTTTCCCTCATGAGTGGGCTGAATAGCTAGGTCTCTTACTTTAATTATTATTAATAAACTTTTAAAATATAATACTTGGAATATTGGATATTAATTTTAATCTCCACATTTTGGCGACCTACGAAGGGACCCCAGAACCTAACCTCTGGAGAGCAAAGCTTGTGAGAAAAGATTGAGGGTGATGATTGCCTCTTGCCTTTCTATAGAAAGATGGTGGATTGATTATAAATGAGGAATGAGGCAATAAATAATGTGTTGATTTGATTTCTTTAAGTTTTAAGCAACTTCTTTGTTGCTGGGAAAAGATAACGGTTTTCCTTATTGTGTGACCCTGGGCAAGTCACTTAACCCCCATTGCCTAGCCCCACCACTCTTCTGCCTGGGAACCAATACACAGTATTGATTCTAAGATGGAAGGTGAGGGTTTTTAAAAAGTAAACATTATTAAAACAAAAATACAATATTTAATTTAGTTTTTTTTACCCTTAACTTCTGTGTATTGGCTCTTAGGTGGAAGAGTGGTAAGGGTGGACAATGGGGGTCAAGTGACTTGCCCAGGGTCACACAGCTGGGAAGTGTCTCTGAGGCCAGACTTGAATCTAGGACTTCCTGTCTCTAGGCCTGACTCTCGATCCACTGAGCTACCCAGCTGCCCCTTTAATTTAGTTTTAAAATAAACCAATCTTTAAAAAGGAGAGAGAATGACTTGTGGGCTTGATTACAGTAACAAAGATCTGGCCAAAGATGATAAGAGATGTATCGAGTGACTCTTAGGGGAAGCACCATAATAGTGACAGCGGGAGCAAGGTGTAGACCAATTCATCCTTCCATTCCCACAGTGTCATGGGACATGAGAGAAGGAGCAACTAGCTCTGGAAAGACTGGTTGGGGATACAGTATATTCTGTAGAGGGCAAAGTATCCATGAAATAAGAGATTGAAGATGGAAAGAAGTTTATCAACAATTGAGCAGGGATGCCATAGGAAAAAATGGGAAAGGGAGGCAGGGGACGAAGGGACCTGAAAGAGGGATGAGACTGAGTTATACGGGGACAAAAATGTAGAAAAAAATCAAAGAGGTGGGAACTGTCTTCCTGGGAGACGCTGATCCTAAATCACTGGGATTACAGGAGCAGGAGGTGCACATTTACCAGCCTTTGGGAGCTACTCTCTTCTAGAGTTCTGTGGTCACTAATACAAGTTTTACAGATGAGAAAACTGAGGTTTTTGAGTAGTCGTGTTTTATCTGTGATCATACAGTCAATAAATACGTAAGGCAGGACTTGAATCCAGGTCTCCTAACTTCAGATCTGGTATTACATCCACTGAATGGAGGGGGCCTCTCAAGGGGAGGATAAATTGAGAGGATCCTTGAGATCTAGGTGACTATGTTGACCAAAGGTTGACATCACAAAAGAGCAACCCCAAGGAACCTCTTTGCCTACTGAGGGAGAATAACTGGCTGCTTGAGGCAGAGCGGTGCCCTGGGAGTCAAAAGATCTCATCTCGAACCTCGCTCTGCCACTAACTCCGTGTGGGAGCTTGGGCTCATTCCTTCCTTTTTCTGAGCTCCAGTTTTCCTAGCCGTGAGATGTGGATGGCCATAAGGACTTTTTGAAATATTGGGGAAAAGTAGAATTGGATGCTCTGGATGGCTGGGACCATAAAAACAGACAACCAAGGAAGCCAGAGTTTTCAACTCATTTTTTTTTCTGTTATCTTTGCCATGGAGAGAGAGAGAAAAAAAATCACTAGCATTAATATAGGGTTTTAAAGTTCTAAGTGACTTGCCTAGGGTCATACAGCTATAGTATATGAGGCAAGGTTTGAACTCAGGTCTTCCAGCACTTTATCCTTGTACTGCCTAATAATAACCCTCAGAATAAAAAGGGAAGAACAAAAATAGTCAGTAGATAAATAAAGATCTAGTAATAGAGCACCTAGTTGTTATTGTTGTTTTTAGACAGCTAGAAGGTGTAAGCAATAGAACTCGGAACCTGGAATCAGGAAGATGTGAATTCAAATCCTACTTCTTTTATTCTTTATGTACCCCAAGTCACTTGGTCTCTGACTTTCTTTATCTATAAAATTTCTTTATTTATATAATGAGGCTAATAATAGCACCAGCCTTTAGTAAGGATCCACTGAGATAATACTAAAGCCCTTTGCAAATTTTGAAGTGCTATATAAATGGTAGCTGTTATTGCTATTAATGGAGGAGCTGGGTGGCACAGTGGATAGCATGCCAACCAGCGGATGGAGTACCAAGAAGACCAGAGCTCAAATCCAGCCTCAGACAATGACTAGTTGTGTGACTCTGAGCAAGTCATTGAACTCTGATTGCCTCAGTTTCCTCATCTGTAAAATGAGATAGAACTGGCAAACCACTCTGGTATCTTTGCCCAGAAAACCCCAAATGGGGTCACAAAGAGTTGAATATGACTGAAAAAGCTGAAAATTCTTATTATTAATAGTCACCAGGGCATTGGACAACCTCTAGAATAGCTTCCACCTCTGAATCCTATGACCGACCCTATAAATGAAGAAACTGAGGCCTTGGGAGGAGAAATGATTTGCTGGAAGGCAGAACTGAAATTCAATTCAAGTCTTCTGACTCAAAGTCCAACTCTCTTTCCAATTGTGTTATAGGGCTCTCATATTCATATATAACTAGGGAAAGGAGGGGCAGATGGTGGCTCAGTGGATAGAGAGCCAGGCCTGGAGATGGGAGGTTCTGGATTCAAATCTAGCCTCTGACACTTCCTAGCTGTGTGACCCTGAGCAAGTCACTTAACTCCCATTGCCTAACCTTTATCTCTCTTCTGCCTTGGAATCCATACTTAGTATAGATTCTAAGACGGAAGGTCTAAGAAACAACCACCACCAGGGAAAGGATCTTTGTTCAGTTTGGAGTTAGAGGTCCTGGTTTCCAATCCTGGCCCTGCCACTAATTAGTCAATGCAACCTTGAGTGAATTAATTATGCTCTGTAGACCTTAGTTTCCTCAAACATCAAAAAGGAGGTGAATTAGGTGAACTCAAAGTTCTGTTTGTAGCTTATAATGAAACTTCTTCTCAGAATGTTTTGTTTTTTAATTTTGAAAAAGAATGTTTTATTTTGTTTTTCTCAATTACATGTAAAAGCGATTTGTGACATTAAGATTTTTAGAATTTTGAGTTTCAGATTCCCTCTCTTTTCCTTGAGAAGGCAAACACTTTGATATTGATTCTACATGTATGGTCATGTAAAAAATATTTCCGTATTAGTCATTGCAAAAGAGATCATAGAGAAAAAAAGAGAAAAAGAGAAAAGTAATGAATGTTTTAAAAGTATGCTTTGATCTACATTCAGACCTCATCGTTTCTTTTTTCTGCAGGTGGATAGCATTTTTCATCGTAAGACTTTTGGAATTGTCTTGTGTCATTGTACTACTGAGAATCACTTAGTCATCAGAATGTTTTTACCTTTAAAAATTTTTTTAAACCTTTATCATCTGTCTTAGTGTCAATTCAAAACAGAAGAGCTGTAAGGGCTAGGAAATAGGGGTTAAGTAACTTGTCCAGGGTCACACAGCTAGGAAGTGTCTAAGCTCAGATTTGAATCCAGGACCTCCCGAGTTCAGGCCTGGAGCTCTATACACTGTGCTACCTAGCTGTCCACAGAACATATATTTATATATATATAATATTTAATTTTTAAAATCAATTACATGTAATTGATTTCCACCTAAGTTTTCTTAAGTTTATATGATCAAACTTATCTCCCTTCCCTCCCTTCCCTTCCCCTTCACAGTGCTGTCAGGAGATTTGATCTGGGTTAAACATTTACTATCATGGGAAATATATTTCTATATTGTTCATTTTTGTACATGAGTAATCATATAAAACCAAAACCCCAAATCATAAATCCAAATAAACAATCAACCAGTCGTGTGTTTTCATCTGCATTCTGCCTCCAACAGTCCCTCAGCATTGTCCCCATAGAGTAGAAACACAGAAGTAAAACATAAGGATGTATCATTTATTTCTATGGGCAAAGGATTTGGGGTTTGGGTTTTGAAAGACTACTCTATTACAAAAATGAATAATATGGAAATAGGTTTTGAGTGCTAATACATGTATAACCCAGTGGAATGGCTTGTCAGTTCCCGGAGCAGGGAGGGAAGAGGGGAGGGAGACAACATGATCCATGTAACCACGGAAAAAATGTTTTTAACGATAAAATTATATTAAAAAAAGAATTGTCCCCACAGAATGTTTTTAAATGCATAAAATCAAATATATAGTATTACAAAGGAAACTAATTATATTGAAAGAAAGTCCATGGATCTCCTGAGATCTCTCCCTGGACTCTGTGAGGTTTTGTGGATCCCAGACTAAGAACCTCTGTTCTAAATCTCTGATTCTATGACCAGTCAGAGGGAGGAAGCCACCCATTCCATTTTCAGAGAGCTCTAACTCTTAGGGAGTTCCTGATGTCAAGCCAAAATTTGCTTCCATATAAGATCCATTGTTTCCGGTTCTCTCCTCTGAAGCCAAGGAAAACATGTTTAATCTATTTTTCACAGGACAGACACTGAAATACTGGAAAGAGAACTTTTCATTGATTCCCCCCCTGCCCCTTCTGCATCTGCTGACTTCTCTGGCTTTCTTCAGGTCCTCACCTCCTGCAAGGAGCCTTTCCCAATGCAGCCTAATGCCAGTGCCTTCCTTCTTTTCATTATCTCCAGGTGACCCCTTCTGGATCTTGTTCAGACATAGTTTTCATAGTGTCTCTCCCACTGGACTGTGAGCAGGGACTGTTGATTCTTGTTGAACCTTTTTTTTTTTTTTTTATGCTTAGTGCTTAGTATAATGCCATATAAATTCCTCTTGATGACTTATTCATGCGAATATCCCCACTTCCCTTTGCTGATTCTCAAATAGCATGATTTTAACCTCAAACTCCAGATCACCCTCCTCTGGTACTCTCAGGCTTATCAATATTCTTGTAAAAATATGATGACCAGAACTGATTTTTTAAAAAAACCCTTACCTTCTGTCTCTGAATCAATCCCAAGTACTGATTCCAAGTCAGAAGAACAGTAAGGGCTAGGCAATGGAGGCTAAGTGACTTGCCCGGGGTCACACAGCCAGGAAGTGTTTGAGGTCACATTTGAACCTAGGACCTTCTCTCTCCAGGCCTGGATCTTTCCATTGAGTCACCTTGCTTCACTTGTCAAGTCTGTCTTGAGTCCTCTCTTCTCCAGGCTAAATATCCCCAACTCTTTTAAGGAATCATTGGGTGGCCTGGACTCAAGCCTTTGCCATCCTTGTTGCCCTCCCCTGGACACTGTCCTTTCTGACTCTAAATTCTGTTCTCTTTCCTCTATATTATTATATCATATCATATCATATTATATATTATATATCATATTATTTCATATTGTATTATATTGTTATGTTATGTTACATTATGTTACGTTATGTTACGTTGCATTGCGTTATGTTACATTATGTTACGTTATATTATATATTATATACTCTGGAGTATAATGCTGGAGATACATATATGACTATATATGTGTATATGGACTTCTGTGTTGTATGTCTGTCTGTCCGCTGTATCTCTTGTATAGAGGTCCCTGCTGTCCTTCCTTCCTCTTCACCAACTTGCCACCCTCCAGCTTCAAAGACATCTTTTCATTTCCTGAAGGTATGGAGGAGTAAGGATGGTTTATTTTGCCTCTCCTTGGATCTCCCTGGAGTTCACAATAGTAGAAGACATCCATAGCCAGGGAGGACAGAGAGTTGGTTAGTCCAAGTATTCCTGCCATCATCACTGATGATCATAGGGCTGGAGGGACCCTCCCCACTTAATGGAAGAGGAGATTGAAGAGGGAGGTTAAAAGACTTGCTCAAAGTCACATGGCAACTTGGGAACAAAATGATAGTACTTGAAGGCTTCCTTTACAACCCTTTGTGCTAGACAGCACATAACATTATTATCTACTCTTTACAGAGAAAGAAACTGAGGCACAGAGAGGGATATTCAGTTCCCTTTCCATTATACTAATCGATTTCTTGCTTAGATAATCAAACAGATTCTTTGCTGAGAATGACTGTTCTCTCTTTGCCCCTCTACCACCTTCTCTGTTCCTATAGGGGTAGAGGAGAATCCAGAGAGGTTTTCTCTTCTCTTTCTTTGCTTCTTTGCCCCACTATTAGGATTCCACAATTCCAGTTGAATTTTCCTCGCCCCTCTTTAATGCCTTTTACTTTCTTTTTTTTTTACATCAGTCATTATTTCTCAGTATACCATCTCTCTCTCTCTCTCTCTCTCTCTCTCTCTCTCTCTCTCTCTCTCTCTCTCTCTCCTGTCTCTTATACACATCTTAGGAAGACAAGCACTGACGACATGATCACCAAGGATCG
>NC_058132.1:82597950-82608887 GCF_016433145.1 Gracilinanus agilis | reverse complement strand
TTTTTTTTTTTTTTATGCTTAGTGCTTAGTATAATGCCATATAAATTCCTCTTGGTGACTTATTCATGCGAATATCCCCACTTCCCTTTGCTGATTCTCAAATAGCATGATTTTAACCTCAAACTCCAGATCACCCTCCTCTGGTACTCTCAGGCTTATCAATATTCTTGTAAAAATATGATGACCAGAACTGATTTTTTAAAAAAACCCTTACCTTCTGTCTCTGAATCAATCCCAAGTACTGATTCCAAGTCAGAAGAACAGTAAGGGCTAGGCAATGGAGGCTAAGTGACTTGCCCGGGGTCACACAGCCAGGAAGTGTTTGAGGTCACATTTGAACCTAGGACCTTCTCTCTCCAGGCCTGGATCTTTCCATTGAGTCACCTTGCTTCACTTGTCAAGTCTGTCTTGAGTCCTCTCTTCTCCAGGCTAAATATCCCCAACTCTTTTAAGGAATCATTGGGTGGCCTGGACTCAAGCCTTTGCCATCCTTGTTGCCCTCCCCTGGACACTGTCCTTTCTGACTCTAAATTCTGTTCTCTTTCCTCTATATTATTATATCATATCATATCATATTATATATTATATATCATATTATTTCATATTGTATTATATTGTTATGTTATGTTACATTATGTTACGTTATGTTACGTTGCATTGCGTTATGTTACATTATGTTACGTTATATTATATATTATATACTCTGGAGTATAATGCTGGAGATACATATATGACTATATATGTGTATATGGACTTCTGTGTTGTATGTCTGTCTGTCCGCTGTATCTCTTGTATAGAGGTCCCTGCTGTCCTTCCTTCCTCTTCACCAACTTGCCACCCTCCAGCTTCAAAGACATCTTTTCATTTCCTGAAGGTATGGAGGAGTAAGGATGGTTTATTTTGCCTCTCCTTGGATCTCCCTGGAGTTCACAATAGTAGAAGACATCCATAGCCAGGGAGGACAGAGAGTTGGTTAGTCCAAGTATTCCTGCCATCATCACTGATGATCATAGGGCTGGAGGGACCCTCCCCACTTAATGGAAGAGGAGATTGAAGAGGGAGGTTAAAAGACTTGCTCAAAGTCACATGGCAACTTGGGAACAAAATGATAGTACTTGAAGGCTTCCTTTACAACCCTTTGTGCTAGACAGCACATAACATTATTATCTACTCTTTACAGAGAAAGAAACTGAGGCACAGAGAGGGATATTCAGTTCCCTTTCCATTATACTAATCGATTTCTTGCTTAGATAATCAAACAGATTCTTTGCTGAGAATGACTGTTCTCTCTTTGCCCCTCTACCACCTTCTCTGTTCCTATAGGGGTAGAGGAGAATCCAGAGAGGTTTTCTCTTCTCTTTCTTTGCTTCTTTGCCCCACTATTAGGATTCCACAATTCCAGTTGAATTTTCCTCGCCCCTCTTTAATGCCTTTTACTTTCTTTTTTTTTTACATCAGTCATTATTTCTCAGTATACCATCTCTCTCTCTCTCTCTCTCTCTCTCTCTCTCTCTCTCTCTCTCTCTCTCTCTCTTTCTCTCTCTCTGTCTCTCTGTCTCTCTCTCTCTCTCTCCCCCTCCATTCAACTCTCTCTTGTGACAAAGAAAAACAATTAAGCCAAACTTAGCTGTAAAGTTATCACATTCTACATTTAGCACTCCCACCTTTTTGCTGAGAGAAGGTGTGTGTGTGTGTGTGTGTGTGTGTGTGTGTGTGTGTGTGTGTGGTGTTTCTGTTCTCTGGACCAAACATTGCTCATTGCAAATGATTAGATTGGCTGCTTTTTAAGGTTGTTTTCGTTTGGATGATTGTAGTCAATGTGCAATTATTCTCTTGATTCTGTTTACTTCATTCTGCGTCAGGTCCTTAATAGAATTCCTGAGTTCCTCTGAAGGTCTCAACTTCATTTTTTCTTAAGTCCAAACCATGTTTTTTTTATTTTATATATCCCAATTTGTTCAGTCTTTCCCCAGTGGTTGGCCACTTGCTTTGTTTCCAGTTTTTGCTAATACAGAATGTGGCTATGAATATTTTGATAGCTATAGGATACTTCTTTCTTTAGAGCAAGTAGGTGAAGCAGGGGCTAGAGCACAGGACCTTGAGTCACGAAGATTTGTGTGAATATTATCTCATTTTTACTACTTGTGTTATCCTGGGCAAGTCACTGAATCTCTGTTTGCCTCAGGTTCTTCAACTATGAAATGGAGATCATCCTGACACCTACTTCCAGGGTTGTTGTGTGACAATATTTATAAGGCACTTAGCATAGTGTCTGGCACACATTAGAAGCTATGTACATGTTAGCTCTTGCGATTGTCATCAATATTATTATTCTTTCTTTCATTGACCTCCTTGGAGTAATATGTCCATGCCTGTAGGTGGGATTGATGGGTCAAAAGGTTTACTATAATTTTCTTGAATAATTCTAAATTGTTTTCCAGAATCAATTTGTAAGCCCACCAATAGTGCCTTAGTGTGCCTGCCCTTCCACAGCATTGACTGAGTAAACATTTCTAATTTCTTGCTTAGTGCTAAATGCTGGAGGTACCAAGATAAGTACAACAAATATATCACGCTAATAAATCTTCATTTTAATAGAAACTCCTCTTGAACTCTAACCTAGCAAGAAATCAAGTCTTCTTCTGGGGTCTTGCTCCCCGTAACCAACCTTTGTGGCAGGCTCTCAGGAAAACTCAATTTTAGGTCTCTCTGTCTCCATATTTGCGTTTTGGGCTGTTTCTGTTTTTCTGGAATTTCTCACTGGGTTTAATGGACTCAGGATTTAGCCTGGCCATAGGTTCCCTTTGTGTGTGGTTGTGTGCTCAGTATACCCAAGTTCAGAACACAAGATTATAGATTTAGAGTTGGAAGAGACCTCTAACAGTCATCAAGTCCAGCATCTTCATTTTTTTAGAGGAGGAACCTAAGACCTAGACATGTTAAATGCTTTGTCTTGGGGTCACAAAGCTGGTAAGTGTCAGGGACGGGATTCAAACTCAGTTCTTCCTGATTCCAAGTCTAACTCTCTCTTCATCACACCATGCCACCTCTGAAGTCTAAAGCACTCAGATGGTCTTCTATCCAAGTATTACCTGAAATAGTGAGAAAGGATGATCGCAGAGATATGGGAAGACAGGGGGAAGTTAAAGTACAAAAGGATGGAGTTGGAAGGACAGTAAGGGAAGAGGTGGGGGGACATCGAGTGGGAGAACAGGGAGATAGGGTGGAGATAGTGGACAAGTACTGAGGGATCCAAGATAATGTGAATAGGCGAGATTATTGAACTAAATAATGTAAGAAGATTTTTAATAGGGATAAATATAGAACTAAAAAAACTTGGATCAAAAAGTCAACTTGAAAAATAAAGGAAAGCAGCAATTCTGACATTAGGTCTATACCCCAAAGAAATTTGTTTTAATAGTGAAAGGACCTATATGTATAAAAATATTTATAGCAGCCCTTTCTGTAGTGACAAAGAATTGAAGACTGAGAGAGGGGATGCCCATCAACTGGGAAACAGCTGAACAAATTATGGTGTACGAATGTGATAGAATACTATTGTGCTCTAAGAAATGATGAAGGGGATGGTTTCTGGAAAATCTAGGAAGTCTCACATGAACTGAAACAAAGTGAAGGGAGCAGAACCATGAGAACAACATATACAATAACATCATAAAGACAGTTTTTAAAGTCTTAAGAACTCCAATTAATGCAATGACCAACATAATTTCAAGAACTTATGATGAAACATGCCACTTATTTCTAGACAGAGCTGATGGATTCAGAGTGCAGACTGAATCACATTTTCTTTTCTTTCTTTTGTAACATGGCTAATTTGGGAATTTCTTTTGCATGACTATACATATTTGTGATATGCGATTTTGTTTTTCTTGCCTTTGCTGTGAGGGCTGAGGGAGGGGAGAGAACTCAAAAAATAGAATTTAATGGGAAAAATAAATAAATGACCCCAATTGCCCAGCCTTTACTGCTCTTCTGCCTTGGAACCAATTCTCAGGCTTGATTCTAAGACAAAAGGTAGGGGTTTAAAAAAAGATAGGAGAGTTTCATTGGATTACAAGTTCAACTAACTAATTGTGTCACATGGCAGCCCCCAAATCTAATAGTCAACAAGTAATTATTATGTGTTTACTATGTACTAAGATCCTGTGCTATATTCTGGGAATACCAATATAAACAGAAAGACAGATAGCCCTTGTCCTCGACGAGCTTACATTCTCTTGGGGTTAGGCACCAGATAAAAAGGAGACTGAAAAGGGATGGTGGTGGAAGGGAAGGTATTTAACTCTGGGGCATGGTATAAATTCTGAAGAGCAGCCTGGAGAGGGTAGAATTAGAGGAGTTAGAGGGTGCAAAAATATTATAGCAGTTCTTTGACAAAGAATTGGAAACTAAGATTGTATCCATCAATGGGGTTGATACTTATTATGAACTTTATTATGAATAAGTTGAACTTATTATGGTATACAAATGTAATAGAACACAAGGTGCTACAAGAAATGAAGAAAGGGATCATTTCAGGGAAACCTTGGAAGACTTTCATGAACAGATTCAGAATGTGACCAAATTAAGAAATTAAATATCTAGAATGAAGAAGGGAACAGAGGTAGCGTAGTGGATAAATCTTAGTGCCTGGAGATAGGAAGATCTGAATTCAAATTTAAATTCAAAACTTTAATTCACTTAACCTCTGTTTGCCTCAGTTTCCTCATCTATAAAATGGAGATAATAATAGCAGCTATCTCGAAGGGTTGTAAGGATCAAATGAGATAATAATTGTAAAGCACTTAGCACAGTTCCTGGCACATACTAAGCTCTATATAAATGTTAGCTATTATTATTATTACCACTCTATTCTACTCTGGTTAGATCACTCTCTGAGTACTTAGACAAGCTGGAGCATGTCCAGAAGGGGGCAAAGAGGATGATGAGAGGACTGGAGAACATACCTGATGAGGATCTAGTGAAGGAATTGGCTGTCTTTGAGCTGGGGAATAGAAGAATAAGCCAGATGGGGTAAAGGGGGACAGAATAGCAGTTTTCAAGGGCTATCAAATGGAAGAACAATATTAGGCCTGTTTTGATTGGCCCCAGAGCAGAGCCAAAACAGAGGATAAAAAGCTGCAGAGGCAGATTTAGCTTGGCTAAAAGTAAAGAAATACTTCTGTACTATGAGAGCTGCCCCAAAGTGGAAAGGGCCACCTTAGGAGGTGGTGGGCTCTTCACACAGAGCCGGGATGACCACTTTTGAGGAGTGTTGGAGGAAGGATTCCTATTTAGGAACTGGTTGGACTAGTTTGGTCTCTGAGATCCTTTCCAAAACTTAAACTCAGGGACAGTAGCTGGAAAACGAAGGGCAATAATTGGGGGTGATGAGAGACAATGGGAGAGATAGAGAAACTGAGGGATGGTGAGATGGGAGTTGGGGAATACTAAGTGGAAAAAGCTGAGAAGTGGAGTTTAGGGACAGTGGGGGAATTGTGGGAATAGAGGATGTGAGATGCCATGGGGGGAGATTTAGGGGATAATGACTAGGAAGTTGGAGAAAAGTAAGGAAGAATTAGGGAATAACGAGTGGGGATTTGGGGGACAGTGGGGTATTGGATTGGCCCATTGGATTAACAATTACCATAGAGTATTGGACAGAGTGGGGGGATGTTGGGATCTGGAGGACAGTGAATGAAAGAGTTAAGGGGACTAAAGTTTAAGGTAGGAGATGGTGAGCCATGGATTTGAGACAGTATCATGGAAAGAGAGGGGAAGTTAAGAGAGTGGGATAGTTAGGGGGCAACAAATACAGCAACATAAAGAGATTTGGGAAGAGGCTTCCAACCTTCTTTCCCCCCAACCTTATCAGTCCTTCCTTCTTCAACTGTTTGTTGAAAAACTGAGTCTAGGTTGGGCCCCAGATTGAGTAAAATTGTTTCTTTTTCCTTTCTGGACCTGAAGTATACCTAGAATGGAGGCATCATCTGCCTCAGAATTCCCAGGGCAGCACAAGAGAAAATAGAGACTGTGAAACAGATGCTGGGAATAGCACCTCAAGAAGTCTATACCGTATGTGTAAAACTGTCTGTGATACTCTCTGAAGCCTGAAGCCTGATGTATGGATTGCAGGACCGGGAATCAGAAGGTCGAGATGTGATTTTGCCATTGACTACCTGAGTGGCCTCAAGCAAAGCCCTTACCCTCTCTGGGCCTTGGTTTACCTATGAATAAAAAAGTAAGCCAGAGTGAAGCATATAATAATGCAAGCTAGCCTTCCTAGAACACCTGAGATACCCGTGTAGGAATCGATATTTTATGTATACGAGCGGATATTTTTATGCCTCCCAGGTACAATTTGGTGATAGGGGATAGGAAGAGGGAGGATTGGGCTAATGGCCTCTATCTCCTCTACAGTATTAGATATGAAATTGGATTTGGAGCCAGAGGACCGAGGCTCAGAGCCCAGGCTCTGCCACTTGGGAAAAATCACTTAGCCTCTTTGGGCCTTGGTTTCCTCATCTGTAAAACGAGATGGTCTCTGATATCCTTTCTAGCTCTCCAAATCTTCCTGATCCCAGATCCTTCTTTAGGGTCCCTTTGAGTTCCAACATGCTATTTTCTGGCTCTGTGTGTTGTGAGTTTCAAAATTAATATCCAATATTCTAAGTATTATAGTTAATAAGATTTATTTATAGTAACTTGAATAAAAAAAGCTAGAGTAAAAAGCTACCTTTCTCAGCCTGCAAGCAGGAAAAAGAGAGGAAGAGGAAAGAGCTTACAGCAATTGATATATAAAACGTGACCACACAACGTGGTGGAGAGATTAAAAGGAATTCTGGGAAATACTAAGGAATTCTGGGGTACATAGTTCAAAGGTATAAAATTCCTAATTAATACAGTGTGTGTGTGTGTGTGTGTGTGTGTGTGTGTGATGTGAGATGTAAGATATGTGACGTATGTTCATTTTAGGACTTCAGTGATTTCTTCGTTTTGTACACAACCTTCCCTGGCACATCCCTCTACGATGATAGCTTATCCATTCCTACACATTAATGTTGATTCCTTCACAGGTGTCTCAGGTATTCTAGGAAGACTATCTTGCATCATTACACACTATACTCTTTGGCCTCCTCTTTATATATAGGCAAACATTATTATATAGGCTACCTTTGAGAATTGCGGGTGACCAAAAATTCATCTCAGAAATTCTCTCTGAATTAATCTCTGGCTCTTGCCCTCTCCAACCTTGTGAGATCCACCAGAGCCTGTAGCTTTCTTGCCAAGTTCCCCACTGACAGAGCCTCGGAGAACTCAGGGCTGCTGGTCCACAAGCCTGGGTCCATGCCTACGTGTCTTCTGTGCAGGATCTTAAATGCCCATGGATCCCTGCATCCGCTTCCCTGTGTCCTGGGCTCTGAATGGACACACATCCCTAAGTCGCTGTGTCTGTGTCACCCTGGGGTCCCCCACCCCACCTGTGTCTCATGATCCCCAGGGTTTCAGAGAAAGGGACCTGCCCACAATGGAGGCCCTTAATCTGAGCCCTAGAATAAGTGGCCATGATGGAGGAGGGTCGCCTAGCCCATGGGCAGGCTGAGTTTGGGGAGGGGAGGTGGGGAGAGTCCCAGTCAGGGGACTGAGAACCTATTGTGTCCCTTGGGAGATGTCATGAGGATAGAGTTTGGACTGGACATAGAAGTACCATGTTGGACTCAGAATTTGGTTGTGGGAAGGAGTGAGGTATATACTGAATATACCTTATTAACCTGCATCCTGGTTCTGCTTAGAGCTTGGTGGGGTAGCTCCTCTTTTGGGGAAATCCCCTGCCCCAAGGCTCCGGGCTCCCTCCCAACCAGGTAGAGGGGTATGGCTGAGCTTGGGTAGTCTCGGCCTCCCACCCCCAAAGCAAGATGAGATTAGATTAATTTGTGGAAAATATAGGGTTCCACCCCACACAGACGCCCGCCCTCTTTGGCCCCTTTCATCTTGAGATCTCAAAGCGCTAAGCTGCTCATTAATGTTCTTTTCCCTGGGGCTATGAGGAGATCTGCAGAGGAGACTCAGGCTCCCAGTTTCCTGACATTTTCTCCTTAGCTTGTATGACTAAGGGAAAGAGCAGAGGGACACGAAGACCAGATGGGGCTTGGGGAGTTGGGAGGATGTCCTGACCACTTTCAAGACAGTCCTCTTCTCCATCCTTTCGGGCAAGGGTGCATTTCTTGGCCTGAATACTGGAGCCTCGGCATTTAGGGGAGTTGGAGGGACTCTTCATCTGCAGGTGACCAGGCCCATGTCCTCTCCTGCCACTTTCATCTTTGGGATCTCAAAGCACCTATTCATTAGCTCTCTGTCACTCATCCTTGCCCTTACACTTCCCAGGCTTCCCTTCATCTACTCTCCCCCACCCATTCCCATCCCGGATCCTGGGAGGGGGCCTGAGAAGCTGCTTTTTTGCAGGGAAGGAAGAGGAGCAGGGAAAACAAGTACCTTTTGCCTCCTTAGTAAAATAATAATTTTCTTTGTGAGGAAGAGAATCATAGGTTCTTGGCATCTTGGGAGCCCCTTCCATTCAGGGCTGAGAGTGTGAGTCTTGCTAGAAGAGAGTACTCTTCCCCCAAAGGACGGAGAATTTGGCCTTGGCTCAGGGTCCAGGAAGGCTTGGCTTCTGGCAGAAGGTGGCTCTGTTAGCCAGTGTCAAGAAAAAAAAATGGAGACCCCTGTGGACAGCCCTTCTTTCCTCCTCTCCCATTTTCTCACCTCTCTGGCTGTGGGGAACAGGAGCTACCCAAGTGAAAAGGGGGTGGGGGTGGGAGTGAGCATTCAGTGGGATTTATCTCACCTTCCTGCAAGGGGGGTTGGCCAAGCTGTCAGCCTGGGTCTCAGATTCTCCCTAAGATTCTTGGGATGGCCGACTAAAATTGACGGGGAAGGAGATGGAATTGGAGGCCAGTGGGAAGGAAAGAGGCCTTTTTGTGGTGCCCACAAGGTGCCTGGACAGCCAATAAAGATATTCATTTTATGAATATCTCATTTGATTTTCACACTAATCCTTTGAGCCTGGCACCTTTGTGATTCATGTTATAAAGCTGAAAAAAAAAGGAGGCAGACACAAGTTAAAGTGACTTGCCCAGGATCACACAGCTAGTAAGTATCTGAAACTAGATTTGAACTCGGATCTTCCTGATTCCAGGCCTGGCCCTCTCTCCATTGGACTTCTTAGTGTCTCAAGGAAAGTAGTCCTTTCTCTTGACTGGAATGGGTCAATAGAGAATGGGGCTAACTCTTCAGGCAATCAGAAGGATGCTGAGGGACTAATATAGGCTCTTACCATTCACCCTCAAGTATGAACATAGGCCATACCTTGAAACCTATCCCGAACTCCCCACCTTGAGAGGATCCAAACAGTCAGGAGGACAGGGGAGGAGGGGTTCAGGGTCCCCTGGGTTCTGAGGAGATGGAGAAAAGCTGTTTGAAGTTAGAGTTGTTCATTTTCTTTTTTAACTGCCTATTGTGTGCAGAGCTCTGTGTTAGGGGAGAGAGAGATCATCAAGATTCCATCCTTTTGCTCATGGAGTTTTGAGATAAGCATAACATAAAATATATGGTAGTCAAATTCAAGGGAAGACAGTATGGCATAGTGGAAATAGTTTGTTATCTGGAGTCAGAAGATCTGAGTTCAAATCCCAACAGCCATTTATTAATTATTCAACCTTGGGCAAATCCCTTAACTTTTGGGGGTGTCATTTTTCTCATCTATAATATAAAGGCAATTGGATTATAGAATTTTTATCTTATTTTTTATTTTAAATTTAATTTAAATTTTTTTCTATGGCTACATGATTCTTATTGTCTCCTTCCCCTCTTCCTTCTCCTCTCCCAGAGTTGACCAGCAACTGCGTTTTATATGTATAATCACTCAAAACCTGTTTCCTTGTGGATTAGATAATTTTTTTTGTTTTTGTTTTTGTTTTTTTAGTTTTTTTAAACCCTTGTACTTCAGTGTATTGTCTCATAGGTGGAAGAGTGGTAAGGGTGGGCAATGGGGGTCAAGTGACTTGCCCAGGGTCACACAACTGGGAAGTGTCTGAGGCCGGGTTTGAACCTAGGACCTCCTGTCTCTAGGCCTGACTCTCACTCCACTGAGCTACCCAGCTGCCCCCTGGATTAGATAATTTTTGAGGCCCTTTCTAGCTCTAAATCTATTATTCTAAAAACATACACACCCCAGATCCCCAAAGTGCTACATGAGGCCAGAGGTAGACCCACCCACGGATCTCAAGGAAGACATCCTGCTGGGGCCCTTTCAGCTGGCCTTTCAAAGATGGGTAGAAATACAACAGGGAGGGAGGGAGGTCATTTTAAGCATAGGAAATAATGTGAGGGAGTGAGCTGAAGGGGACAGGAAAGGGGAGGGCCTACACGTGTGGGATGATGGTTTTTCAGACCCAGGATACGCCTTCAAAATGTTCTATCTTTTTCCCACAGTGCCCATCCCCTCCAAAGCCAATGGCAGTGCTATCTCTGCCCTGTCCTTGAATAAGGATAGCCTGGTCAGCAGTGTGGTCGCCAACCCCAATGAAGTCTTCTGCTCTGTACCTGGCCGCCTCTCCCTGCTCAGCTCCACTTCTAAGTACAAGGTCACCGTGGGAGAAGTACAGAGAAGGCTTTCACCCCCAGAGTGTCTCAATGCCTCTCTCCTTGGGGGTGTCTTGCGAAGGTAAAAAATAATCTTGTGAAAGATCAGGTTGGGCTGGGTTGGGTTAGTCCTCTGGGAAGATTGACTGGCTGGACCCAGGCAAAAGTCTGGGTTGACTCTGAACTGGCCCCCTTTCCGCTCTTACTATTGTTAGGATCAAATGAAATAATATTTGTGGGTCCTCAGCACAGTGCCTGGCACATAGAAGATAATTAATGCCCCTTCCCTTCCCTTC
>NC_058132.1:82583566-82594950 GCF_016433145.1 Gracilinanus agilis | reverse complement strand
GAGAGAGAGAGAGAGAGAGAGAGAGAGAGAGAGAGAGAGAAGGAAACACAAAGAGAGAGGGAGAAAGGGAGAAGAGGGAGAGAGAGAGACAGAGGGTTGGAGAGGGAGATAGAGAGAGAAAGGGAGAGAGACAGAAAAACAGAGAGAGAGAAACAGAGAAAGAGAGAGAGAGAGGGAGAAAGGGGGAGAGGGACAGAGAGACAGAGACAGAGAGAGATGGATAGGGAGATGGAGAGAGAGATGGAGAGTTGGAGAGAGGGAGAGAGACAGAGAGAGAGAAATAGAGAAAGAGAGAGAGAGAGAGAGAGAGAAAGGGGGAGAGGGACAGAGAGACAAAGACAGAGAGACAGAGAGACAGAGAGACAGAGGCAGAGAGAGAGAGAGAGAGAGAGAGAGAGAGAGAGAGAGAGAGAGAGANAGAGAGAGAGAGAGAGAGAGAGAGAGAGAGAGAGAGAGAGAGAGAGAGAGAGAGAGACCTGGAGAGAGAGAGAGAGACCTGGAGAGAGAGAGACCTGGAGAGAGAGAGAGAGAGAGAGACCAACAGACAGATGAAGAGAGGAAGAGAGAGAAGGAAACAGAGAGAGAGAGAGAAAGGGAGAAGGGGGGAGAGAGACAGACAAACAGAGACAGAGTCAGATAGAGAGACAGAGGGGAAGGAGGAGGTAGCATGGGAAAACTGAACAGAATTTTATTTTAATTAGGAAAGACGATGTATACACTTATACAAATATACAAAAGAAATACATTGTAGTTCGGATGTAGTAGCAATTGGAGTAATCAGAAAAGGCCTCTTCTATGAGATAGCCTCTCTAGGAACAATAATGCTAACATTTATATAGTACTTTTAAGGCCTACAAAATGCTTTACGTATGTTATCACCCTACAAAGTATTATTATTTCCATTTAATGAATGAGGAAACTGAGACCAAGGGAGTTTAAATGACTTACCCAGGATCACACAACTAGAACTTGTCAGAGTCAGAATTTGAAATGGCTCTCTTCAAGATCAATGTTCTATGCATTGTGCCGCTCAGTTCTCTGAGAAGTGATCCTTCAGCCTCTGTATGAACGCCTCCAAGGATGGAGATCTCATTACAAACCTTTGGGGTAGGTTAGGAAGTTTTCCCTTACATCAAAGCTGAAATTTAACCATCTTCTGTCTCCAGGAGTTTTATTCTTAAGAGGCCAAGCACAACAAATCTCCCTCCTTCCATGAGACGATCTTTGAAAAATCCCAGGCAGTGGGTTCTTTCTTCTCCAGCACAGCTTGGTTAGGAGGAAGCCTTCTCTCCCAGAGGAGGATGGGGAGGGGAAGCAGGAGGGGGGGGGTCTGAGGGAGCCTTCAGAATCTGTTGACCCTCACGTCCCTCCCCCTTCACAGGGCCAAGTCAAAAAACGGAGGTCGATGCCTTCGGGAGCGACTGGAGAAGATCGGCCTCAACTTGCCGGCTGGGCGTCGGAAAGCGGCCAATGTGACTCTGCTCACTTCCCTGGTGGAGGGTAAGTGTGGATGAGAGTGGGCCAGCTTAGGGTCTCTTAGTAAATACTTAGTAAAAGTCCACCACAGGCGAGATTCTGTGCTCAGCGTGGGAGCTAATAAAATAAGTTCAACATGCATCCTGCTTCCAAGGAGCTTAGAATCCAGCAGAGGGGAAAGACATGTACAGGCATCATTGTGATATATGAGAGAGCAAGGAAAGGACAAAGGAGAAGAGGTCCAGGCTCAATGCTATGGGAGGGGGAAGCTAGTGGGGCTCAGTGGATGGATAGCCAGGCTCAGAGATGGGAGGTCCTGGGTTCAAACGTGACCTCAGACATTTCCTAGCTATATCACCCTAGTCAAGTCATTTGGCCCCCATTGCCTAGCTCTTACCAATCTTCTTCCCTGGACCCAATACACACTATTGATTCTAAGATGGGAAGTTAAAAAAAATTTTTTTTAATGCTATGGGAGGAGGGCAGCTGGGTGGCTCAGTGGATTGAGAGTCAGGCCCAGAGACGGGAGCTCCTGGGTTCAAACCTGGCCTCAGACACCTCCTAGCTGTGTGACCCTGGGCAAGTCACTTAACCCCCATTGCTTAGCCCTTACCACTCTTTAGAACCAATACACAGTATTGATTCCAAGATGGAAGATAAAAGTTAAAAAAAAAAAAAAAAGGGAGTACTTCAGGGGCAATTAGTTGGCTCAGTGGATTAAGAGCCAAATCAGAACCTAAGGTCCTGGGTTCAAATGTGGCTTCTGACATTTCCTACTTGTGTGATCCTGGGTTAGTCATTTAACCTGTATTGCTTAGCCCTTATGTCTCTTCTGCCTTGGAGCTAATACTCAATATCAATTCTAAGACAGAAGATAAGGGTTTTAGAAGGGGGAAAAAAAGGGAATACCTCAGACCTATTTCCCTTTATAAAAGAAACTCCAGGCTTCAGAGAATGAATGCCCCAGCAACTCTGGAACAAGAGGCACAAGAGAGATAAAAGCATCCAGGTTCCAATGACAGCCTTTTTTAAAAATCCCTTTCCAGGAGAGGCTGTACACCTCGCCAGAGATTTTGGCTACGTGTGTGAGACAGAGTTCCCTGCCAAGGCAGCAGCGGAGTACTTATGCCGGCAACACGCAGACCCTGCAGAACTGCACAGTCGGAAGAACATGCTGCTGGCCACTAAGTGAGTATATGCTGTGGAGAGATGGGCTAAGGTGGGGTGGGGGGCTGGTACCGAGGGCCTGAGTGACTGAACACATACATCTCTGCCATCCATCTCCCCCAGAGCATCCCACGGCAAAGGTCAGGGATCAGAGAGCTCAGAATCTCAAAGTGTGAAGGGACCTCAAGGCGTCCATTGTATTGTAAGCTCCTTGAGGGCAGAAACTGTCTTTTGCCTCTTTTTGTATCTTCAATACATAACACATTAGTTTAATAAATGGTCATCAGCTGATTGACTGATGACTAGGCCAGCTCAACTTCCACCTAAAAAGGAATGCAGCCTCTGTGTGAAGCCCTTGAGAGGCAGTGTCAAAACATGGAAAGAACACTAGCTTTAGAGTCAGAGGGTCTGGGTTAGAATCTGATTTCTGACACTGCTTGTGTGACCTTGGAAAATGGACCTAAACCTCCCTGGCCTCAGTTTCCTCATATGTAAAATGAGTAAATCAGCTTCCACTAGATGGCCAAGAGGTTCCTTCTAGCTTTAGTTCTGGGAACCCTCAGTAATCAGAAGCCTACTTACTACCTACCATGGCCACTCAGGTCTAATTGTTAGGAAGTTTTCCTGATTATCTTGCTAAAATCTGCCTGTTGGCAAGAGTTCTAGTTCTGTCCTCTATGGCCAAGGAAAATAAGCTTCATTCCTCTTCTCCATGACAGCTCTACCCTTCAAATACATAAAGAAAGTGACTGTAGACCTCCTTGCGCTTCCTACACTTCAATTTCTTCCCAAGTTTTCAATGATCACTTCTATATGATGACTCCATCATCTAAATCTTTAGCCCTAAACTCTTCCCTGCTTGTCTGCTGCCCATCTGTACCCATCCCAGGAGGGACTAAAGCTCCGCATTTGTGAAATATATCCACTCCCATATAGCTCTAAAATCCTATGATTCTTTTAAAATTTATGATATCGGGGCAGCTGGGTAGCTCAGTGGAGTGAGAGTCAGGCCTAGAGACAGGAGGTCCTAGGTTCAAACCCGGCCTCAGTCACTTCCCAGCTGTGTGACCCTGGGCAAGTCACTTGACCCCCATTGCCCACCCTTACCAATCTTCCACCTATGAGACAATACACCGAAGTACAAGGGTTAAAAAAAATTTATGATATCATATTTTGTTTTTATCACTTTCATTTCCCAATATAGTGTCACCTTCCTCTCCCAAACAACCATCTTTTATAACAAAGAATTAAAAAAAAGATACCAAAAAACTTCAACAAAATTAGCCCACATAGCAACTAAGTCCCTTATCTTCTGTCTTAGAATTGATATTGAGTACATTATGTGTAGCGATCCTCATGCATTGACTTTGCCTCTGCAAAATAGGGAGGGAAGTACACCTTCGTATTTCTTCTTTGAGGCCAGGCTTGGGCATAACAGTTTCATAGCATTCTATTTCGCTTTTTGTTATTGCTCTTTCCACTGATATTGTTGTAGCCATTCTGGTTTTGCTTACTTCACTTTGCATCAGATCATATAATCTTCTCATGCTTCCCTTTCTTCTTCCATTATTTATCCTCTCTTAGAGTGAAATAATATTCCTTTACATTCATGTACCACAACTGGTTATATCCTAGGATTCTTTCTCTTCTCACTTTGCTTCTGAAAGCCTATTCAGGTCTCCTTCTTAACATCTCTATTTCTATTCATGGCATTACCATCCTCGTAGGGTTCAAATCTTGGTGTCATCTTTGAGTTCTCTTTTTCTCTTTGCTTCCCTTTGCCATCTGATTGAATGCTAATAAATCCTGTTAATCTTCCCCCTACCTCTGCAAGGTCTCTTTTATCCTCAATTGGTCCTGAGTTCTCATTTCTTTTTGCTACGATTATCACAGTAACTGGTCTTCCTGCCACCAGCCTCTTTCCCTCCAATCCATCCTATACACGAGGGCTAAATGGCCAGTTTTCATCATATTCTTTGCCTACAGTATAAAGTCAAAACTCGTCCCCCTGCCACATGACCTCTTCCCTACTTCTTTGCTATGATCTTTCATGACCTCTCCTAAATGAACCCTTTACTACAGGTAAATTCATTTCCCCATTGTCTCCTGAACATATCTTGTGGTTTCTGCTCTCCATGAATTTGTTCATTTTCTTTGGATTGACTTACCTCCCTCTGGTATCCCATCAATCAATCCATTTTCCCCCATCAGATCACTCTCCTTCTCATTGTAAAAAGCAATAATATTGCCTTTAAAAACATTTTTTCCAGCTTACAGATCAATACAATTTTCAGTAATCATCTCTTGACATTTTGTTCTCTTCCTCCCACCCAACCTTCCTCCCTCCCCAAGATGGCAGGTAACCTGATATAGGCATACATGTATTATCATACAACATGTATTCTCATGTTTCATCATGTTGTGAAGGAAGAGAGATATCACTTACAGCAGAGAAAAATTCTTGGAGGAAATAAAGTGCAGGATGGTATGCTTTGACCTGCATTCAGACTCCATCAGGTCCTTCAGTAGCAGCAGACAGCCTTTCCCATCAGGAGTCCTTTGGAGTTGTCGTGGATCTTTGCATTACTTATAATCAGTCAGTTTATGAAGCACCTGCTATATGCCAGATGCAGGGCAGCAAAGTGGCACGATAGACAGAATGCTGTGCCTGGAGTCAAGAAGGCCTGAATTCAAATCCAGCTCCAGCATTCACTGCCAGTGTGACACTAGGCAAGTCACCTAAGCCTGTTTGTCTCAGTTTTCTCATCTGTAAAATGAGATGGAGAAGGAAATGGCAAACCACTCCAGTATCTTTGCCAAGAAAATCTCCCAAAAAGGGATCATGAAGAGTTGGATTCGACTGAAAAATGACTAAACAGCCACATGGAATACAGATACTAAAATGATGCAGTCCCTGCCCTCAGGAGAGTATATTCGAACAGGGGGAACAACAGGCATATACAGAGGTATACACAAAACACTATAAAATAGATGCAAGTTCACCTTGATAGGGAAAGTGTCAAAAGTTTGGGGGAGGGAGAAGTGGCCACCAAGGCAGAAGCTCAAACTTGAACTTGAACACGGTCTTGAAGGAAATCAGAGCTCCCAAGAGGCAGAAGGTGAGGAGGGAGAACATTCTGGGGATGGGAGACATAATGCAAAGGTTATGTGACAAGGGATGTGGAGTGTCAAGGGTGAGGACCAATAGAAGGTCAGGATGGTTGTACCATAGAACGCATGAAGGGGAGTAAGGAATAAGAAGGCTGGAAAGGTAGGATGAGGACGGCTGGTGAAAAGCTTTAAATAGCAAACTGAATTTACATTTGATCCTAGAAATAATAGGGAGTCACTGAATTTTACTGAGTAGGAAGGAGAGTTAATGTAATTACATTTGTACATTAGGAAAATAACTTTAAGTGACTGTGTGGGGGCTGGGAAAGAGACTCAAGGCAGGAAAACCAATAAGAAGAAGATTAAAATAGGTTTGTCCAGGGAGTGACAAGAGCCTGAATTCTTGGATATGTGATTGGAGACATGAGAGATGTTGTAGAAATAGAAATGACATTTAGAAATGGAAGGTACGTATTAGGTAAAGGTAATAAGGAAGGTAGTGCCATGTTTTGGGACCAGCCAGAATAAGGCTAATCCCTTCTCCAAGTGATAGCCTTTCAGATACTTAAAGACGGCTATCATGTCTTCCCCATGCTGCAACTCTTCTTTGTTCCAGGGTAATGATATCTGGTTATTTCAGCCAATTTTCTTAAGTTATGGATTCAATGCCCTTTACCATCCTGTTTGCCTTTCTTTGGACATTCTCCATCTCACTGATGTCATTTTTAAATTGTGGTACCTAAAACACAGTAATCCAGATGAGGCCTGACAAGGGTAGGATACTCTTAATGTAGCCCAGGGTTGCACCACATCATACTGCTGACTCATATTGAACTTGCAGTCCACTAAACTCCCCAGACCTTGTTCAGTACCACTGTTACTATCCATGACTTTTGTTGTTGTTGTTCAGACATCTTCAGTTGTGTCCAATTCTTCTTGACCTCATTCAGGATTTTCTTGGCAAAGACTGGACTAGTTTGCCATTTCCTTCTCTAGCTCATTTTACAAGTGAGGAAATTGAGGCAGAGTTAAATGACTTGCTCAGGGTCACCTTGCTAGTAAATGTCTGAGGACAGATCTAAACCTATGAGGATGAATCGTCTTGATTCCAAACCTGGCACTCTATCCACTGTGCCACCTAGCTACTCTTATTCATGGTTTACCCATCTTATTTATGTGAAGGTGAGTTTTTGTAAATGCATGACTTTACATATTACTAAATTCCATTTTATTAGATTCCACTAAATGCTGCAGCCTGTTTTGATTCCTCACTTTGGCATCTAATGTATTAGCTTTCCCTCCAACTTTGTATCATCTTCGAATCTGATGAGCAGATAGCTCCTATGTCTTTACCCAAATCATTGATAGCTCTGTTAACTACATCGAGGCTAAGCCCAGATCCCTGAGACTCTCCTTTAAAAACCTCTTGCCATGTGGACATTAAACCATTAATAATTAGTGTCCAGCTATGCAACCGCCTCTGAATCCATCTGATTATATCTCCATCTTCTCTTCAAGGATGGCATGAGATACTTCATTAATAGCTTTGCTAAAATCTAGGTAAACCACATCTTCAGTGTTCCTCTCATTTTAATAACCCCATCAATAAGGGAAATGAGGTCAGGTTGTCATGAGCTGTTCTTTTTTTTTTTTTTTTTTTTTTTTTTTAACCCTCACCTATCTTAGAATCAACACTAGGTATTGATTTCAAAGCAGAAGAATGGTAAGGGCTAGGCATTGGGGGTCAAGTGACTTGCCCAGGGTCACACAGTTGGGACGTGTCTGAGGCCAGATTTGAACCCAGGACCTCCCATCTCTGGGCTTGGCTCTCAATCCACTGAGCCACCCAGCTGCCCCCCATGATCTGTTCTTGATGAAGCTCTACTGGCGTTTTGGAATCAATGTTTTCCTATCTAGATGTTTGCCAGACTTTGTTCTATAATTTTGTAGACTATTCTCTTATCTCTCTTGAAAAATGAGATGTTCAATAGGCAGTAGGTAGTGTAGGACCAGGGCTCAGGAGAGACTCTCTCTCTCTCTCTCTGTCTCTCTCTCTCTGTCTCTGTCTGTCTGTCTGTCTGTCTCTCTCCTCTTCTGTCTCTCTCTCCTCTTCTGTCTCTCTCTCCTCTCTTTTTCTCACACCTCTCTCTCTCCTTTCCTCATCTCTCTTTCTCTCTTCTCTCTTCTCTCTCCTCTTCTCTCTCCCCTTTTTCTCACACCTCTCTCTACTCTCATCTCTCTTTCTTTCTTCTCTCTCTCTCTTTCCCTCCCCTTCCATTTTTCTCTCTCTCCCCTCGCTCCATTTTCTCTTTTCATCTGTCTCTCTCTCCTTTCTTTTTCTCACCCCCTCTCTCCTCTCCTCATCTCTCGTTCTCTCTTCTCTCTCTCTGTCTCTGTCTGTCTGATGGTCTGTCTCTCTACACACACACACACACACACACACACACACACACACACACACACAGAGAGAGATAAATCAGAGAATTGTATGATTAGGGATAGAGTCTAGACCTGTGATTTCACTGGTATAAGGAACTCCCACCAATACAAGTCGGCCCTTTCTGTGCAACTTAAAGTCTTGGAAGAGTTGCCTAGAATACCGAGAGAGTTTAAATGGTTTCCGAAGGGTCACATTTTGTTAGAAGAGAGACTTTTGAACTCAGGAGTTCCTGGCTCTGAGGCCAGATTTCTATCCTTTAAAGCACCTGCACAGACATGATAATTGATTCTATAGGAGCTGATGAGTTCTCATTTGAGAGAGTGTAAAGGCCCAGCTCAAATCCCATCTCTTCCATGGAGCCTTCCCCTACTACCCAGATAGAATAGAATTGTGGAAGTTATCTTAGAGATCAAAAAGCCCAAATTCTTTAGCAGAGGAAACTGAGACCCAACAAAGAGAAGGGGGTTAGTTCAAACATTCAGTCATCACGCATTTAATTGAGACTCTCAGGTATACAAGGCTTGGCACTAGGAAGTTAGAAGGAGAAGCAGGGATACAAAGACGAATAAGCCATAGTCCCTGTCCTGAAGGGAATCTAGTAGGAGAGAAGTCTTGTAGATAGAGTTAGAATACAGGGTAGTATATCATTAATGCCATAATGAAAGAAGGAAAGACACAAGAATTTATTAGGTGTCTACTATGTGCTAAGTACTTTTACAAACATAATTTCACTTGATTCTGGGATGTAGGTGTTGTTATTATTATTATTATTATTATTATTATAGATGCTATTATTGTTATCCCTATTTTACAGTTGAAATAATTGGGGCAGATGGAAGTTAAGTGACTTTCTGAGGGTCACACAGCTAGTAAGTATCCAGGGTCAGATTTGAACTCAGGACCTCCTGACTCTAAGTCCTGTGCTCTATCTACTGTAATACCTAGAGAGATAATGATGAAGTTCCAGGGAAAGGTCTCTTGAGCTCAGCCAACAAGCATTTATTAAATGTACACTAGTGAGCTGAACTTTAAGGATGGGTTATCTAATAGGTAATAGCGGTAGAGCTAGGATTTAAAAGCAATATGAGCTTGAATAAGACAATATAATAGAAATAATTTTGTGTCGACTTTCTTCACTAAGGTTAGCTCTTCTGAACCCTACAGTGAAAGTGGGAGCTCAAAATTTTAAGGCATTAAATTTCCAAAGCATCGGTTACCTGACTATTCCTCTTAAATGACTTCTTAATCCATTTACTGGCTCCTGCAATACTGTTTCCTTAAATATGGAACCAAAACATGAGTTATACTGAGTGTGCCTATTTCTAATATATCACTTTTCTTTTAAAAAAACAAAACACAACAGTTTTACTGGGGGCAGCTGGATTGCTCAGTGGCTAGAGAGCCAGGCCTAGAGATGGGAGGTCCTAGGTTCAAATCTGGCCTCAGACACTTCCTAGCTATGTGACCCTGGGCAAGTCACTTAACCCCCATGGCCTAGCCCTTACCACTCTTCTGCCTTGGAACCAATATACAGTAATGATTCTAAGTCAGAAGGCAAGGGTTTTAAAAAAAGTCTTATTGATGCTTTTTAAATATCTTGAGTTAGTTCGAGTAGGTTTTATAATGCTTCTCTGAATTCCTTTTGGAAATTTTATCTTAAAATTTTTTATATGTATTTTTACCATCATCTTCATTTTCAAAAATATCTTTTTCCTCTTCTTCATCCGGAGTCAAATCAAATCAAATCAACAGATATTTAAGTGTCCGCTATATATTGGGCACCATGTTATCTGCTAGGTATACAAAGAAAGGCAAAAAACAGTTCTTGCCCTCAGTGATCTTACAATCTAATGGGAGGAGACAACATGCTAGCCTTTAGGTACAACAAGCTGCATTCAGAATAAACTGTAGATAATCGACGGAGAGAAGACATTAAGGGAGAATTAGGAAAGGCTTCCCACAAAAGGTGAGACTTTGGTTAAGACTTGAAGGAAACCAGGGAAGCCAAGAGAGGGGAGTAAGTTATAAGATGACTGGAAAGGTAGGGAGGGACCAGGTTATGAAGTGTTTTAAATTTAAACTAAACAGATGATTATATATATTTAATCAAAGGGGTAAATGGGGATGCCATGGTCAAATCATAACTTTAGGAAGATTACTTTGGTGGTTGAGTTGGGGATGGACTGAATCAGGGAGACCAACCAGCCAGCAGGCTTTGAAGAGATCTAGGAATGAAGTGATGAATACCTGCATCAGAGTGGAGGCGATATTGGAGGAAAGAGTGGGGTGTAAGCATTGTAGAGATGTTGGGAGGGTAGAAACAACAGAGGCTGGCAACACATTGGAGATGGTGTGTGTGTATGGTGGGGTGCAGTGAGAAAGAGTAAAGAGTCTAGAAGGACATTGAGGTTGTGATCCCGGATGACAAAGAAGATGATGTCACTCTGGACAGTAGTCAAAACAAACAAATATGCTGGCAATCCGTGATAAACATTTGTCTCATTCCATGCCCGTCATCTGCTAGCTGTCTTTGTCAGCAGAGCAAGGGGTAGTATACTTCACTGTCAGTCCTTTAAGGTCCACTGGTTGCTCTTTTGGTCAGAGTTCTGTCATTCAAGGCTTTTTTCCTTACATCGTTATATCATTGTATGAGATGGTTCTTCTGGTGCTGGTCATTTCACTCTGCATCAATTCATTCAAGTTCTTTCCAAGTTTCTCTGATTCCTTCATATTTGTTGGCTTTTAAGGTGCAGTAGGGTCAAATCTTTTCTATCCAGGAGACCTTGGTCAAAACTTTTGTACTTCACACTGAGATCTGAATCAGTAAAGGGAGTTTCCTCACTGGGAATTCCCTACATGGATGAAATCACAGATCTAGTTTATAAAAAGAATGTAGTGATATTCCATGGCATTCATAGATCACACACAAATTTTTCATCTATTCCCCAATCAATGATCATTCTCTTTGTTTCTAGTTCTTTGCTATTACAAAAACACGGTTATAAATATTCTCTAAAGGAACATTCCTTCTGGTTTTAGCTCCTTTCCTTTCCTTTCCTTTCCTTTCCTTTCCTTTCCTTTCCTTTCCTTTCCTTTCCTTTCCTTTCCTTTCCTTTCCTTTCCTTTCCTTTCCTTTCCTTTCCTTTCCTTTCCTTTCCTTTCCTTTCCTTTCCTTTCCTTTTTCCTCCTT